>NC_070599.1:3414771-3784771 GCF_027409825.1 Scomber japonicus
TCTGTGGTATGTCAAACTCAGAACACATATTTATTCTTACTTTACACAGACTTTAAGGCTCTCATTCGATTCAAATATTTAATGGTAAATAATCATAAATTAATCACATTTTTTATTTGTTCTAAAAGTCAGTGAGTTGATAAGGTTCAGACTGTGACTCTCTACAGTACAGTAAGTCCATGTTTTCCTCTTGTATTTGTTCCCAGTGATGAAAGAGGCAGAGAGTGACAACACACCGACCGGTGAGACAGAAGAAGAAGACGACGACGACGACGATGATGAAGACGAGTCACAGAGGAGGGAGGGGGGGCTGGACCAGACCCAGGCTCCGCTCTCACAAATCCAGCCCCCTGACTTCTCCATGGAGCCCCGGAGCTCTCCAGGGGAGGGGGGGAGTCCCCTGGAGGGCAGCACAGACAGGCCCGAGGCAGGTGGGTAGGAAGGGGAGGACGGGAAGAAGGGAGGGTCATTTTTCAATCAATGATTTGCTGATTTGAGCCTCTCTCAGCCTCATATGTGATGATTTCATGCTTGCTTTGTTATATAGTAGCAGTCATTTTTCTGCATTGTAGAAAAATACATAAAAACGATAAATTCTTTGATTCTGTCAGCTTCACGAGGTCGTCTGTGATGTGGTCAGGATCGTTCTACAGTGTAGGAAATAGCAAAAGTGAAGAAAAACTTTTGATTAAGTAGCATGTCCAGACTTTGGACTGGTGCTGTTTATAAAAGTAACTAATAAAGTTTGGGTTTGGGGCTGTTGGACAAACAACATAGATATATGAAGAAATGATAACAGATATTTCTCACACATTATAATGAAAATAAATGAACACTGTTACAGCTGTATTTAGAGTCATCTGTCTGATGGAACAGATACACTTCTATTTGAATTAATCCAGCTGTTTCCACACAGACCACAGATGGTGTTTCACTCATTCTATATGCCAGTTATTGTTTGTGAGATAATGTAATGTGTGAGTGCTTTTAAAACATGGCTGACCTACACTCACCTACACTCAGCACAGTACTGAACTCCACTCATGTACTTAAGCACTGCAGCTCTGTGCTAAACATGCTGCTAACACTACACTGTGTGTGTAGATGCAGCATAAGTGAACGTTCAACTGCTCAACAGTGAGTCAACCAACACTCTCACTGTTAAGCAGTCAGCTCAGTGTTGCTGGTTCAAGCTGTTTTTTGCTGACTCAGCTAGTCAAAGAATCTACAAACAGCACTAAAGGTCACTAACTAACCTTTTAAACAGAAATACAAAAGCAACACTTTGTGGTTGTACATAAATATAGAGTTAGAGCACCTTGTTAATCCTGATTGGTTATGATTTTAATTATGAATTAGAGAGCAGTCAGCTGTTCACAGATCCTGCTGGAATGATTCCACATACCAAAGAATGGAGCAAGAAACAGAAAAAAAGCAGAGTGACAGTAACACAAGCTGCAGCAAAGGTCTAGCACTAGCTTAGCAGTAGTCTTAATGAACAACTTCATCCTTCTACCCTCTACTTCTGTGCTTCATCTCCACTGGTTGCCTGGCAACCTCACAATGACCACAAGGCACTGCAGTCAGTCTGGATGACAAACCTACAATTAGTTTCAACTGGACTGTGTTGTTTAATGGTTGATAAAATGTTGTGTTTGTGTTTCCAGGCCAGCAGTTCCCCAGCCACACCTACATCTGCTCTCTGTGTGGAACCTTCTGCCCTGACTCTGTGTTCCTGGAGGAACATATTAAACTGATACACTCAGACACAGCTGGAGCCCAGGCTCTGCAGGCGCTGCAGTCCACCTCTGCGGCCGCACCCACCATCGGGGACGGCAGCAGCGACTCCAGGAGGGGCGGAGGAGGGGGGCAGAACGAGGGCGGCACAGGACCGGGGGCGGGGGCAGGTTTGGGCGTGGGCTTCAGTCGGGTAGTAGGGCCTATGAAAAAGGAGATTAAAATCGAGGGGGGGTATGAGTGTGGGGACTGTGGTCGACATTTTAACTACCTGGGTAACCTGAGGCAGCACCAGCGCATCCACACAGGAGAGAAACCCTTCATGTGTCCAGAGTGTGGGGAGAGGTTCCGTCACGCTGCCCGATTAAAAAGCCACAGGCTGGTTCACAGCGGAGCCCAGAGCCCCTTCCCCTGCCCCCAGTGTGGGAAAGGTTTCTCAGTGCTGTCCGGACTCAAGAGACACCAGCGGGTTCACACAGGAGAAAGCCCGTACGCCTGTCCACAGTGTGGCCGGCGCTTTAAGGAGCTGGGGAACCTTTACACCCACCAGAGGATCCACAGTGGAGCTACTCCTTACTGCTGCCAGCAGTGTGGACGTAGCTTCAGACACCTGGGAACCTACAAGAGCCACCGCTGCACCCCAGCACAGTAACCTGACCCTAACCCCTAACCCCTAACACACAGCTCACCACCTGACAGTAACGTCTACGGCAGGGGTGTCAAACATGCAGCCCATGGGCCAGAACTGGCCTGCTGAGGGGTCTGAACCGGCCCACTTTCCTTCCTGTCTTTTTTTCCTTCCTTCCTTCCTTCATTCATTCCTTCCTTCCTTCCTTCCTTCCATTTGTCCTTCCTTCCTTCTCTCCTTCCTTCTGTCCTTCCTTCCTTCATTCCTTCCTTCCTTCCTTCCTTCCTCATGATCCGGCCCACATCAGATCAAATTGGACTGTATGTGACCCCCCTGGTCTACGTCAAACACAGACTAGCTCAGTCTGAGGCGAGTCCTCATCACGTCTGTCACTGCAGGAGGTGCTGGTGAAATGGAGAATGGGTGCGGGCGAGTTTTCTGAGATTCTGCCTAGGCTTTCCTGTTTGTCACATTCATTTCAGAGACATTTCATGGTCTTATCTTATAAACAGCAGTTTGGCAAATGAATCTCAACTGAAGATGTAAAAGTTGAGGCAGGAGGTTTGGAGTTGGAGATAGTTAAGTTGGGTTAAAAAGCTGGAGGTATCAGGTGTGACAGAGATGAGATGAAGCATGCAGACTGTGTTTTGAAGTCAAGTTAAAATCATCTAGTCTTTTTATGACTGGATGGTATCATGAAGGAACTACAGCCGTTCTGCATGTTTAGGCCCGTTTATTCACAGACTCTATACTGTAAAGCAGAATTCCTGGTTTTTACAATTGGGTAATCATTTTGAACTGGAACCCAGAGAAACACAAGCAGACGATCAGACAGGTTACTAACAAGCCAACAGTTTATCCAGTCTAAGCAGGGGTGTCAAACATATGGTCCGTGGGCCAAGTATGAAAATTGCAAAAGTAATTCCAATTTTTCAAGAAAACACACTGCTATCCTTACTTATTGTTCTCTGATCTGCTAGTGGATGTCTAACCTGAGATCATTGCTATATGATTCAGACATGAAGGACAGATTAGCCTCGGTGGGTTTGGACACATTTGATCAGTATCTGTTATCAGAGTAATCTCAAACTAAAACAACACATGGCTGCAAGAAATGTTCTGAGACAACTTCTGTTTGTGAACAAGCTTGTTTTGTTATGAGCATCAATAAAACAAAACCAGACTGAGACATCATGTTGAAATTGAAATGATTTTCAAGACATCTCAGGCGGTTTATTATAGTAAAGTTATATTATATATATTATTTATAGGTCCAACCCACTTGAGATCAGTCAAATTAGGCTGAATGTGGCCTTTGATCTAAAATGAGTTTGACATCTCTGATCTAAACTTTAATATTGAGGTCATCAGGGTTAGGAAGGTTACTGTGGAAATATAATAGATTACTAGTTACTCTATAATGTAATAATTCATGTAACTATTTCAATGACTTCATCAAAGTTATTACATTTGATGACTTTTGTATTTCTAATGTTCTAACCAATGTGATCAGCTGTTAGGATAAGTGTTCCCATTAAACACCAACATCTAAGCTCAGCTGTTTTCCATGGATACTGACATGATTGATTCATTTCTTATAAAGCAACATTTATCTCTCATGTGAACATGGATTCATTAGTTCATGTTGTAGATTTTGGAATATAAAATAAAGATATTTACAATATAAAAAAGATTGATTTCAAAGAATTAAAAACAGCAATATATGCATTCAGTAAAATGTTAAATATTAAAAAATGAGCAAAATCTTAAAGGTGTGACTTCAGATGTAACCTTTGTTATCAACATTTTCATAAGTAACTAATTTAATGACACATTTTTTTCTCAGTAACTAACAGATTACACTTACATTTATTTAATCATTAAAATATGCAATACTGTTACATGAAACTAGTTACTCTCTAACACTGGAGATCAAACTGAAAGTGAAACACCTGAATGTTGCTAATAAAATCTCATTGAAGAAGAACATGTTGAAGCAGGTAGTCTGTCTGTAATCACTGATGGATATTAGATAGTCTGACTAAGCTGTTGGTTTATTTCTAACCTTCTGATCGTGTATTATAACAAAGACTTGATGGTCACAGATACAACTATAAAAGCCAGGTTGTGTTGTAATAATAAAGTAGTTTGTGGAAGTCATGATTGCACCACACCAGCAACCTGTCACATCAGCCTTTACTGGAGTAACTATCTGACACACTCTACGCTCCTCTGCAGGGTTTTATATTGCTCAGTGTGGAAGAAGGAAGAAGGAGATGATTTTAAACAGAGCACTGTTGATTGTGAATTTGAGGAAAATCAAGCACAAGAACTCTGAGAAAAAGAAGCACTAATGTGAGTATTTTACACAGAAAGTCACAAGGAAAGTGTTTTTTTGCTTTTAAAGACAGATTCAGAGACAGCAGATGAGGACAGTTACTTCCTGAGCCTCCAGGACTCCCACTCATGACCTCACTGTGCTGGTGGAGGGCCGTGTTGTAACACAGTGGTGGGTCATCATTACCCACATGTGGACTATCTGTGCAACTGCAACTAAAACATCTGGGTTAACTTTCATGTGGATGCTGCTTGGTGCTATGTGTAGAGCAGGACGTTCATCATATCATTTTTAACCAGTGTAATCTACTGTTACAGACTGTGTATTTGGTCATTTTATGTTTCGCTTTTATGATGACTAAGATTTGTGTGATGACAGAGCAAAAAAAAAAAGAAGAAGAAGAAAAGAACATCTCAAATGTCCGGTGTGTTTTCTAAATTAGAAAAAAATGACCCGTGTACTGATTTACTCACGCTTGTGTGTGAAATGACTTCCTGGATCTCAGCGCTGTGTGGAAGAAGGAAGAAAAACAGCAACTTATCCAAACCTGTGGAAGTGACATGCTAACCATCGACAAACTGCTTTCTAATAAACAGTTGTCTGAATATCATCAACAAGTGTGTTCATTTCATAAATAACAGTAAACCTTATACTCAAGTTCTGTACTTCACTATTAACATTTAAGACTTTATACTGACTGTACTCAGCTATAGATACTAATGAACCATTCACAGCACAGTTTTCCATATTTTACAGTACACAAAACTAGATAAAGCAGTGCACTCTTCCCCACATACATTACAAAGCTCTTTACACACCAATGATTTTTTTTATTACTTTTTGTCAGTTGATAAAGGCTGTTTAAATGTTTCCATGTGGTTGCAGGGACTGTATGATAATGAATTCAATTTTAAAAAGAAAAAGGTGGGGTAGTAAAATCATATGATGCATTTGTTCCACTTGCTCCATCTCTCAGACACCTGTTGCATCCCGCAGAAAAACGTTTGTGATGATTGATGATTGTAGATAATGTAACTTCTAATGAGGGAGAAGGAGATTTTAATGTGGTTTATAGTTCTGCTTTTATTCTGGAAAAAACACGGGATACATTCAAGGCTGCATTACTTCCCCCAGGGGCCCCTCATGTCCCCCAAACAACATTTATTTTTATCTGATTAGATAACACTGCTGTCGGGTGGAAACCTTGTAAATCTGAATATATTATATATTTTATACTAGGTTTCCATGACCATGATTATGAGCTGCAGCAGAAGCCTTGTGTCATATCTCTGTACAGCCTGACAAAAAAAAAGTGCATACATTTTTGAGAAAAAAAATCTCCCATCATTTAGGGCCCCTTTCTGCACAGCGGACCCTGGGCAGTTGCACATATTGCCTGTATGGTAGATCCAGCCATGGATACATTATTATTTCACTCATTTAGCCTTATAATGGCTCAAATATACAGATACAGAGCAACGCAGTGGTCAGTTATTCTCTTCACTAGATATAACCTCTGTTGATTTGCTGCTATAAATCATATGGGGTGAAAAAGTGGTGTGTGTGGAGGGTAGAAGACCACAGAGACACACAGCCTCTGTGATAGTTTATACTTTCGGACTGTAGGAGGCGCTGCCCCCCTGCACAACAGCCTGCATCTAGCTTCATCCACTGTGTGTGTGTGTGTGTGTGTTGATACATGGATTGCATTAGCTATCACAGTCTGTTACTATGTTGTACAGATTCATAGAAAGGGCAGCAGCTTCTTCTGGTGCTGTGATACGTGAAATAACCTCCAAGGTTAAAAGGCTTCATGTGAAAATGTCTTAGCAGAAAAAAGCAGAAAAAAAGTTGTTTTAGAGCCACAATGGGAATGATTGACATATTTGGATTTTTTATGCCATGAGTCTTGATTGATCATCAAGGGAAAGTGAAACATGGTTTTATTGTGGCTTGATGACACAGAATAATGAGAAAATGTTTAATTCAAGATGCAGGAGGATATAAAAAAGGTCATGTGATCATAATTTTTACATTACAGAATCTGCAGGGTGGACAGAAACTGCACACATATTCCCCAGATGAAGTTGAACAAGAGAAAATGTGCTTGTATTACCTTAATGACCCTAAAACACAGTCAGAAAAGTGAGGCAGGGTGTGCCGTCATGACAACCTGCTGTGATGAGAACAGAGAGGTCCTGAAATAATATAAATTCAGGAACAAATGCATTTAATGTGACTTAATGTTCTGGATTCACAGGAAGCCTTTTATAGCATGCCACACTTGAGTTGACAAATCAAATAGGTTACTGCCTGATGTCAGTGTGAGACCAATGAGAAGTTCAGAATTACAGCAGGAAGATAGCTGCATGCTGAGTTATTCAGGCAGGGGACAAATTAAAGGAAAAAGTGGCAGGTCTGAATGTTTGACCCCTACAGTGAGGGGATCTGGTGGCTCTGTTATGACTAGGGGGCATTTTGCTGGCTTGGTTTGGGTCCGCTTACAGGGAAGAGTCACTGCAAATCAATACAAAAGTGTCCAAGTGATCGCCTTTACTATGATGAAACATTTCTATCCTGATGGGAGTAGACAGCAGTTACTCTCAAATAGGGCTGTCAATCTTCCTCTTCCTCATGCTGGTGAAGGTGAAAGTGTAGAGTGCCAGTCTTAGCTGAATTTGTGACAAAAGTGAAGATTTGTTATCGAGGTGTTAAGAAACTTAGCTAAATGTTTGAGGAACTCATTTTAAATTATGTTGTTTTCTTTCATGTGTCAATTCATAATTTTCTGTTAAAAATAGAATATCTCTGTGTGGTTAAAAAGAGAAACACGTACACTGAGTTCTGATTAGTTAATGTGGTAATTCTTTGCACTGCCCAGCCAACATGTCCATGTGGGCCCCACATGGGTTAAAGTGGGCATGGGCTTGAACTGGATATGTTTTGTGGGTCCCACATGGTTTCAGTAACATGGGCCCCACATGTGAAGCCCACATAAGCCCCATAAGGGATGTAAGTGGGCTAAGCGGACATGGGCAAATTGTTTGGGCCCCATATTGTTTCAGAAACATGGGCCCCACATGTGTATCTCACCCAGTTGGGCCCCACCTGAAACTCAGTCAGAACCCACTTGAGGCCGATATGGGCAAACACAGGTGGGGTCACCACGGAAACTGCGGACAAACCCTTATGGGGCCCACATGGACATGCTGGCTGGGTGGTGAGTTGATACTTATTATGCAGTATATTAAACTCCATGAAAAACAGTAAATTCAGATTCAGACAACTTTATTTATCCCAGAAGAGCAATTCAGTTCCATAGCCATGACCCAGTCCACATAAATAAAACTCAATCTAGTAACAACATTCAAGCATCGACATGCCAGCGACAACAGATCAACGAATGTGTACAAGAACAAAGAAGTTAGAATCAGAGGCAATCTCACAATTGGTTCCGTTCAATTTAGAAACAATCAGGAGGCAGTAAGTGTGTGCTTGAGTGAGGAGATGAAGAAAGCTCTATGGGTACAGGGTTTTAGAAATGAAAGTAATGGACAGCTTTATCATCTTCTTAAAGTTTTGTGGAGTGTTGCAGTTGTACTGTGAGTCTCATATGTTTCAACACTCTAAAGCCATTTTCACACATGAACTCCGACTGGAGAGTCAGGTCTAGACATTTTCCGGAGTTGCCCTTTTACACATGTAGCACACAGCAGGTGTTAGGGACTACACAGTGAGGTAGTGAGGAGACAGGAGTGTAGGTTAGAAATAGGGTTTTATTTTAAGAAAACAAAAACTTACAAAACCAAGAACTCCATAACTAGGCCTATAAAAGAGCTTGCTCCAGGATATAAGAGTCTTTAGCCCTTCGCCCTGACTATTTTGTGCGGACTCGCATCCAACATCCAAAACATGTATGAAATACATCTATCCAACTTATAACAGTATTTTGTCCAAGTGGTGTTGCCGTACGTAGCTGTCCAAGATGGCGGACGATGGGTGGATATTAGCATGTGTGGCTGTGTCAGACATGTTAACACCTACGAGGAGTGCAGGAGGCAGGATGCAAAAAGTACACTGCGATTGTAATTCTTATTTGTTTTTAATCTTTTCATCAAAAACAAATTGGCTTATATATTATGAGAACTCCAACTGTGATTGAGACCAAAATGACATGTTGAAATAAATGATTGACTTTGTTGAGGGATTTTGTAGCTGCTGATTTTTGGAGCCAGCATCTAGTGGCTGTCAATGGCATTGCACTTTAAAGGGTTTCTGCATAGGCTTCGGTCTCAAGTTGTGCTAGTTGCCACTTGTACCAGCCATGTATCTCATAAATTACTAGGTGTTTCAAGTAGTTGCTTAGATTTGACGAAGCAATATTTGAACTCCCCAAGAGAAACACTCTTGAGTTTAATGTCCCTATCGGACGGCTTACCTAGTCTCAATGAATACATGGGTTCACATGTGCACATTAGCTATTGAATGTCGACATGTGTGCATCCTCAAAAGCCATGCTACACTGCAGCATGCTTGGTAGAATAGTTGGAATCATATAAACCAAAAAAAGAAGGTAGATATTGCAGTACTGGCCATATCATGTGACAAATGCTGCTGACATGGCAGGTGCTTCTGACTATGAGCATGTTTAATATTTTGGGTATAATGAGTACCACAGCCTCTAAGGGCCACTTGCCAGGCTTCAGACTTTTAGTCCTGTTCTTGAATATTTCAAAGGCATCAATAAAGTCACTCTTTCTCCCCTTATGCTTTCTCTCATTCTCCTGTTGACATGAAATGGTCCCTAGGGGAAAATTAAGTAGTTTGCATTTAGAAAGGTTTTCCATGTAGAGCTATATGGAGTTAGAAAGGTTTGCATTGACACATGTCTGATTTCTTTCCCGAGAAAAGGTTCATCTTGTGGTTTGATTAGAATGCAGTCAAATTATTGAATTTTCCATTCTTGCCTTGTTGTGCTTTTAGACCTTGAAAACGTTATGAGGTACTGTATATACATGTGATCCAAAGCATTGATGGACTATGATGGAGTGAGGACAATGCCTTAATATATTTGGACTATTTACTACAAATCACATACTGTATACACTGCATTTCTGTTGCCCATTTCCCAAATGTATTTTCCATGTTTTTAGATTGATTTCCTGCCTTCCAGGCAGACTCTGCACTCATTTCAGTGCCCTGTTAAAATCAGCATGCGGAGACTTCTTAGGATAGGTAATCTATCATAGTGACCTTTTCATTGCATGGTTATACAATAGGGAGCAGGGACTGAAAGCTATTGATGCATACAAGAACACTGACATTTGACTGTTAAGGATGTTGCTGGACATTGACCTTTAATCCTAGAAATGACAGAACAGAACCCACCCCCACATTTTACAGGTGTGTTCATTGTTATCATTGTCATTTGGGTTTTATTATCTGACACCAACTGTATGTGAACCATGACCATGGGACATTTCCAATTTGTTGGCAGATGATTGGATAACATCAAACATACAGTGGTTTCAATCATCAGTGCAAAAAACTGCAGATACCAACAATAAGTTGATTAGAGGAACTTCATTTGAGTAATACTCAAAAAAGTGTATTTTAGTGGGTAAAACAGTATATGTTAAAGTGACAACCACTGACATATGAAGTGAAACACCACACTGAATTATTTATTTTGAGCTGTACTCACGTCACATTCTTGTTGGCATATGATGTTTTATCCATAGGGCCAAATCCACAACAAATGGATTGCGCCCGCTAAAAGCACTGTGAAATAGTCTAAAATGAAAAAAACTGCAGAGAGCCTTAAATTAGCAGAGATGCACACACATAGAGAATAGGTGAACCTCCAAAGGTTGAGATAACCCTTCCCCCCAAGAGTTCTCCCTTAATATCATTAAATATCAATTATATTACATATTTATATATATTCAATATTATTCAAGCCTCACAAGCTTAAAGATTTGAAGAGAGAGAAAGAAAGGGTGAATGAGGAGTGAGTGTGTGTGCAATTAACCCCAGCTCTAATACACTAATAATTATATTAGTAATTTACACTGCTCTTTGTGAATTTGACAGTTTTGGAATGTAGGAATATTACCATGATTGTAATACATGCAAATAACACTGGTGCACCATAATGCAGTTGGCTTGGCAGTTTGGGCATTTTATCCTTTGTGGGTGTTTTGTGAATAAGACACTGTTTTCTTGTCTCATTTGAACTGGTTTAGTGGACACAATAACTGTGCAATCCTTTTGTGGATTTTGCCAAATGTTTTATCTTTTTATATTTTGCCTCATATATCCACCTAAGCAGTCATATTGATAATTTAAGTTAATGATTATCTTACCATGTGAACAATGGTAATATTAATTGGCAAATTTACATTTTGGAAAACATTTTTACATATCATACAACAAAATCACATGAGCAAAACACTTTTACCAGTTGACAATTTACCAATTTTACCAACCAAAGTGTGTAATTTAGTTCATTTAATGGTTAATATGTAAAAATGTTTTCCAAAATGTAAATTTGTCTCAAGCTTTGTAAAAGTGTTTCGCACTTTGTAATGTTGTTTTGCACTTCCTGGTCACCGTGGTAATGTAACGTTACCCAACATTAACTGAGAGTTTGCACCTTAACCACATTTTCAAGCTCAGAGAATAGGCCTTGTTTCCATTATTGCCATTTTTAACAGCATACCTGGATAAACACTGGATAACTTGGATTGTTGGAAACATAGGTGATAGGTCTTAGTGATGATCATTTGTTACATTATTTTAAAAACTGTTCAGGCCACATCATGGACTAGGTGATGGGCTTATATTCAATGAAAAAAGACATATTTAGAGCAATGTCTAAACATTTGCAAATAAACAATGTATTGATCTCTAATACCACCTTTAGATACTTCTATTCAATGTTTTACTCATGTGCCACAATAATGTAATCTTTGTGAGTTATTTGTGAATGTTTCACACAAATATTGATATATGAGATTGTTTACTAATAAATAAGCATATACATATTTTGCCACACCTAAAGCCTCCATGCCACCCATGAATTGTTTCTAGATCTGCCTCTGGCAACTTTTAGCTTTGAGAGAGAATGACTCTCTCTCTCACTCTATGTATCAGTGTGTTTTACATGTGAGTTGTATAGAAGTAGTAATCAAAGGCAACGTGACTTGCTGCATGTTTACTGGCGTTATCCAAGAAGCTGCGTTAGTTCTGTCCCCTGCTCGTAGTTGTTCCTGTTTGACATACCTCCTCATTTATTCACCTTTCCCCCATCCCTGTCTGTTCTAACTGGAGTGGAGCTACTGTATTTCTCCTAGGAGTGAAGCTCCACAATAAGCCACTTGCAAGAAAATGACTGTCATTGATTTCTGCAACATACTGTATGGATCTTGACACCTGCTGAGCCTCACCTGACTCAGAGAGGAGTGATGTTTATGCCACGCTGGCAATTATGGGATTAGATGTTTCATAGACATTGAACTAAGTGAATCAATATATATATATATATATATATATATATATATATATATATATATATATATATATATATATATACATATAAACTGAAAGTGAGTAAATATAAATTGTTACACAAACTTGTAATGAAACTATCTCACAGTACTAGATTTAATTACAGTACTCTCCACTCTTCTTTACTGACTAGGATTTCTCTTTTGCTGTATTTTTTTTCATTTTCACTGCTTAATGGTTCAGTACTCATACAAACCTCTGGTGGCACAATGGCCAATTACTTTTGGAGGGACAAGTCAATGGTCCAGAAGTGTAACGAATGGGCTAATTTAGGTCTGTTTAATATTAATGCTAGTAAAAGTTGAATAATATGGAGGTTGGATGGTATTCAGCTGAGAATATGAATACTTCAGTTATTAATCTCAGATGAACAAAAACATACCTCTATTTTTACTAACAATAACATTAACTACACTTTAATTGGTGTTTAAATATTATGAGGCAGAAAGAAACAATAAAGGTACAGCTAACATTATCTCATCACATTCCTTAAATAGCCAACAGATATGTATTTTTATATAGATATATGCTTATGCAGAATTACTAGTAATAACCTCTTAAAAGTTCAAGAAAGACCCTTACCTTTGACAATTGTGTGAGAGAGAAAGTGCTGGTGGGGGGAAATAATTGAAGTCACACTGTTTGTTGCACTTCTAGTCCAGACCATTGACCTGTCCCTCCAAAAGTAATGGGCCTATGGGAACACAGCCCTGTACCTGTAACAACCTTATTAGAGCTCTGTAGTAAGAAGTGAAAAAAATCAGCAGTGGAACTGAGAAAAGTAGAGGGTACTGTAAGCCAGTGTAGCACAGTTGTACATTTCTCCTATGATGTCATTTTTTGGTTTAGTTTTCTTCGATTTTCTTTCAGTTTCAGTTAGGGGAAATGTTTCAAACATAGGCGAGGCTGCGTTCTGCTCTACAGAAGCTGAGAGCAGCCACGGTTGCTATTAGTCTTTCATCTGGTCGGCTCAACATCTGGCATTAATTTATCATTATCTTGTAATGACTCATTTGTTATTCTTCTAAGAACAGATTAAATATGCTGTTATCACAGGAAAACAGTGGGTAAGATAACAAAAAAATATTTCAAGACAACTTTAATTATTATTATTATATTTTTGGATAATTATCTGCTACAGTCAATGCAGCTGAGAATCACAGGCAGGATAGAGATGAAAGTATTGAGAGATGTTGGTTTTGTTCAGTTCATCGAATTTGTTGAATGGAAGAAAAATAAAACACTGTTAAACTCTTTGGTTGTGTATGTAAATGTGGTTAGTTACAATAAACCTGTTCAGCACACAATAATAACATTACCAATAACCTTACCATTCATATCTTTCACTGCACACCTTCTGACACTGGAGGTTTCAGTTTACATTTAATGTGAATCATTCATCTATAACGTGTCATCCATATACATTGATATTCATATGTACTTATGAGTGAGCCAAATGTAATTTACAGTGGTTGTTGCCATGAAGACATAAGCAAACAGTCATATGGAGATGATGGTCTTTGTCATTGGATAAGATAAAATATTCCTTTATTAGTCCCACAATGGGGAAAATTGAAATACCACAGTTCAAAGTGGAAGAACATCATTAAAAAAGTATAAAGAACAATGAATAAAAGCAATAAAAAACAATAGTAGTAGAAAATATAATGACATTATGTATAAGAGTAATAATTGGTGTTGAGTGATAATAGATGATAGATGATATCCTTACTGCACAGATTTAGTGAAAAATATATAAATGTATATTGCTCAGCTGAACTGAAATTAGTATTATACATGACATACTGATATGACACAGTGGTGAACATTAAAATATATGACTGTCCTTGATCTTTGCTCTCTGCTCATTTTCTCCTGGTCCACTTATGTTGACATTTGGAGAAATACATTTTATTGTGAAAGGTAGATGTCAAGATTGACACCAATTATCTCCACTGGTTGCTGGTTGGCTAACGGCGAAATGTCACTGCACCTAGCCGAGGGTAGTTGTTACATAATAGGGCTGTGAAAAAATATGAATACATTTTCTAGTTATACACTAATAACATGCTTTAAATGATTGTAACGACTGCGGTTGTAATCTTCATTAACATGTGTTAATCCCATCAGCATGTACTTGATGTGTCAAGTGTAGGTGTGTGTATGTACATATAGAGGTGTGGTGGGATAAGGAGGTGATTGGAGCACCAGCTTCTGGCTCAAGAGAGGAAGCCGGCTATATAAGGAGCGAAGATGATGTTGCCCACAAACACTTTCCATGCAGATATATGTGGGTATTCAGCAGCGACTTGAACAATCTGACAGAGGAAGTGCATGCCACACACAGCACCTATAGCTCTCGTCTGCAGACAAGATACAAATAAAGATTGATTTATTGATTGAAAAGAAAAAACAAATGCAGGATCCAAAAACACAAAAGAGAGAAATAATTGTAATTATCCAAATGATCCAGCAGTACACAGCTTTATCACCAGCACATTTCAAAATTTGAAGACAATGGATCCTAGAACCTAATCCAACCATAAAAAAAATAAAATAATGCCACCTTTGAAATGATCCACACTCCATTGCACCCAATTCTAATTCACCCACTCTGCTGAGACAACTCCAACTACTTATTGACAACTTCATCATCCACCCAATCAACAATGTCCCTTCATAGATGCAATTTACTCTAACCAGCTAAATTCCTGGTTGGAGCTTGAGGTTGACTCGCACTAAAATAAGTGCTATTTTTAAAACCCAGCAGAAGAACAGTAGTAGTTGAAGATGGAGATGGACAACAAGAGATATGTTGACCTCCTCATTGCTGTTTCATTGTTGAGTTGTTATGCTTTTGGTGCGTTGTCTCAGTGACATCACAGTCAAAACTGTCACACAAAGATTAAACGATCAAAACTGTTGCAGGACGATTAGGTCACCTCCAGAGTCCAGTGTGTCCTATCAAGGTCCTACTCTGCAGTGGAAACACAACAACTGAGAGGACTGAGAGAGAGGACATTCCTGTAAAGTTCCCATCTCCTAAAGTTTACTTGGAACTTCCTCAATGGAAACGGAACTATAAAGAATTACAAAAACCCCAATACTCTTTCTAAACCAACCAATCCATCTTAATCCAAAGACTCAATTTCAAAAAACTGGTTCAGATGAAAAATTGTGGTATCTCATCTTCCCCAAAGACATTCTCACTCTTTATTCTCACCATGACCTGAGGGAGCATTTAATGGAGTGCAGTTTACCTGCAGATAAGCACAAAAATGAAGCTCTATGCTCTATATCTGAAACCCCTACAAAACCCCTACTGGTCATCAAAGGTATAACAGAGGTACAGGTCAAAGAAGAACTGGAAAAACAAGGCATAAACATCTACAGAATACACAGAATTGTAAACAAATCCACTCATCAGCAAACAACATTTATCAAAGTCCACCTAAGCAACCCCAACCAAACTGCTGGTGTACTCCATGAAGGTTTCTAGATGGACCTTTTCCAGTCCACAGTGGAGAAGGCACCACCCACCGTCAAATGCTACACAATCATATATCCATTAACTGCACCAACCCAGTTGTAAGTCTGAGATGTGGAGAATATCACCACTACAAAACCTACACAAAGGGAAAGCGAGAAGCAGGTGTACAGGTGAACACTCCACTGCCTCCAAGACCTGTACAGTCTACCTCTCATACATGACCCCATCAACCAAAACACCAACCTGCCAGATTCTCAGCTGGAAAGGCCACCATCACCAACCCCCCCAGCCTGCACCATAATTATGGTACTGAGCCCTCACATCTGTGTGATGACCTCAAACAAAAAGAAAAACAACCTGCCATGGATGACAAGAAAATAGAAGAAGCACTTAATCATTCTCATAAAGGGCAATAGATATCTATCTCTTTTTCTTTTTTTCTTGTCTCCTTGACACTCTTTTCAATGGCTCTCACCACCTTTCTCCACATAAATATTAGAGGAATAAGGGGTAAATAAAGTGGAATTGATCAGCTGCTCAGTGAGAGGAACATCTCTGTTGCCTCCATAAATTAAATCCTCTTATCAAATAAATTAAGAATTCATATCCTCAGTGTCTACATCATGACAAAAGAATGGCAGACAGGACATGGGGTAGCAATCCTGATAAGAAAAAAACATTGAATACAGTGAAATTGATTTCAGTTTCCCATCAGAGGAGCTGAAAGGAGAAAAGTATGTTGCAACCAAAATGAAAATATACTTGCATCACCCTATGAGAGCCACCAGCATCTACTGTCCCCCTGGAACAAAAGCTATTTCCAACTACAGTCATTCCCTCATGATGGGAGATTGTAATGCAAAGCATGAAGATTTCCACTGCAAAAAACAAACTAAAATGGCATAGCACATAACAAACTGATTTTAACCTCCTGTGACCATGTGTCCTCATATCGGGACATTACATTTTGGGTTTGCTGGACCTTTTATCTCATTCTGCTTAACTTTGACCTGACACTTTTTTGTGCCACCTAGTGGTAAAAGCACAATACATCAATCAGTGTAAAAACGAGATGGCAGGCATTTCTTGGCCAAGTCAATCAAAAGCCAATCCCCAGGTAGACGTGGACCAGCTACAAAAATGATCTTGTTCATTTATGCTTATTAACGTTTGTCATTTGAAATACTATACACATTTGACTGATTTTAGCAATAGCAACAAACTATTGTTTATACTCCTTTGAGGACATTGGGACTTTACTATTGCTGGTGCAAATGTAAGGAAATAGATAGTTTTATACACTGAATCAACTGTGGTATACAGTAATATAAAGCTATTGTCCCGATATGAGGATATTATTAAATTAAAAAACAATTTCCTGTTCAAAAAACGTTTTTGTCCTACTTATCCCAAATATCTAGAAGAATTTAAAAATGCATACCAAAGAAAAGCTTGGGTCTAAGGAGGTTAAATCACACAAATCTGTCAGTCATCAACACAGACCTGTTCTTACTACATTCTCCTTTCATCTCCATGCCACCCCAAGCACCAAGTATGACTACAAAACAGCAAAATGGAAAACATACCGATCAAGCTTAGAAGAAAAACTAAAAAACATCACTCTAACTACCACCCCTCAAGGTCTGGACCAAGAAGCAACACTGTTTAGCCAACTTCTCTTCTGAGCCAGAGAGGAAACAAAACCCTGAAACTCTGCTGAAACACTGACAAAGATATTATACCCCTCACCTTCAACTCCTAAGACATAAAAGGAAGCTGCAAAGAGAATTTATGAAATACAGATGGCCCCACATCAAACCAGACTCCAAAGCACTATTAAAACACACCTGCTTTTTACCAACAGAAAACCTGGAATACATTCCATAGAAAACTTAACCAGGACACGAATCCCCAGACTTTCTGCCAAAAAATAAAGAGCCTAAATGGAGATTCAGAAGATAACAACACACCACCACTAATATCCTCAGGCACATTGAATAACCTAGGGAAACTCATTTTGATTTCATGTACATTTTATGGTGACATCTTCTGCATCACTGTTTAGGTTTTGGTTGTAGGCCATTGGAAAATCTTCTGCAGCATCAGGGAATATAAGTTCCTCCTTGCATAGAACACACTCAGTACCATAAGTACAAGTGCTTTACATCAGGAACCAGACAGCTGTATACAATACACACCTGTGTAAGCCAAATCAGATATTGATCTGGGCTGACTGATTGGATTAGGAGCTTTCCTAGTCATAGCCATAATTTCAGATGGAGTCCATGGTTTACAAACACACATGTTATCTATCATATTTTCAGTGGCTTTAAAGTTTCCTTCTGTTTGTGTTATGTACCCAGTGTGTCTCTGTGTCCTTTTCTAACCTGCTATTTTTATCTCTGCCTGCTTTGTAGAGGTGCTAGCTGAGACCTCCTGGTCAGCATGTTTAGGCCCCTCCTACTTGGGTATCCCTGCCTGCTCCTCTAGACGTGAACCAGAAAATTGCAAGGCCTTCATTCTGTGCAGCTCAATGTTTCCACACTGGACCTGTCTCATCTGTATTGTTGTTGCCAGACAAGTTGGGAGACCAACATCAGCTAATGTAACCAATAGAGCGTATGGGGAGGGTATTGATATTGGCACTTTGCCCATAGGATGACACAGTTTAATTTTCATAATTTCTTTAGCTCTGGTTTGCATTATGGCCTTCTACAAGAGCAAATGACATGCAGCAACATCCATAGCACACATTCCATAACATCTCTTAACTCATCAGACTCCCATTCACAGTGTCTTTTATCCTTACTCACATCAGACTGCCAACCCATACATGCTGCCATGTATTGGAAATCCCAGACTGGCTTTCCTTTATTAGGATTAGTATTCATTTCATCCATTTGCAGCTTAGTGTCATCAAACGACCCTTCATACAGTCATTCACTCTGTCAACTCATACAGGATTGAAGTAAAGGGAAATATATGATTCCTTTCCTCCTGTCTACTTACAATTCCATGTAGGCATGTGTGGAGAAAACACTGCTTTATATTGTGATATGAGATAAGGGACATTGTGATTCTGTCATTGTGTGTCTGTTTGCTTGTAGTAGATTGATCTTCTTCCTTTTAATCTTTAATTTTATCATTGTTTTATGTTTTACTTGTGACCCTTACTTTTGGTTTATTAACTATGAATTCAGTTTTAGTCTCTAGATGGACTAACTGATGGACAGATTATTACCTGTGTTTACAGCACACCAGCACATTAAACACCTCCACATCAGTAAACACGAAACACGGCAGCAGTGTATTTAGAGGAAGCACAATAAAACATTAAACACATACACATCAATAAAGGCTGCAACAGCATCACAAGTCTCCACATTGTTCTTTTTCTTCCTCTTTTACTTCAGTGGTGGTGATTTGAGACCTAATAAGCGAAAACACAGAAGGCATTTTGCCTTGTGTACACAATCTATAAACCTGTGCCCTTGTCTCTGAAGCCATACATATAACAGAGCCTCTCTTTCCCTATAGACACAGACTCACTACTGATCTTTATTAACTTTCATGGGTCATATATATATATATATATATATATATATATAATATATATATGGGTCATAACTGTGGTGGACATAACCCAACGCTGCCCCAGAAATATGCACCCTTAGTGGCACTAAGGTGACATAGTCCAAATCTACCAACCACTGACCTCAGCACTTAACCTAACATATCTATTTATACAAAATCTGATTAAACCATGTCTATTGTTTAAACTTCTCAACTTTGATTTGAACATCCAGTGAGAAGTACGTATGGCATATATGTTCCAGCACTCTCAGCCAGGACACTGACCCCTGACTTGCCTACACAGTCCTTTTTCTGTCAAACACAGACTTAAAGAAACTTTGCATTACCTCTGATTTAATCTCTACTTTTCCCTCTTTTTTCAGTAAAACATTGTGTCATTGCATGGATTGGAAGATGATCAGAAGATTTTTTCTGTCATAGCCAAAAAATGAAAATGTAGTAGTTAGACACTGGCACAGATTGGGGTTCACATACATAAGATGTTATTAGTAGTCAAATTTTATAAGTTAAATCACCTAACTCTCACTTTCTCACCGAGACATATTTAGTTACTATTTTATTACAAATGTTGTGTTATTTTTAATGCTGAATTTATATATATATTTGAATATATGTGTACAGTATATGTATAAATGTGTGTATGTAAGTGTAGGTATGGGTGTACATATGTGTGTTTATTGTATATATATATATGTATATATATATATATATGTATATATATACATATATATATATATACATATATATATATATATACATATATTAGTGGTTAATTAGTACATGGTTAATTAGGAGTATTAACCTTTTTAAAAATAAAAAAAATCAAATTCTTTTTTATTTTTTTATTTTTTTATTTCAAAAAAGTTTCCTTATTGCTGAGAGTGTTATGGGTGATGTGTTTTTTTTCAATTTTAAAAATCAAGAAACAAAACATTGGAAAGTGGGAAAAAAAAAACCAGTGTGTTCTATTAAATTCCATTACTACACGGTTATTACTTCATAGTTAATATTGTAATCATGCATTTTTGTAACTGGTAAATTTCTACTCAGTGCACACAAATGCTTTAATTTAAGTGTGTGCAAGTAATATTATATTAACTAATATAATCAATACGGTATGGGTTAAATGCAGTGCATAAAAGTTTATCTATAGTGTAACAGTGCAAAATAATTATAATGTATCTCACTTAGTGCATGATCACATGTTGATCACATGTTTAGTCATTCATGTTACATAACAGTGTCTGCATTGCAATGTGTTTCAAGGTTAAAACATAAGACACTACTTTTGCTGAAAAGAAAATTGGAAAATCGGCTCTAATGAGTCTGAGACCCAACATCTCCTTCAGAAAATAGCAGAATGTAGAGATAATAAAGATATAACTGACCAGTCTGGTGACCAGAGGTGTGTGTGGTTATTCTGTAGCAGCCTGGTGGCTGCAGGTGATTTAATGAAGGTACAGTAAACACAATGAGTGGCTGTGTGTAATGGCACTGCACTCTAGTTTGGCACTTCTCAGAGACTGTGGATTTATCAACATGTCAGATGCTGCAACGGTTTAATAAAGTGAAGGAGAAGCTTTTCATACAGTCTAAACAGCTGTGGACAACAGATATTGTAAGAAATGGGAAATGTAGTACCTAACAGTCAGAGCTCTGCTTCCACTATGAAAATACAGCCCACTGTCTCTCTCTCTCCTGTGTGAATGTTGTCCTCATCTCTCTCTTCTGTTTAAATTATGTCCTCATCTCTCTCTCCTGTGTGAATGTTGTCCTAATCTCTCTCTCCTGTGTGAATGTTGTCCTCATCTCTCTCTCCTGTGTGAATGTTGTCCTAATCTCTCTCTCCTGTGTGAATGTTGTCCTCATCTCTCTCTCCTGTTTGAATGTTGTCCTCATCTCTCTCCTGTTTGAATGATGTCCTCATCTCTCTCTCCTGTGTGGATGATTTCCTAATCTCTCTCTCCTATGTGAATGTTGTCCTCATCTCTCTCTCTCCTGTTTGAATGATGTCCTCATCTCTCTCCTGTTTGAATGATGTCCTCATCTCTCTCCTGTTTGAATGATGTCCTCATCTCTCTCTCCTGTGTGAATGTTGTCCTCATCTCTCTCTCCTGTTTGAATGTTGTCCTCATCTATCTCTCCTGTTTGAATGATGTCCTCATCTCTCTCTCCTGTGTGAATGATTTCCTAATCTCTCTCTCCTGTGTGAATGTTGTCCTCATCTCTCTCTCCTGTTTGAATGATGTCCTCATCTCTCTCCTGTTTGAATGATGTCCTCATCTCTCTCTCTCCTGTGTGAATGTTGTCCTCATCTCTCTCTCCTGTGTGAATGTTGTCCTCATCTCTCTCTCCTGTTTGGATGTTGTCCTAATCTCTCTCTTCTGTTTGAATGATGTCCTCATCTATCTCTCCTGTTTGGATGTTGTCCTCTTCTCTCTCTCCTGTTTGAATGTTGTCCTCATCTCTCTCTCCTGTTTGAATGATGTCCTCATCTCTCTCTCCTGTGTGAATGTTGTCCTCATCTCTCTCTCCTGTGTGAATGTTGTCCTCATCTCTCTCTCTGTTTGGATGTTGTCCTAATCTCTCTCTTCTGTTTGAATGATGTCCTCATCTCTCTCTCCTGTTTGGATGTTGTCCTCTTCTCTCTCTCCTGTTTGAATGATGTCCTCATCTCTCTCTCCTGTTTGAATGATGTCCTCATCTCTCTCTCCTGGTTGGATGTTGTCCTCATCTCTCTCTCCTGTGTGAATGATGTCCTCATGTCTCTCTCCTGTGTGAATGATGTCCTCATCTCTCTCTCCTGTGTGAATGATGTCCTCATCTCTCTCTCCTGTTTGAATGATGTCCTCATGTCTCTCTCATGTGTAAATGATGTCCTAATCTCTCTCTGCTGTGTAA
The DNA here is from genome assembly GCF_027409825.1 of Scomber japonicus. Classification (NCBI taxonomy): domain Eukaryota; kingdom Metazoa; phylum Chordata; class Actinopteri; order Scombriformes; family Scombridae; genus Scomber; species Scomber japonicus. The sequence goes on from NC_070599.1 coordinate 3,437,029, forward strand.
GTGATGTCCTTGTCTCTGTCTCCTGTGTGAATAATGTCCTGTGTCTGTCCTCTCTCTCCTGTGTAAATAATGTCTCTCTCTCTCTCTCTCTCTCTCTCTCTCTCTCTCTCTCTCTCTCTCTCTCTCTCTCTCTCTCTCTCTCTCTCTCTCTCTCTCTCTCGCATGAACAATGTCCTTGTCTCTCTTTCTTGTGTGAATGATGTCTTTGTCTTTGTCTCATGTGTGATTGATGTCTCTCCCTTTATTCAAAATCAATTAAGGCATGATAGATCATAAACCTGTATTGTAAAGCTGTACAGGATATTATTAAAATTGACAGATAATTAGCAATAACAATACAATAATAATATCAACAAACATATCAGATACAATATAATTATAGATTTTTTTTACAGGTGAATGTTTTTCTGTAAAACTTGCAGATATTACTGCACACTAACTTTTCTACTCACAAAGACAGGATTGTTTCTGATGGTCGGGGAGATGGATATACTCAGCATATATATATTATTTATTATATTAAAGAATACTTCTCTCAAATCCTCACTTTTCTAACATTATAATAGGAAGTGAGATACTGTCTCAACTTCTCTTTTAAGTGTTTTTCCTGTGGTCCACCATATATTCTCTGTTAAAGGTTAAACAGAATTCTAGTTTACTTTTTGATTTGGTTGTTTTTGTTCCAATATTTGATATAATTTTGTTTTGTTTTGAGATGATTTGGTGGGACTACATTGTTTGGTGTGTGTGTATAGGCAGAGCTTCAGGACCAGCTTGCAGAGGGGATTCTTGTCTTTGTTCAACTCTTGGCACTGCAGGGTTTTGTACTGACAGGAATGGGGGTTACTAGATTGGAGGTGTTTATAAAATTAGTTTGCTTTTGAATTTGAATTATTAAAGGGTGTTGGTCAAGTTCTGTCCTGCATACATTACTGGCTGTGTGTCTGTCAACTCCACGTATGTTTTGCACAGTTCTGCTTCCAGCTGATGGTTTTCCCCTTTTGAAAGGTCTTAGCTGGTTAATGGAACCAACACTTCACTACCATATAATATTAATAGGTCTATTACTGAATTGAGAATTTAGATTTTGAGTCAAGTCCTAATTGGAATATCAATTGGAATTTTTCTTTTGATGGCATAAAAAGCCCTTCTTGCCTTCTCTGTCAGTTCATTCACAGCCATGATAATTATGCTCAATTTCAGTTTTTCCTAGTGTGAACTTATTTATCAGAGAGTTGGATCATTTTTGAATGGTCAGTATTTTTGGTCTTTTTTATGTTAACAATTAGGCCAAACATGAGCTGTGGATTTTTGCAGTTGTTCTGCAAATTTATTTATACAATATATATGTTAAAAAGGGTTGGGCTCAAACTACAGCCCTGTTTCATCCTGTGGTACTGTTAGAAATAATTGGTTCTTTTGTTTCCACATCTGTTATTTAACCCTCACCTACCATTAGAGCCATCAGTCTTCACTGCTACATCATAAAAATACATCCTCATAACTACTATCTTATTAAAACTATGAACTATTAATTTCACTAAAACACATGGACATAGATACAGAGATAATTTGACCCAGAACAGCCTCAATGGACAAAAATGTGTATCATCTGTACTAAACATATTAAAATATTTTCATTTTTGTACATTTTGGACCACTTTAGGAAAAGTCATGTGGGTGTTTTTACAGCTGTTAAATGTCAAACGTGTCAAATTTGACCCAAACAGTATGTAAGGGTTAAATATATTGATTTAATTAAATTGTAGGTTTTAACCCCTGATGCCACTCTCCACTAATTATTAAAAGAGCCTTTCATGCCAAATACAGTTAAAGACCTTTTTAAAATTCTACAGAACATGGTGACATTTTATTTTTATTTTGGTGCACATGAGATATGGTCAGATGTGTGATGGTTAGACGATGGTTAGGAATGAATCCAATCTGACTTTTATGAAGGACATTGTGTTCATTGAGGAGTTAATGATGCTGCAGAGCACCTTGCCCACACAGTTGGTGACACATATCCCTCTGTAATTCTGAGGGTCAAATGTGTCACCAATTTTAAAGTCCATCCCACACTCAGAATTAGTTTGAATAATTGGAATTTTTCTGTGCTGTATTTCAGCATTTCGTTTAGTATTCCATCATCAGGCTCATATGCTTTCTTGCTCTCTTGTCTTCAGTTTTGTTTTAAAATCATTCATAGTAATGGAGCAATCTAGGCGGTTTTGATTGTCTTTGATTATCAATTCCATATATCTGAAGAGTACAGTTTAGACCTGCTCTATGTGCCTTGAGATGACTTTTGTTGTATATAAATAAAGATTGATTGATTGATATATAGTAGTTTTTCAAGTATTTGTTTTGCATCTCAGTCAGTTCCTGGTGTTGGCCCAATTAAGATCTGAAAATGTTCAGTCAATTAGTCTTGGTCATTTACTGTTAGGTTAATACATACTAGGCAACAAGATATTGTCTGTATCCTAGCATAGTTCATTTTGAGAGGTTATTATATCTTTAAAAGATGACATTTACAGTAGAAGTTGTTAAGGTAAATGTTCCTTATTCTATTGAATGTTTTCTCTCTCTCTCTTTCTCTGTATGAACAATGTCCTTGGTGATCTCTTTCTTGTGTGAACACTGTCTGTATCTCTCTCTCCATTGTGCGAGCGATGTCCTTGTCTCTCTCTTTCTCTCTCTTGCGTAAACACTGTCCTTGCTCTTCCTGAAGTTTCTTAAATGTTTCCCAGTTATAAAGGCTTTTTTGGGGAGTTTGTCTTAATCAGATATGAGAGCCTAGATATAGAGGATGTATAAATCGATGAATGCACCTCCGGAATGACACAACAGTTGCGGTAGTGACTCTGCAGTAGATGGGTGATGAGTCTGCATACAGACAGGAGGTTGAACAGCTGACTGTGGAGATACTAGTGGATAACTGCCCCCCTCACCATGAGTTGGCTGTAGAGACCTTCAGGAAGTCCAACATAGACACTATCATCAAACAGGACGGTTCATTTCAATTCAATTTTATTTAGAAACTGCCAAATCGCAAAAAAGATGATCTCAAAGCACTTTTCACATAAAGCAGGTCTAGACCGCTGCTGGCATAGCATGTACCTCCTGTACCAGCTCAGGAAGTTTGACATGCCTCAGGAGCTGCAGCTCTGGTTTTACACTGCAGTCACCCAGTGTATTTCAGTCAGGAGAGACAAGTCATAGAAATATATTTATTGTGAATATATGACAGAACAGTCTTTGGCAATTCTTTGGAACTACTGAGAAGACAGAATGGAAAATGGACTGTGGCAAATGGCGGAGATGGGGAGGTGGTGGAGCGCACGAACAGCTGTATGACAGAACTGAAGCAGAGAGAGAGAGAGGCATATTTAAGACCAGATGATAGGCTTAGGCTGAAGTGTGGCGTTTTGCTATTGGTTGCTGACATTGACAGGTGACTGACAACTCAATTAAGATCACGCCCTTGGACATGACAAACTAGGAACAAGATGAGCATGCATGAAAGAAAGTTACTCCTGATGCCTGTATGTTTTAGAGTCTACCTGACTGAACTTTCACTAAGCTTCATTTCACATCATTAAACCATCAAAATCTTTGCACACTGTTCAAAACATTCTAATAAACACACACCAGTAGATTATGACACAACCCAATGAAAAGTAATCGTTTAATCATCTAGTGGTGTTTTCTGTTGATCTAGCAGAACTAGAAATCATGGTGACATCTCATTCTGTTCTAGAATAGAACAACAAACAAGCCAACAAACAAGCAGTCATAGTTAGCTGACTGGTATTACCAAGCCAAACTGAATGTTGGTGTTACTGGTTGGACTACTGTGAATGGGCCAATGAGTGTGATGCTAATTAATCAATGCAAGCATGGCCTCTGTGCTCTGCAAAACAAAATATGCTCCATATTCTAAAAACAACACAAAATAACCAATTGTGTTGATGTGGATGTATTCAAGTAATTTGAATTCATTCTTGAAATATTACAGCTAAATTATCTAGAAAAAGGTTTAACTTCCTTCTAATAACTTCCTAACCTTTCAGCACATATTTGAACTCTATTCTCCAAATACTACAGTTCATTCTTGCAAAATGATGAATTCATTTATGAGCATTCAGATGTATTTTCTAATATCTAGCAGGACCTCCCTCTGATGATGCTCTTAAAACAGCCCTAATTCTTTGAGGTATAGATTCCACCACATATTGAAAACCTTTCTTTGATATTCTGGTCCATGTTGACATGAATGCATCACATCATATCTGCAGATTTGTCAGCTACACGTTCAGGCTGTGAAGCTCCCGTTCTATTGCATTCCCAAAGTTAGATTCAGATGTGGGGATTGGGAAGGCTATCCATCATCATCCATCATCATCACTGGTTGATGCTGTATGTAACCATTAGAAGCCATAAAGGGATGCATATGGTCAGCAACAATACTCAGACAGGCTGATGATTGATTGGTTGTAAGGGGGAAAAAAACATTGCCCACACCATAACCCCATCACCATCCTGGACGATGACACCAGCCAGACCTGCATGCCTGAGCAGGAATGGAGATCAGACCAGATTACTTCTTTCCAGTCTTCAACATGGTCTTCTACTGCTGTAGCCCATCTGCCTCAAGATGACACGTGTTGTGCCTTCTGAGATGCTGCTCACTGTAGAGAGGTTATTAGAGTAACCATAGCCTTTCTGTCAGCTCCTACCTGTCTGACCATTCTCTAACCTCTCCTATCAACAATCTGTGACCATGACCATGGCATAATCTGAGTTAATGCCATGGTCAAAGTTATTCAAATCACATTTTTCCCCATTCTGTTTGATGTGGACATTAACTGAAGCTGCAGACTTGCATCTACATGATTGTATGTATTTTGCTGCTGCCACATGGTTGACTGATTGCAGAATTGCATGAATAGCAGGTTTTCCTAATAAAGTATTTATATATACTGTATGTAATATCAAGGTTTGTCATGTCAATAGTTTGAATATAATCTACACACACATCAGTTGTCATTAAGTGTGTAATCCTTACATACTGTTTATCCTCTACACCCTCACAGTATGTTCTGGGTCACTTTTGACCTGGTCTAAGAATCCCCTCATAAAAAGTGTCTTTACCAAATGTTGAACCACAGATGTGTTTAGAAAGTCCTCATAACTACTATTTTATTAAAACTAAGTATTCATTTCACTAAAACACATGTCAATAGATACGGGTCAGATTTGACCTAGAACAGCCTCAATGGATACAAATGTGTATCACCTATACAAAAGTACAACATTTCAAATATTTAAATTTTTGTACATTTTGGGCAAATTTAGGAAAAGTCATCAAATTTCAGAGTAAAATACATCTGGGGTGTTTTTACAACAGTTAAAATCTCAAGAAAATCAGTTTGATACTATGTATTACAAAGAAAGCATTACATCATCACATCTTCAAAATGTTTTTTTCACAATTTTTGCTTAAAAATGACTAAAATGATGATTCAGTTATCAACATATCTGCCAATCAAATTGATCAATTCAACTCTGTCCTATTGGAGACACATTTGAACATGATACTATTAATATAACATTGATATCATTACACATACTATGCCTCTGTCTCTCGCTATTTAAAATAATGACTTTAATTTGATGCCCAGATCAGAATGATGAGTCAGTGTCTTGTAATTCTCTCGTCTCTTGTAATGTATTTTAGTAGTAAACTAATCCCTTATCATTGTTCATGTCCTTGTGTTTTTTCTCTAATTAATTTCAACCTTTTTTTTCCCCTGAACTTTTGCATACATAGTCAACTAACCTTCTTCTGCTGTCTACCCTGCTTTCTTATTTAACCCATTTAAGTCTGTTTTTCATATAACTCACAGCAACAACCCATTTTCAGCCCATCAAACTTTCATCATTTTCCTCTTATCTCACCTTAAAATGTATTTTTCAGGGAAATGAGTGGGAGGATGTACGCGCCAGAGGTGGAGATGTGACTTGAAGCTTCGGAGAGATAGGAGGTAAAAGAGCAAGAGAGGCTCTGTGTTTGTGTGTGTGTGTGAGAGAGAGAACATATCAGCGTGCTAAAAAAACAAGTGTCTAACAGCACAGAGAGAGAGAGAGAGAGAGAGGGAGAGAGAGAGAGAGAGAGTGTGGAGAGGCAGGGAGAGTGTAGCAGCATTAAGCAGCTCAGGAATCAGTGTATGCTGACAGACACAGCGGCTGATAGGCAGAGGAGAGGAAACACTCCAGAGGAGAGACTGAGGAGAGGATGAGGTGTACGGTCCATTTTCATCACCATAGTGATTAGGAGGAGAGGACAGAAACATTTCTACAGCAACACATAGACGGTAAGTTACAACTGCAAGAATGAAAGTTAATCATCAGATTTAGTGAAGGTCAGTGGAAACAAGACGCATGAGGTTTATGAGGATGTTTCAATGATTTTTTTAATGTCTTTTTGAAACATTTGATATATTTCAGTGTGCTCAGTGTTATTGCATTTCATGTGAAAGTAAAACAAGCTCAAAGTCACATTTAAAATGAGGACAAAAACATCCTCAACAGCTTTAAAAATGTTTATGTTTGTCTGACTTACTGTCATCTATTTGCACTCTCTCTCTCTCTCTCTCTCTCTCTCTTTACACCACTAACTGTTACTCTTCTAAATATAAATAAATAAATAAATACATATATATATATATATATATATATATATATATATACATATATATATATGTATACAGGAAATCATTCCGTCTATGGAATAAGAAAGATTATGAGTTCCTAATAAAGGAGAAATGCTGCTTTTTGAAAAGTGAATGCTTCTTTAAATTTATTTTTTATGATCAATCAAACTGAAGAATAAACAATTGATTGATTAATTAGTTGATTTATCAAAAGCAAGGATAATTATTATAATAATTAATCAGTCATGTTAAAAAAAGCCAAATATTTCCTACAGTATGTGAGGATTTGCTGCTTTTCTTGGTCTTATGTCATCACTGGACTCAGAATATAATTGTTAATTGCAGTCATACATCAAACACTAACTGTTCATCAAAACAGTCATCAATTATTTATGTTAGTTTCTATCTCTGCATAGCTGACATGACATCATGACATCTACAATCTTAATATGTAATATGGCTACAAAGGTAGTTCTTTGGTCTCCCTAACAAGAATTACTGACACTACAGAGACATGTAGAGAGTTCTGCAGCAGCCTGTTCAATCTGAGAAGCACCAGTGTCATTTTCATAATCCACATATGATCTGCACTGCAGACAGCAGGCATGCAGTAGGCAGGCAGCAGGCAGCAGGTAGGCAGCAGGCAGCATGCAGCAGGCAGTAGGCAGCAGGTAAGCAGCAGGTAGGAAGCAGGCATGCAGCAGGCAGGCAGCAGGTAGTAGGCAGCAGGTAGTAGGCAGGCAGTAGGCAGCAGGCAGCATGCAGTAGACAGCAGATACTTAGGCAGCAGGCAGGCAGCAGGTAGGCAGCAGGTAGTAGGCAGGCAGTAGGCATGCAGCAGGTAGACAGCAGGCAGCAAGTAGGCAGCAGGTAGGCAGCAGGTAGGAAGCAGGCATGCAGCAGGTAGGCAGCAGGCAGTAGGCATGCAGCAGGTAGACAGCAGGCATGCAGCAGACAGCAGGCAGTAGGCATGCAGCAAGTAGGCAGCAGGCTGCAGGTAGGCAGCAGGTAGGCAGCAGGTAGGAAGCAGGCATGCAGCAGGCATGCAGCAGGCAGCATGCAGTAGGCATGCAGCAAGTAGGCAGCAGGCAGCAAGTAGGCAGCAGGTAGGCAGCAGGTTGGCAGCAGGTAGGCATGCAGGTAGTCGGCATGCAGAAGACAGCAGGCAGGCAGCAGGTAGGCAGCATGCAGCAGGCAGTAGGCAGCAGGCAGCAGGTAGGCAGCAGGCAGTAGGCCGGCAGCAGGTAGGCAGCAGGCAGTAGGTAGGCAGCAGGTAGACAGCAGGTAGGAAGCAGGCATGCAGCAGGCAGCATGCAGTAGGCAGCAGGTAGTAGGCAGCAGGTAGTAGGCATGCAGGCAGTAGGTTTGCAGGCAGTAGTCAGCAGACAGTAGGCATGCAGGCAGTAGGCAGTAGGCAGTAGGCAGCAGGCAGTCCGCAGCAGGTAGTAGGCAGCAATCAGTAGGCAGTAGGCATGCAGCAGGTAGGCAGCAGGTAGTAGGCAGTAGGCATGCAGGCAGTAGGCAGCAGGTAGTAGGCAGCAGGCAGTAGGCAGCAGGTAGGCAGCAGGTAGGCAGCAGGTAGTAGGCAGTAGGCATGCAGGCAGTAGGCAGCAGGTAGTAGGCAGCTGGCAGTAGGCAGCAGGTAGTAGGCAGGCAGCAGGTAGTAGGCAGCAGGCAGTAGGCAGCAGGTAGGCAGCAGGTAGGCAGCAGGTAGTAGGCAGTAGGCATGCAGGCAGTAGGCAGCAGGTAATAGGCAGCTGGCAGTAGGCAGCAGGTAGTAGGCAGGCAGCACGCAGTAGGCAGGCAGGCAGTAGACAGCAGGTAGTAGGCAGCAGGTAGGTAGCAGGCAGAGGGTAGGCAGTAGGCAGCAGGTAGGCAGTAGGCAGAGGGTAGGCAGTAGGCAGCAGGCAGGCAGTAGGCCGTAGGCAGCAGGCAGGCAGCAGGTAGTAGGCAGGCAGGCAGCAGGCAGCAGGTAGTAGGCAGGCAGGCAGTAGGCAGCAGGTAGTAGGCAGCAGGTAGTAGGCAGCAGGTAGGCAGTAGGCAGCAGGCAGGCAGTAGTCAGGAGGTAGGCAGTAGGCAGTAGGCAGCAGGTAGGCAGCAGGCAGAGGGTAGGCAGTAGGCAGCAGGTAGGCAGTAGGCAGCAGGCAGAGGGTAGGCAGTAGGCAGCAGGTAGGCAGCAGGCAGAGGGTAGGCAGTAGGCAGCAGGTAGGCAGTAGGTAGGCAGTAGGCCTAGTGTGAAGCACCAGTGTCATTTTCATAATCCACATATGATCTGCACTGCAGACAGCAGGCATGCAGTAGGAAGGCAGCAGGCAGCAGGTAGGCAGCAGGCAGCATGCAGTAGGCAGTAGGCAGCAGGCAGCAGGTAGGCAGCATGCAGCAGGCAGTAGGCAGCAGGTAAGCAGCAGGTAGGAAGCAGGCATGCAGCAGGCAGGCAGCAGGTAGTAGGCAGCAGGTAGTAGGCAGGCAGTAGGCAGCAGGCAGCATGCAGTAGACAGCAGATACTTAGGCAGCAGGCAGGCAGCAGGTAGGCAGCAGGTAGTAGGCAGGCAGTAGGCATGCAGCAGGTAGACAGCAGGCAGCAAGTAGGCAGCAGGTAGGCAGCAGGTAGGAAGCAGGCATGCAGCAGGTAGGCAGCAGGCAGTAGGCAGGCAGCAGGCAGTAGGCATGCAGCAGGTAGGCAGCAGGCATGCAGCAGACAGCAGGCAGTAGGCATGCAGCAAGTAGGCAGCAGGCTGCAGGTAGGCAGCAGGTAGGAAGCAGGCATGCAGCAGGCATGCAGCAGGCAGCATGCAGTAGGCATGCAGCAGGTAGGCAGCAGGCAGCATGTAGGCAGCAGGTAGTAGGCAGGCAGCACGCAGTAGGCATGCAGGCAGTAGACAGCAGGTAGTAGGCAGCAGGTAGTATGCAGGCAGGCAATAGACAGCAGGCAGTAGGCAGCAGGTAGTAGGCAGGCAGTGGGCAGCAGGTAGTAGGCAGTAGGCAGCAGGCAGTAGGCAACAGGTAGGCAGTAGGCAGCAGGCAGCAGGCAGAGGGTAGGCAGTAGGCAGCAGGTAGGCAGTAGGCAGCAGGTAGGTAGCAGGCAGAGGGTAGGCAGTAGGCAGCAGGTAGGCAGTAGGCAGAGGGTACCTACCTAGGCAGCAGGTAGTAGGCAGTAGGCAGCAGGCAGTAGGCAGTAGGCAGCAGGCAGTAGGCAGTAGGCAGAGGGTAGGCAGCAGGCAGAGGGTAGGCAGCAGGTAGGCAGTAGGCAGTAGACAGCAGGTAGGCAGCAGGCAGAGGGTAGGCAGCAGGTAGGCAGTAGGCAGCAGGCAGTAGGCAGCAGATAGGCAGCAGGCAGTAGGCAGCAGGCAGAGGGTAGGCAGTAGGCAGCAGGCAGTAGGCAGTAGGCAGCAGGTAGGCAGCAGGCAGAGGGTAGGCAGTAGGCAGTAGGTAGGCACTGGAGCAACGAAATGGGTCAAAAGACGTCTGAAAAGTCAAAGATGAGAAACAAATAAAATTAAAGAACAAATTACATATAATAACTATAATAAGATGAATAAAATATGGAATAGAATGAAAAAGAACTGAGAATAGAGACTGCAGACTACAACATACATTCTATACTGAATAGACATTATACTGTAACGTACTGTAAATGTAAGTCAAGTGGACATTCTACTCTGAGAGACATGACTGTCCTTGGTCAGTATTAACATGCAGCTGACTATATGCTTATTCTAATCAGCTTATTGATCAATCTATCACTTATATTAATGGACTAGTGTAACACTCAGCAGCGAGAAATGGTCCATAGAAATACTGAATCCCTCAACAATATTATATATTGTTAATAATTAAGCCACCCACTGACAAACCCAGCTACTTGACTTGACTTGAGTATCATGTTTTGTTTAGGTTTATGGCCATTTTGTTGCAGGTTTCAGTTTGTGTTGACTTTTCACTTTTTTAAAATTTTATTTCATTATTCATTTTATCTTATGTTAGCTGTTTTCTTATTGGCTGTTGGAGTGGGTGGTTACTTACTGGCCCTACAAACCAGTAGTGAGTCACAGTCTAATATCTTGTGCTGATTTCATCTACACTTGTCGACATATTTGTTCTGAATTGATTGTGACCTCCCGCCCACAGTGCTCTGATTGGCTTTCTTATTTTTCTAATCAGAGAAACAGTGGTCAACCGCCAGTTTATTGTCACTTCATTCATCTGTCTGATTTTGTGTTCTCAGCTTTTTTGTTTGGAGGGTTACTTCAATCAGAAGCAAGTGTTGTATGTTTGTCCTTTTTACCAAAGAGGCTGTTGCCTGGAGCAGTTAACTTGATTATGATAAAGAAATATGTAGATTTAAAGATAGTTTTTTTGTCAAATAGCACAACACATTTGAAATGACCAAAAAATATTAAATGGCAATGTGGAGATCTGGAACTGGGAAGATTAAGGTTATCTTTATCTGTAATTTATTAAACTGGTCATGTAGATACACAATGCATTGTGTATGAAGGGAGTAGTGGAGCTACCATGATAGATAGATAGATAGATAGATAGATAGATAGATAGATAGATAGATAGATAGATAGATAGATAGATAGATGAGGGTACTCTGAATCTACAGTTTGATGGTATTGTTTGTATTCTTTGTTTAAAACATGATTATGTTTAGAGATGATGTTGTTAGCCAGCCTTAACATATCATGTCTTTTATTAGCAAGCTAATGGGCAGGTTAAGTACTCTGCCATAAGGAAATGAACACTTTGTCTGACTATAATCTTGAGAAAGATCACTTTGTAGCATTATCATGACCTTTGATAATGAAGCAGCTAATCAGGCTTTGTAGCACCCAGACAACCACTGACTCAAAGTACTTGGATTCTTGCTAAACAAAGCAGGTTCTTGTTTCTGCATAGAACAAATAATCCACATACCAAGGATAAACCCCTTTAGATGCACCATCTCATTTTCTTCAGGCATACAATATTAGGGCTGTTTCCACTGCAGGAACTTTGGAGTAATTTTACGTGGCCATGACCGTTGGTGAGTGTTTCCATAGCATATAGGGCGGCCGTGGCTCAGGAGTTAGAGCGGTCAGCCTCCAATTGGAAGACTGGTGGTTCAATTCCCGGCTCCTTCAGTCCACATGTCGATCTTGGGCGATCTTTGGGCAAGACAGTTAACCCCAAATTGCTCCTGTTGCTGCGCCAACAGTGTAATGACTAGAAAAGTGCAATATAAGTACAGTCCATTTACCATTTACCATTTACCATAGCAGGAACCTCCCCTGAAGGACAATCTCCCCCAGCTTTTATGGGGGCAAAATGAGTCCCTGCCTCGAGGTATGTACTCCATGTAACTCGGTGCTGATTGGGTATACTCAAAGTATATAGTACACAGATAACCCATGCACGGCACAGAGGCTAGGGACACGGGTCATCTGATATTGGCCGACTAAGCTTGTTGTTTCTCTCGCTTAAGATGGTGCTAACCCACGAGCAAGCTAACTTGCTAACACAGGTAGTCCTTTGGTGGCGAGTGGTGCGTTTCATCTGTTTGGAGGAAGTTCAGCTGTCCTCAAGCGTCCGACCGTCCATCGGCTAACGGGCGCTGATTTTCGGCTTTCTCTCAGAAAATCAGTCAGCTCTTCGTGGGGAAAACATCCACAAGCTCTTCGTGGGGAAATCATCCACGGCCCAGAACGGGATTAATCCAGCATTCTCATCTGTCACTCACAATAGGCATTAGCCCCATTTCCACAGCAGGAACTTCAGGAAGTTCCAGGTAAAATTTGGAGGTGGGAACTTTACAGGAACATCCTCTCACTCGGCCCTGTAGGCCGTTGTGTCTCCATAGCAGAGTAGGACCCCAGATAGGACCCACCAGACTCTGACTGTGATGTCATAGAGGCAACTCACTGAAAACATAACAAAGATAACGACAATGAGGAGGTAAACATGGAAAGTGCTAAGCTGGTCACTGCGTTTCTGGTTTGTTGTTCATGTACATGACGGTGGACGCTATGAACTTTTTTTTCCGCCAGTGTAGATGCTTTTTACTACTGTTCTTCTTCTGCTGGGTTTTAAAAATGCTGCTTGTTTGAGCACTTTCTGTTGACGCTACATCCTGCTTTGAGTATACCCAATCAGCAAACACTCAGGCCCCACCCAGGAGTTTAGCCCCCATAAAAGTTCCGGGAGATTGTCCTCCGGAGGAGGTTCCTGCAATGGAGACACACACCAATGGCCCCAGCCCCGTAAAATTACCCTGAAGTTCCTGCAGTTCCTTTTGATTCTTCCTGCTAGGCTGGACCTTTGTCTTTGAGCAGACAAAAATGTGCTTTGGTTTTCAACAATGAAATAATCCAATTGGTAGTAATGAGGAAAAAACCCACAGTGATGTAGGTTTAAAGGTAAGAATTAAACCTAAATAATTCCTGTTGAGAAACACCAGTAGCATACAGTTTATTAAGAAGAAGAGAAGGGTCAGCCAAACAGAAAATCTTGGTTAGATCAATAATAATTGCACCTAAAAAATTGACATCTGTCGAGGGATGAAATTGCATCATTGGTAAATTTTACAAAGGCAGTAGAAGCAGAAAACCAGACTGACAAGAGGATGATAATAATGCTGAGAGATTTGTGTGTGCAGTTTTGAAAGCAAGCAATGACTGCTTATGAGTGCAATCCATATTTTAAGATCATATATCATTACTATAGCTTCAGTTAGCAGTTAGATTTACTTAATTTAGTGTTTCCAAATTTGAGTAAATTTCTGTTTTCCTGTTTATGCCAACTGCTCCACACAGAAAGGCCTTGCTCCAGCCGATTATTGAACCCAAGACCTTTCTAGCTGTGAGGCAACAGAGGTAACCACTGAGCCACTGTGCCGCCCACCACTGCCCTAAAATATAACTATCACAGAAGCTGATTTGGACGAATTACATGTTTCTCTAGTCAGCAGCATTTTACCTCATAGTCATTTACCCAAATGATAGACAATAACAACTGTAACTGTACCAATCAAAGATGGTGACAGCTGTGATTTAGAATATTTAGATGACAAAATTAGAGATGCATAACAAAAACTAGACTAAAATGTCTTACGTACATTTTTGTCAAGACTAAAATGCTAAAATAACAGTTGGGCTTTTATAATGTAGTCATTTTGGCTTTTCCATGTCTTCAAACTTACATAACTGTTACTGTAAGTAAGTAGCAGCCTGACAGACAGATATTGGCATGTCCTTAGAGTGAGTTAGTAAATATAAGCATCACTTCAAGTATTTAGAAATCTGCCAAAACACCTGCAAGTTAATTATGAGTATGCTTTTAATCTGTACGTTTGCTCTCAAACACTACTTTGTGTTCACCACACCGTCTGTCTCTGCATGATCTCAGATCTAAAATTGCATCTTGATTACAACTTCCTTTTTGCTCACTGCAGTTTAAAAGAAACTAAAACAAATAAACTCCATAGAGAGGGTGGCGCTCATGGAGTTTTTACACTTGCCCTTATTTATGCATAGGCATTTGGACCAACTACATTTTTGTCACTGGCCTGCCTGCTGTAAATAATAGACTACCAGATCTGTTGATATTCAGGGAATAGGTCAAGCAGGGGAAGAAAGACATGTTTTATGAACACTGGTACCCGTGTATTACAACCTCTGACAGCCTAGGAAAGGTTTAAAACACCCTGAGGGCATAACAGTGCTAAAGGTTGGTCTGATTGGTGTTTGCAGACTCAGAATTGACCCCTCACCTCATCCCATCCTGGCTGCATGGCAATTCTAAAGGAGCAGGGTGTGAGATGTATTCAAGCCCTCTGGAGGTTAGTTCTATTGTAACTTATGGTAACTAATGGTGTGCATTGTTGAGCTGTGTCTTTGTAGACGAAAACCTCCAGGCCTAATTTAACAGAGGTGTCAACCGAGTAAACATAAAATAAATTATACAACAATTTTTTTCTCTTAAATGGACTCAGGAGACTTGAGTATGGCTTAGCCATCTGCACTGTTTAATTAAATTCACGCCAACCATGGCAAGCTAATTAAATCAGCACATTGAAGGGAAAGTTATTATTCCTCATTCTCAATTTTTTTCTCTGGAGAAACATAATGTGTTGTGTGGAATAATCAATTCCACATGCATTTTAAAACATGCAGAGCACTACATGCATTTATTATCCATTGATAATTATACTGTTACAGTTGGATGATACAAAATAAAAATAAGACTTCCATTATTTTATTATACAAATTCACGTAATGACTTCCTATATCAAGTAAAGCCTGAAATGACTATTATCTGTATGTGATTAATTATTCCATCCTTTTATTTGGTGCTTGAGATTACATCACTCAGTATAATTAACAGTGCCTATAGCCTGTTTAACATATGTAGCATCCTTTTTGAAGTCATAATTACAGGCTTATGGTGTTATTACTTTAAGGGTGCTCTGTGGTTATTGGTAGAATAATTTCCTAGAAATCTCATAGAAAACACTACTATACATAATTAGCTAATAATTAGAGAGAACATATTGCCCAATTGGTGTACTTCCTGTTATTCATTTCAATTAAAAAATATCCTATATTATTTCCTGTATTACAACAATTAGTATAATAAAAAAATAATGGTAATTCATACCATTATTTTCCAGAAAACCTCCTAGGACATTATTAGGAAAGTATACATCTGCACACTAAAAATCACTCGGCCATAATATCAAAATTGACCCAGTTCGGGTCAATATAGCACCAACACAATCAGGGGTTAAAGTTACCCAGAAAGCCACTCAAGACAAGGGGTTGTTTTGATCCAGTTTTAATATTTTTTTCTTTTACAGTTGGGTGATTTAGGCCCCCCTGTGTTTGCCCATATGGGCTTCAAATGGATTCTGACTGGGTTTCAGGTTTGCCCACAGGGGGTCTTAGTGGGATCAGAATAGACCTTAAATAGGACCCATATAACCAGCCCACATGGGCTTCACATGTGGGGCCCTTTTTTTTTTCTTTTTTTTTATTAACAATATAGGACCCACACAGTTTGCCCTGTTTACACCCATTGCTTAGCCCACTAACATCCCTTATGAGGCTCATACAGTCAGCCTACATGGGCTTCACATGTGGGGCCCATGTTACCGAAACCATGTGGGACCTGCAAAATTTGCCCAGTTCAACCCCATGCCCACTCAGTACCCATTTAGCCAGAATATAACCAATGTGGGGCCCATATGGACATGCTGGCTGGGAAACAATACATCAACATATAAAAATTACAGGTTCCACGTGGTAAAGTAATCTTATGTTGTACTGGTGCTATATTGACCCTAGCTGGGAAAAATGTGACCCAGTGATTTTTTTAGAGTGTGTTAATGTTTTCTTCTTGGTAAGCTCTAGGATTCTTTATTTGACTCTTTCTTCATTGTAATCTGCAACTTCACTGCTAGAGGCCACTAAATCCTACACACTGGCTCTTTAACCCTTACATGCTGTTCATATTCTGATCGGCTTAAGTATTCCTTTATAATTATAATTTATACCTATACCAAATTTTAAACCACAATTGTATTATGTGTTCATGTTTTCTTTAGATTTGACACTATTACAGTGAAAATAGATTCACAATCACGCTATGTTATGATCTTATGTCATCAAAAATGAGAACATAACAGCCATAATTATTTTATTAGTTTATTGAAAGTGAAGGATGTAACAACATGTTAAAGGTGATCTTTAAAAATGTGCAAATATGCAAATATGCAACTGCACAAAAATAAATAATTTCAAAATTATTTTTAGATTTCAGGCCACTATAGGAAAAGTCATAACATTTCAGGCTTAAATCATGTAATTTATGTGTTTTTTAATTACTTTCAAATGTCAAAATGGGTCAAATTTGACCTGAACAGTATTTAAGGGTTAAACAAAGGGCAAGAGACATCACATAAACATCACACTGGTTTTAATCCATCAGATTACCTGTAGTCCATTTATTTTGGACTGTTCCAAATGGTCCTGGTGTGTCCTCCACAAGCTCCACTTCATTCAGCTGACCAACACACCTACTGCTTCTCTCCACTTTAACCTGAATAACAAACCAGTGCTCAGTGCTTCGGTTGGATCCACATGGAGAGCCATGAATAGCTGGGAGGCTAGCTGGCTGTGATTCCCTCAGCATGCTGCACTTAATGCTCCACTAGTGCTGATTTGTTATTCAAGTTAAAGTAAGAAGAAGCAGCTGGTCTGTTGGACAGCTGAGTGATGTGGAGCCTGTGAAGGAACCACCAGGACCGTCAGGGTGGAACAGTCTGCTGCACAGATAGGAAACACCTCAGCCGACAGGACCTACCACTCTTCTTCTTCCTCTTCTATTTGGTAGCCAGTGTATTAAATGGATTAACCGCCACCTCTGCTCCAGAATGTTGAGCAGAGATTAAATCCTGCAAATGAATCCTGTGTGTCAAATTGAGTTTATTACAGTTTATTATGAGTTTATTCTACTGCTTGGTCCACTTGGCAGGTTCATTAAAGTTTTAATGCTGAGCTCCTGAACATCGGTCTTCTTAAGTTCTTCCTGCATGTATTATCTTTGCCTTTGTCTCGTCAGAGAGGTGGAAAAAATATGTACATATATTTGTATTGGGGGCATATTGAAGATCAGCAAAAAATCCAATATCATGCATCCCTAGTTCTATTAGATGTAATTTAATCCAGGGTCTTTATTCACTCATTTATTGGTTTGCCTAAAAGTATAATGCCTGAATAACATACCCACTGTATTTGTTTGTTTTTAAACTGTAGAATGTGTAATTTGTGTTGGTTGCCAAACTTACAAATGCACAAAATTAAATTAAAAAATGAAAAATAGAAAGAATGACTTTACCCCAGTGTGATAACCATTACTGACAGACATGATAGTTCAAACTACAAATGAAAGACCCATTTAGTTCATTACTATCTAACCAACACACATAGTAGCACTTACATATATGTTATAAGGGTCAATGACGTGATGCAACCCAGTGTCCAAGTGGTGTAACCAGTGTTCTTCCATAAAAATCTGATTATACACAGGAACATAAATGTGGACTGAAATGTGGAATACATATAATCCACTTTTGCAACACAACACTATGTTTTGTAACAAATTTCACATCATTTGTCAAAATGCATATAGATATATTGTTGTTTTTAGGATATGTTCTGTTCAGTATTGACAAAATGCTATAAAATTTTAATTCAGAAATACTTTTGTTAATAAAAAACGATGTATAAGTCGCAGTCTATTTTGGGGGGTGTCATGCTGGGAAAAACCCTTTTTTCTATCAAAGACTGGTCTATTTGAATACATCAGTAGATATTCTTTTATAAACTCATATGAGTTTCAGGGCGGCTGTGGCTCAGGAGCCCACCAATTGGAAGACTGGAGGTTTCGATTCCTGGCTCCTCCAGTCCAAATGTTAATGTGTCCATGGACAAGATACTTAACCCCAAATTGCTCCCGTTGCTGTGCCGACGGTGTATGAATGGTTAGTTTCCTCCTGATGAGCAGGTTGGTACTCTGTGTGGTAGCTCCTGTCATCACTGTATGAATGTGTGTGAATGTGACATGAAGTGTAAAAGTGTTTTGAGTGGTCATAACGACTAGAAAAGAGCTATAGAAGTACAGTCCATGTTCAATTAAACCTTTTAAAAGTACAGGGTAACCTTACATATTTAATACAATGTGTAGCTGTGTGCTCACTGAGTCCCAAAAACTCTTCATCAGAGCTGTCACTGTGCGCTAATACTGCACCTGAGTCACTGTAAGTCTCACCAAGCTCACTGTCCTCAGACTCTGTGTCAGTCCCAGTGTCCAACAAAGCATCATCCTCTGATCCATCCAGTGGAAAAACAACAAAGTTAGTGAATCTCTTAGGCTTCAGATCTGTGCTCATACTGTGTGTTGCTGCCAAAGCTCAATAAAAGCTGCTCATCTGTGTGCTTTTGGATATCATGCTTCAATATCTGCTGCTGTCCTGAACTAGTGTCTGAAATGCTTCTGATCAGCACACTGAATCAGCCCCCGTCTGTGAACCCTGCATGGTTTTATTTTAAATCTTTCTGTACAACATACAGCATTAACAGGTCATCAATAGCTTATCTATTGCGTGCAGCGCATGCCTGACACCACTGTTTATGGGTCATACTTGTGGATGCTCACATCGTTATCTTTATATTTATAGTTATTGTTGTTAGTGTGGACAGCCTTTTACATACCTATAATCATATGCAGATCCAACCTCTCTCTCTCTCTCTCTCTCTCTCTCTCTCTCTCTCTCTCTCTCTCTCTCTCTCTCTCTCTGTGTGTCTTATACACCAGTGTTTACCGTAAGTATTTGTATAAGTACACTTAAATACACTGTAGGTGGATACAATATATTACTTTTGTAGTTACACCACTACATTTTCAGGAGCATTCAGTCCTGGTGCAAATGTCATTATATCTATATTATATTTATATTTTTGATTTGCTTGTCTTGCCAACCCTTATTTATCATATATATATCCCATATATATCTTTTATAATAAGTCATTATAGTCAAGCTTAGCTTAGTTTAGTTACAACTTTAAAAACTAGGTAACAATAGTGTAGCCTTCTCCATTAACCATCTGATGCTCTTCAAACATGACAGCTTAGACCAAAGAAGCTGGAACGCAGAGCTGAAGCTTTTTTCATATTTAATCACAGGCTGCTCTCCAGGCTGTGAGCTGCTGATACGTCCTATGAAATGAGATGAAAAAAGAGCCCAGAATGTAAATGATAGCCACTGTAGCAGAGAGTGAAAGGAATGCAAATGAACAAGAAATAGAGGCTTTCAAACCACTCTCTCCCTCATAGTTCATTTTTCCACGACGGTGCCACTGGCCACATGATTATGAAAATAGGGTGAACACTTTCCAAGGAGGCCAATTTCAGCTCTGCTCTGGGGATCAATTTAGTGTTTGAGTCTGACAGAATGCTCCTTTAGGTTTGTCACAAGATCGTTGGGCCAGATGAGACAGCCTTCTGGGAGGTATTGATGTTCGGTAAAGACAGAAATATCAAATGTGTCACGTGATATTAAATATTCATACAGTAAGAATAAACAATGTTTCTCCTTGCTCAATTACAAGCAGCTGAATATACTTTTTCTTCCCATGATAAGAAATCAGCAAAAGCAGCACAGCAACATGGAATATAAAGAAAATATTTCCAGCATGTAAATCCTCCTAAAACCACAAACAATAGCTCTGTAGACCACATTTTATACTGTAGGCTACCCCTGCTTTTTACATGGATGGAAACTCAGATGTCCTAGTAAATCACTGTCTTTCACCATCGTACCTTGTGAAGCTGCTGGATTTGTGACATTGACTAGTCCACACCACCAGTGGTTTGGACACAAGCTATAAATTGATGGCCTGCCAAGATGGATTCTTCTGTGATCTCAGGAATCCAGCTGCCTTGCAAGGTAAACTGTTGAATGCTTTCAGACACAGTATGGGATGAAGAGATGAGGGTTTACGATGGTGGAGAGTAAAAAGGCAAAGAGGAATGACACTTGATTGTTGGCTTTTCTCTCACTGATTGTAGGCATTACCAAAGAAGGATTGTTAAGATTTGATATTTTCACTATTTACTTTCTGTCCATAGTAGAATTGCAAAAGTCACATGTTCTGGACATGCACAAAGACAGATCAAAATGTGGAATGTGAGTCAACTCAATGTAAGATATTAATCAAAACAGTCTGGCAGAATCAGCTTTACAGACCCACGTTTTCATCCTGAGTGCCAATCTACTAATGGAACAGAAATCAAAGGCTTCAAGGCTTTTGTCCTCTCAGTGGATATGCATTTCTGAGCAATATTTACATAGAAAGTAGTCTTGTCATGGCAATACTGACAGAAGCAGCTGCCTTGGTTGCACACGAATGTTAGTAATATGATGTATTTATATGATTGTAGACCTTACTGTCTCTCTCTTATACTCTCCCACACACATCTGATATATTCCTTTCACCAAGCAGCACTAATGCAACTTCAAAAGGATGATTGCCTGTCATTATTAGAGCTGGGAGAAGGGAAGGTTGAGATACAGCTAGCAGCCCATCAAGAAGTGGAAGACTAATTAAGACGTTGGACTCTCTCTTCTTCCTCATTCATCATTGATACTTCTGGAGAGCTACAGTTTATACTGCAGATTAGCAGCTGTTACATCTGAACTGCTCCTACATACAGGCTATTAAACTCAGCATAGTTCTCTATTTAGTCACCAAACGCCTTGGTGTTTATATAATATAACCTTGTGTGCAGGGAATGCAGGGAATGATGAATGACCCTGGGCTTTTGAAAACTCATACAATGATAGATACAATATGCCACCATAAAATCTATTTTTAAATCATCTATTATCTGTTTTGTGTCATTTTATATCAAGTTACAGGACTTTAAGTAGATAACAGAGAGTTGTACAGAAGCACTGCACCTGTCAATATTAGGACCTGAAAAACTGTTAGCACCCCAAATGACTTGTCTGTGTTGCAGTCAGCAGCCAGTGCTTCTAAGTTAACATTCAAATTTGAATGACAAATACTGTATACTGTAGTGAGTTGCATGCTTTCTTAAACAGATCAGCTGTTTCAAAAACCCTTAAAAGTACCTTGAATGTAAATGTGATATGATGACACCTAACTGTAAAAGTCAGTACTCAGGGAACTCAACAATCATGTGGTACTTTGGATGTCAGTCTTTTCAAATAGTGCATATTGAATTTGCAAACTGTATATAAACTTTTTGCATTTGTGGTGTGAATATCTAGTGGCAGAATATCTCAGGGCTGTGCAGCAAAGCTCAGATGTATCTTCTGAACAGATGGACCAAATTTGGTTATAGTTACCTTTTGCCAATTTTCATTTATGTGTATTTATGTAAAATAAATGTAAAGACTAAAGAAAGAATAAATCAACACTAGACCATCAAAGACAGGCTATACCATCCTAGGACAGACTTGGACCATCACACCCAGACCATCAACAATAGGGTATACCATTAAAGAAACATTATGACCCATCACACACACACACACACAAGACTTCTCAATCGAAAACCAACATACACCAACCTTTACAGAACACATTGAAACATTAAAAATACCTGCTGAGAGCAACAAAGACCAGGTTAGAAGACCAAACAACACCTTTAAACTAACAGTCATGAGGTCATTTTAACAGGATATCTCAGCAACCTTCTCATGTGACAGACAGATTCAAATGATGTGGCATTAGTCACTAGTATTTCCTCACATTTTTCAGGGAAGGAAATAATCTTTGCTTCCTCAGCTCCTAATTTGTTTTGCAGGCTGTGCTGTAGTTCTTGTGTTAGACTGCCTCTCCTTCTAAGCACTATGAATACATTGTATGCTGTTGTGTCTCTCAAAGATAAGACTGTTTGGCACCTGCTCACAATGATAGAAGCTGATGTTAAATACCCTTAGTGTCTGGGAATGAAACAAGAACTGATCATTGAGGATAAAATGCTGAATACCTGGTGATCTTAATACTGCATTGACTATATGTTTATAGGCGTGTGGATGAATGCACTGTAGTTTCATACACTACAATTGATAACATCCCCATAACTAACGTACATTCTACATGATTCCTTGGCATACTACTTGATGATTCCTTAAGTTGGAAACCTCATATTAGGGCCATAGTCACAACAATGGCCAAGACTATCAGTATTTTGGGAAAAATCCGGTACTTGATCAACACTGAGGTAGCAAAAATGTTATACTATTCAATTATTTATCCATATATTAACTTTTGCAACATATTCTGGGCGAGTACTCATCAGACCAAGCTTGAGCTGGTCCACCGTCAGCAAAAACGTGCACTATGAATAATAAGTTGTGTACATTGAAGACACTCCTCTCAACCCCTGTTTACTCAGTTGGGTGTCCTCAATGTTCATCAAGTGAACCACCTCCAGATTGGTTTATTTGTTGATAGATCTTTAAAAAGGATGCTTCCCTCTTTTTTTCAGGACTTTTTATTTAATCATCAGTTTCACACTCATTCCACTCTTAGCTCATGTCTTCTGAGACCTCTTCATTTCTGTACTTCACTGTCTCAGTTCAGTATTTCATACAGATTGTCCAAAATATGCAATATATTACCCTCACATTTTGTGAACTTGCCCCCACAGCAGTTTATGAGAGCCTTGAAATCACTTCTTTTAACTAACCAGTACTGTCCTTTGGGGCCGCCTACTTAATCTGAGTTTTTATTTAAAAAACTATGTTCTCAGTCTGGCAGTGATGATGTACTGTATACTTGCATTCAGAAAGATTGAAAGATAGAACTGTGTTTGTAATTTTGCTGCCTGGAGAATGTCACTCTGCAAGCCCCTGAAGGGTTTTTCTGCAATTCTCCCTCATATTCATCTGTACTTATTATTACTGAAAATGTTTTTCTATATGCATTACTAAACAAACGAACACATATTTTGATGTACACAAGTGAAGAAGCTTTCATGCTGTTACATTGTCATGTATAAACGTCATGTACCTGTACTTAATTTGTAGCATTCACACACATAATTCCATCCACCATTTGCACATCATTATTTTGTTTTTTCATCACGTTCAGCCAAACACAGATATAAAGTGGTCTGGACAGAGACTGAACATGGCAGCTGGCTGACATGAACATGGATCTTTGCACAGAATGAAGAATAGGTCAACACATTTGTATTTGTGCAAACCTGAACTCGTACAGATGGCTTCATTTAGAGAACAGAGTACTGTCCTCAACCTCACTGCAGCAGCCAAAGAAACTTCAAAGCATCATCAAGTTATATCAGTCAACAGTGGAAAAATAGGTTTTGGTAACTTCCTAGTGTATTCAAGTGCAACTATCAGTTTCTTAGGTGGTACTTTGTAATAAAAACATAATAAAACCAGAGCTGTCGACACAAATTGTAACTTACTTGTTCTCTCTAAAACTTATAACCTCATCTTGTACCCTTAAAAGCACTTGGTTGGGAAAAAAGTGATGTGTGTGGGTAATTGTGTGAAAAATATAAGAAGAGAGCCAACAACCCCTTGCTAACCAAAATAAAATCACCTTAATTGCTTAACCTAGGATAAACCTAAAATATTTAGTTTCCATGCTGAGATATTGTAGGAACACCCTATTCCAAAATGTTGAACATGTATAACATGTGACATGTACTTTCCTTGACATTAAAATGCAATATATGATTAAATAAATAGATAACAATGCATGTGAACATCATTTGTAGAAGAGTACTAAGCTGTCACAATCCAGTCATATGTGACAAACAGTGATGTTAACAGTGCACTCAGCACATAGACAGCATAGAGGAGGCATTCAATGAAAAGTTTCAGGGTGAGTGGGAGAAGTGACATGTCAGCATTTACAACAGATAACCCTTCACTGGTTATAATTGGATGCCATGTGTTAGCTGTAATTTAGATGTCACCTCTCACAAAGGTCTGGATGCTGACTGGATGTGCTCAGTTATCTTGTCAAAACAGTCAACCTACTGTCTGTTATCTAAAGACAGCTTGACAATTCCTGTCTAGATGATGAGCCCGCATGATGGAGATCATCTGCTATTTGTGAATCATGTGCTATAATGCAGCAGACTGCTTAAGACCAGACACAGAGTTGTACAGAGTCAAGCTAGCTGCTTCCCACTGCCTCCAGTCTTTATGCTAGGCTATGCTGAGTTCTGAATTTGCAGCTTCAGCTATTTGACATTAGATGGAAATTATACCTTTGATCTTCAAGTGGTTAAATTCTTGAGCACACAATTATTTGGCAAATTACCTTTCAAAAATGCTAAATAAGTAGAGTTAGTATAGTCACATTGAAGAATGCGAAAAAGTAGACAACAAACTTTACAAACCACATAGCTAGTGCCATTTTTAAATAAAACAGTGGTGGCAAAATCTTTGCCTATCATAGCATTCTTTCGAGTGATGTCTTTTTTCACAGTAAACAGCAGAATATTCTAAAAATAATAACAATAAGAACATTAAAAAGGATGTTTGTATTTATATGAAAATAAATCCCTGGCCGATCAGCGTCAAGTGTTCTCTGTGGTCATGGTGGAACCTCATCTAGAAGCATATCAATTAAGTGACTATTAAAAAGCACCACGAAAAGTATTTCTCATGAATTTACATGAACATATCATGCAGGTAATGCACACAGTTATGACATTGGTAATGTAGATGAACTGTATGGGAATTTGTTTCAAAACTGAAGTACAACATAACACAATAATAGTGTTTTGTCTGAAAGAACTTCAAAGCCTCAGATAATTAAAATAAAACCAGGCTTATGATTGGTAAATGTGATGATAGTGCATCGTAAAATGAATACAATGACAGGTCATCTTAGGTATGATTCACTTGTACTTTGATATTGTGCTTTGTGTTTGTTGAAAGTAAACTAAATGACATTTCTTTGTTTTCTCACAGGCTTTTATAATTGAAGTCACAGAAAATGGGAACATAATGTATCCTGAGGACAGGCTTCTGCAGGAACTTCCTGATTTCTCTGCACTCTACAGCGGCTGCAAAACTCCATCAGCCAGATAACATGAGCTGGGAAGCTAAAAAACACCTTTAATTGGTCACTCAACATCATTTCACCTGCTGGAACACCTCATTTTAATCAACACATGGGGTGTTTTGTATTTACTGTATGTCCAAGTGGTCGTATTCTGGTTTTCATCATAACTGTCTGGGTAGTTACTGCAGCTGGGCAGTAATATGTATATTTATGTATGAATGGAAATGGAAAAGTATATGTTTACCTATTAAGAATCCTGCTAATCAGGGTGTACAATAGCTGCCTGACAGGTGCTGCTGTATTCTGAGGTAAAATGAGAAAGGTTGACTTTGGAATGTGAAATCCCTAACAAGCGAAGGCACAAGAGACCCAGAAGACCCAAGGACATATGAACTTCAGGGAGGGAACAATGGATGTTTTCTTCTCTCTTGGATGGCAGTAACTAAGAACATAACATATATTTGCTAGCGTGATCCTCTTTTATGTGGATTGTCATAGAAACTGAATGGACAATAGAGAACTCTGACACTTCTTTGAACAACCATCTTGTGTAACTCAAAGGAACATCTCATTGAGGGTTTCTGTCATCATGAACTTATGTAATGTTGTTATATTATAGATAAAAACAAGCCCAAAATTTGGTTTCTCTTTAGTTCTCTGTAGCACTATTAGTTAACATTATTCAAACTTAAATTTAGCATCATATATTGTCAAAAGTGACCATGGATTTAAATGGGAGCCAGGACTATGGGTCCTATCCAACAGGACTACCTTATAACACAAGCATGGACTATGAGGACTACTACCAGGAGCCTGATGCCAGTAAAATCATCATCCCATCCATCTATGCTTTTGTCTGCTGTATAGGTCTTACTGGAAATGCCATGGTCATCTATGTCATTCTGAAATATGCCAAAATGAAAACGGCCACTAATATCTACATCCTTAACTTAGCTATTGCTGATGAGTTGTTTATGTTGAGTGTTCCTTTTCTAGCCACGTCAGCCGCCGTTCGCCACTGGCCCTTTGGGTCACTGATGTGTAGGTTGGTGTTGAGTGTGGATGGTATCAATATGTTCACCTCAATCTTCTGCCTGACTGTGCTGAGTGTCGACCGCTATGTGGCAGTGGTCCACCCAATCAAGGCGGCCCGCTACCGCAGACCCACTGTAGCCAAAGTAGTTAACGTGTGCGTCTGGGGGCTGTCGCTCATAGTCATTCTGCCCATCATTATCTTTGCAGACACCATTCCTGCACATGATGGTGGTGTGGACTGTAACTTCTTATGGCCTGAAGCAGCATGGTCAGAAGCATTTGTAGTCTATACCTTCCTGTTGGGTTTTCTGTTGCCAGTTGGAGCCATCTGCTTATGCTACTGCCTAATGGTGGCCAGGATGCGTGCAGTGGGGCTAAAAGCTGGCTGGATACAACGTCGGCGCTCAGAGAAAAAGATCACCCGCATGGTGTTACTAGTTGTAGCGGTCTTCGTTCTTTGCTGGATGCCCTTCTATATCGTCCAGCTGATTACTGTTTTCCATCGGCCACCAGACCCCATGGTCACTCAGCTTTTTTTAATCCTCAGCTACGCAAACAGCGGCGCCAATCCTATCCTGTACGGTTTTGTGTCCGACAATTTCCGGCGTTCATTCCAGCGCATTGTGTGTTTCCGGTGGTTGGAATCTGGGCTGGATGCAGAGCAGGTGGATTACTGTGCTGTAGCACTGAAGAGACAAGCAACATGTAATCCTCTGGATTTTCCCAAAGACTGTATGGCTTCTGATATGGTGTTTCGCAATGGAACTTATACCTCCCGTACAACTACAGTGTAAGACTGAACCAGAACAAGACCTAAAACAAGGTAGCTAGGAGAGTTTCATTTCTGATTTCATGGGGTTGCAGGTGATTGATATTTAATCTTGATTTGTTATGTGATAAAAAAAAAAAGTTTTGAATATATCATTATTTCCATGTAATCTCCCCTGAAGCACACAGGCTTACCATACAAACATTGACATGACAAAATGTGAAGCCATGCAGATTTGAAAGTGGATAAGGCTGGCATGTTGAGAAAAAAACTGACAACAAAAAAGATGTAAGATGTTATTCTGTTTTCAACTGGGTAAGGATAAGAAGCACAGGTGAATATACCTTCCGCTTATCCGGGGTCGGGTCGCGGGGGCAGCAGCCTAAACAGCCTAAACAAATTTCGTCCAGCTCTTCCCGGGGGATCCCGTGGCGTTCCCAGGCCAGCCGAGAGACATAGTCTCTCCAGCGTGTCTTCCTCGGGGTCTCCTACTGGTGGGACACCTCACCAGGGAGGCGTCCGGGAGGCATCCTGATTAGATGCCCGAGCCACCTCATCTGGCTCCTCTCGATGCGGAGCAGCAGCGGGTCTACTCCGAGCTCCCTCCGGATAACTGAGCTTCTCACCCTATCTCTAAGGGAGAGCCCAGCCAGCCTACGGAGGAAGCTCATTTCGGCCGCTTGTACCCGCGATCTTGTTCTTTCGGTCACTACCCAAAGCTCATGACCAGAGGTGAGGGTAGGAACGAAGATCGACTGGTAAATCGAGAGCTTCGCCTTTCGGCTCAGCTCTCTCTTCACCACGACGGATCTGTGCAGAGTCCGCATTACTGCAGACGCCGCACCGATCCGCCTGTCGATCTCCCGTTCCATCCTTCCCTCACTCGTGAACAAGACCCCGAGGTACTTGAACTCCTCCACTTGGGGCAGGATCTCATCCCCGACCCAGAGAGTGCACTCCACCCTTTTCCGGTTGAGGACCATGGCCTCAGATTTGGAGGTGCTGATTCTCATCCCGACCACTTCACACTCGGCTGCGAACCGATCCAGTGAGAGTTGAATATAAGCATAAAATATTATTGCTTGTCAGCATTTTGTTTCTGTGACGCTGTGATGAATTGACATATAACCAGCTCTAGGCCTTAGCTTAGCTGTGAAGCTGCTTGTGAAACCTGTAACCATAAGAAGGCAACAAGGTAATTGCCATTGTGAATCACCATGATCATTTGTCCTTGTGTTTAAAACTGTTTATTCAAAGATACATTTCATTATAGCATCCAATGGCACCCCTAAAATCACCAAATTCCAATGGCACCCCTAAAATCACCAAATTCTGCTGCTTATGGATAGAAATGGATTTAATGTGGTGTGTAAGTAATCCCACAGAATATTAGGCGAAACACAACAAAATACTCTAAATAGCCTTATCTGCACTAGATAAGGTAGTAAAGGCTCATATATTCACATCAATACACTACAGCAGAGTCATGACTTTCGATTCATTTATTTTCAAGTTTGCCATCTTTTTGAGTGCTGTAAAGTTACTACCAATGAATCCTAACACTGAAGCTTACACTAATGCCCAATAATGCAGCTCCAGTTCCTCACTACAAGTCAGATTCAATTATTATTAGGGCCCGAGCACTGACCAGCGCGAAGCCCTATTGTATCTGTAAACCGACATGCATGGGGGGTCGAGGGCCCGTTCACCGCTGCTTGCAGCTTTAATTATTATTATTTTTACCTAAGTCCTCCTCACCTTTTGTTTTTTTTTTAAAAGACGAAGTATTATGTTCATTCCCAGCTCTATTTTTTAAATTCTTGGACTCCACTAGAGCAGCTTTGCATAACTCAAAGTTCAGCCTCTGTCTCTAACAGGCAGTCTTAGCTCCTGTTCCCCTTCATAATGGACCCACTCTGTTCAGACTGGCCAGATTTCCAGAAGCTTGCCAAGGAGCAGTCATACCAGAGTCATGTTAAGTTACTGCTGATCAAAACCCAACATTTCCTGCTTTCCTACTTCATATTAAAAGCTTGTAAATGACTAAATAACAGTCATCATCACTTGATTTGATTACCAAAGATTATTATTTCAGTCTAAAATCAAGCCAACACTTTAAATGCTTTACCATAGCAACGGATATAGATTATGCTCTATCTTTTGGAAACCGTATACACATAGTTAAGTAAAAAAAAAACTTAATAACAGGCCTAACCTCAACAGCTGGGAGGGAATTTGTTAATTTTAAGTGTGCTATTAGGAGCTATGAAGTCAGAAAGTATATGTTTAAGTAAATATCTTACCTATTTGTACTGATTTTACAAAGGCACTTACACAGAAATTGTGATATACAGATATTTCACCAGATTGGTCAAATTTCTCCTCAAACACTTTTAAATGTTTTATATGTTGATGTTCAGCAGATTTATACACAAACACAAACTTGAATTCAAAAATGTAGACCAATGCTAGTGTACTTGTTTCACACTTCACGTATCATAATGTTTTTTAAACAACACTAGAGTGGGGGTTTGGTTGGGGGGGGGGGGTTTACTGTGTATGTAGGGCACTGGTAAGGTTGGTGCCGGCCCTGGATATCACCCAGACAAGAGAAAGTTTAAATTATAAATGTGAGTCTTTTCCTCTTTCAAATAATGTTGGATTATTAATGTGTATGTTTGTGTATTTGCTGTATCTATGTTTGGTAATTATTTGTTGATAGATCTATTTCGATTTGAGCTTTGTCTTTGCAAAATGAGCCAGAGCTGTTATAGTACTGTTGCACAACATGACAGAAATGGGTGGGGGGGGGAAAAATCATGTATGTGTTGATTTCATGTTTGTGAATTACAAAGGCTAACAAAATGATTCTTTTTGCCTTCACTTTTGCCTTCCCGTCAGTTTTCTTCTGTTACAGATTAGCGTCTTCAGAGAAGCTAATTCCAGAATTATACATTATAGAAAATTAAACAAAAAAATTAAACATTTTTCTGACAGTGAGTAGTGTAATGGTGAGGGAATATCTGTGCTCTAGCTCCTTGATCTTTACAAGTCATTTGAAAGTTTGAAATGTGTCACATCAGAAAGTCAAATCAAATGTGCTAGGAAGCTTTAGCATGAGTCCACCACTGCCTGGAATGTATAACTAAAATGAACTTTTGGAGATAATCTTCTTTCTGTTATGGGTGAGCTGTTGTGTGTTTGTTCAGCACGTTTTACAGTTGACTGTTCTCATAAACATTGTTTCTGTTATATAAAATACATTTGCTAAAGCTAAGCTATTGACCTCTGGCTGATTTGAGTGGCCTCCAATTGTTCCTTTGTGCATGCAGGTCAGTTCAGGACTGTGACCAGTTCACATTAAGATTTAATACTGGCCACATTATGTGAATGCAGGGGTGCCCCTAGGGATTTTGGGCCCCATGAAAAGATATCACATTAGGCCCCACCAATGACGCACAATTTCTGTAATCACACTTCTACCTGTGAAGGCTTACAACTCTTGTAGCCCAATAATAACTGTACAATACCTACTGACACTGAGCTGTGAAAACAGGAGCCAGGACTGAACCATGTCATGTAAATAGAAGGGGGCCTTTGAATGGTTACTTTTTGCCAGAAACAAGAACAATAAAGTTAGTTTAATGAGAACATTGCAAATAAAATATGTTATTAATGTGTATTAATGATTATGATTATTATGATAATGAAGTTAATACGGGGGTATTAACCCCCCCCCCCCCCCAAAAAAAAGAACCCAACAACAACTAATCTAATATTTTTAGGGGCCCCTGTCAATTACAGGCACTTAGAATCATCCTAACTGATGACCTAGCCAAGCACCAAGGCTTGCAGTGTGAATGCCAAAGACATGATCCTGGTGAGGTGGAGGAGTTACACTTATGAACTATAACATCCTGTAGACGCTGCACTCCAGCTGTGTGTGCAGCTAATTACTGATGAGCTGTTACTGCTGTACGTTGCACAGAGAAATAAAATAATTCAGTGTGTTGATCAGAAGTATTTCAGACACTAGTTGCTGTGATGTTTCAGTATTTACAGACCAAACTGACCTGCAGCACAGTGTGGTGTGTAAAAGTGCACCGCTGTGGCAGAAACACACAGTATGATCACAGATCTGCTTATAATAGAGAACAAAGTTCCAGCATATTTGTATAATAAAGAGAGACCTCTCTAAAGAAATCTCCTGTGGGTGCTCCAATTTGTCAGTCCTTGGTGAGAGAGGAGCAAAGACTCAAATAAATAAATACATCAGTCAGTTTCAAAGATTGAAATGATAAATCTGGAAAGCAGAATAAATAATAAAAACTAAACAAACAAAACATCAGAATACGTGGTGGGAAAACATAAAACAAAAAAGTGGAGAATATCACTTTGTCCCTGAGGTCACTTGACTTGTAACTCAAATTCACAAAAACCTGTATGCAGCTCAGCCTACATAAAAAGTATCTCATATCTCATTCTCATGGTTTTAGATGTTATGTGATGACAGGGAAAAGACAAGGCAGCTCATAAGACTGCTTCCTTGTTCTGGTAGCGTGGGCAAGGGTGTCCCATAATTTGGCAATCCATTTATACCCTCCCTTTGATTAGAAGAGTCCTTCACAGCTGCAAGTGTTACTTTATTTGGACTGACACTTGGTGGTTAAGTGGTAATGGGTAGGGTGTGGTTTGGGATTGGGCCACTGTGTAAGGGAATTGAGCTTTATTCCAATTGGCTGGGGGTGAAAGAGAGGGCCACACTTCCAGCCAATTGGAGAAGGTGGTCATTAATAATGCCAATTTTAGTAAAAGTAAAACGCTTCAGAAACTGCTGCAGGACAGAGGGGAATGTGAGCAGTAAGGAAGGAGGGATTTAGAGAACAACTTTGTTGAATAAAATGTCACAGATATTTTTAGATATTTAATAGACAGTCATTTTAAAATAGGCCAGCATACTAGATTTTTAAATCTGATTTATTGCTAGTTTATGAATGTAACTCGAATCCCATCAGTCAAATCAATTAAAACAGTATCTGTGATGGTAAGATGTCTGTTCTTGTAAAGTCTGTGTAAAGTAAGAATACATAGTTCAAAGTTCAAAGTTGTGTAAAAATCAGCCTCTTTCTCTGCTCCCAAATGCTGTGGGAGTGGCCGCCGAGTTCGCTGAAACCCCGCCCCCTACCAAGTGTCACCTGTCAATCAAAGTCACCACCTCTACCAGAAACATGGATGCTAGGTCTGAGAGCTTTCTGCTGCTAACTCAGCTGCTAGCTCGACGGCTAACTCAGCTAACTGGCTAACTGTAGACTGTAGTAGTAGTAGTGTGTGCTGAATGTATTTATACCTCTACAGCAGCAGGGGCGGGTTTATGATTTTCAGACCCGCCCACTAAATCCTGAACACAGAAATGTTGAAACACAGTTTGTGAAGCCTAGCTCCACAATTCAAATCTAAATGGTTGAAATGCTTTTTACACCTTTTTTAGAAATACATTTATGACCTATTTAATGTGTTTAGAAGAAAATGTCTGAATTCACTTTACACAGTCTTTAAGGATATCTTAAACATCATTCTTACTGTCCTCTCTTCTTCTTCTTACTGTGGTCAGATTGTCATTTTCACTATGCATAGATCTGTGCATCATGTGTCTATTAAATGTCAAAGGGTTTGCCATAATATGTGACATTACTGCAAGATAGATATACAGAAGGTCATGTTTGGAGTAAAGTGTGAAGACTGTGAATGAAGCACAGAGGACTCTGGCAGAACCAAATGTATTACATTAATAGCACTCTCAGGCTCACACTAGCGTCACATACATTTCCTCTGGCTGCTCTATGAAGTATCATCACTGTGGAAAGTGGAAATTGACATTTCCTCTGTGGTTAGTCAGCAGAGACTTTCCTCTGGCCATTCACTGACCATGTTGCCTTTCAATTACAATAAATCAGTCAGTCTAATCAAGATGATCATATTGCACATTGGCTGTGCTGTCAGACCGTGGAGGGAATATGACCTATGATTGTGCCTATCCTTCACTGACTGGTTTAGTCTGTTGAATGTGGATCCTGGCTCAATTATCCATGAAATTATGTCAAATTATATCATGGAATTCACAGTTTTTTGACCTGGAAGAGACAGACTACATGACATGGTTATTTTCATGAGAAACATGTAAATGGTGGAATAAGGTTTCATGTTCTCAGACTTAATCCAGCATTCTACCTAATCAGAATATGTTATTACTGGACACAGCCATCTTTAAATAGCAACCTGTCATTTATTCCTGATGTATCACTAGGGAAAGTACGATAGTGTATTAGGGCCATACAAGTAAAAAGATACTTACCTGGAGGGGGTACTCATAATTTCTGAGATTAAAGTTGTACATTTATTAAACAAAACTTAGATATGCTCTGATAGTATTTAGTCAAACATTTGCAAGAAAAGAAATAGGAAAAAAATGTGTGTTTTATTCTGCCAAGCAATCACATCGCCTCACTTTGCAACACTGGAGAGACGTGGCCTGTTGTTTATTATGCCTGCCATGGAAGAACTGATCAAATTGTACTTTTCAGTTGGGTTTAGCACTAAGGAGATACTTGTGTAACCGAGTGTTATAGACACTATTATAAAATAAAGACATGGAGGCTCCACTGCTTGAACAGGATGGCCACACATTCATTACTCTTCACTTTTCTGATCACACGTCAATCGTTGCGCATCCACATGAACTGACTCTAAGCCATCTGTTAAGAAATAACTACAAATGAACAAAAATAGGTTGCAATTGTTATCTTAGCCCAAAATCCCCATATCATCCTAAGTGTCCGGACTTTGAAAAGACATTGCAAGCAACTGGGCCTGTTTCAGAGAAGAAAAAATACAATGTCAGGGAATATCCAAGTTTTTTTCTCAAAATATTGTTTTTTTTTACATACATGGCTGTAATACACTGTTGTAGGAAAGTGATAGAAAGTGCTTATGAATGATAACAAATAGTAAAGAAAGAATGTTTCTCTTTTTAAAGAAACATCGTTGACTGAGAGTCAGTCCCTCACGCACTTTGTTATTTTTTAAAAAGCCTCTCAGTCCCTCTAGCTACAGAGAGAGACAGAACTTGCTTAGACAGTAAGGAAGGATGAATAACTTGATGGACACTTATGCCCCATTATAATGAGTTTTAGCCCCCATTGTCTCAATGTCAGACAGTTTCAGACTGCTTGTAATGAGCTGTAGTTTTTTTTCTTCAATCATGTGAGATTGACAGTTGAATAGGAGCAGTATTTGGCATCAGTGAGGCTTCTAGTAACAACAGAAATGGAGCAGTCTGAGCAGTGTTTAGCTCTCGCTCCAGGCAGGTTCACTGAGCTCCAGGCTCTGACCGGTCTAAGGCTGACACACATCAAATCCATCACTTGAAAAAGAAGAAAAACACATGCACATGAAGTTACAGGCTCATAATGAAGAAGACACATACTGTATTATCCAGTTCAGATACACAGCTGGGGTTATGCTATATGTTTGTAGAATATTTGTACACAGTGAAAGTTGTTGACTGGGAGGTTTCAAACTTGATAAGACATGATTGGTGATGCCTGACTGAGTTTATGTCACAGTTCCTGTCGCTGGCAGAAATCCATCAAGAAGCATGTTGCAGCTTAAAATATCTAGAGAGCTTACATCATACTGAGGCTGAGCAGTCCATGTGCTGCAGCAGTCCATGTGCTGTTTTATGACAATGGCTCATGTGTTACACTGCCTGCAGTAAAACCTTTAATGTACTGTAGGAGGTAACACGCTGCAGCTTTTATAGATATGAAACACATATTTTGTGCATGATCCTGTTTCCACGGAGACACTAAAGATAGGGGACATTATATGAAGCCCCTTCAGACTTGTGCACTGGATTTATAACTTTTATGTTGAAATGGTTTATGATATGCTTTTCTTTAATGCTGGTGTTATAAAGGTGGTATGGTAATGGTTTATGACACACAGAAGCTGATTTTCTGTTTTTCTTTTATATGGGTAACACAAGTAATGTATATCATTTAGGTATATTTATAAAATTTTACTTCATTTCACCTTACATCATTAAGCAATGTATTATATTTTGACAGCAGAATAGAATCTGTTTTAAGAGAAAATATGACCACAGATAAGAACAGCAACACAACGGTCATTTTAAAGTTAGTGTGGATGTACCTTTTCAATTCAATTGTGGAATATTTGAGAGAACTATAGTCACTATCAACTGGCAGCAAAGTACTCACACAGTATGATAAAATGCCCCCTAAGGTGCCTCTAAAGTATGAAGAAGAAAATAATGTGCCCTTTAAATGAAGTGCCATTTAGGGAAAGTCTAACATCTAAAGAGCAGAAAAATAAATAAATCTCCTGTTATTTCACCAATCTTGCTTCTTGCTTCCCGAACAAGACTGCTTCTATAGTTCCATGTTTTTACTACAGATGAGTTTGAGAAATACATTAAAGACGATACCTATACCCTGTATTTTATTACGGAGATGTTTGCAAAATATATGAATAAATGAGCCTTCATTTCATGACAATCAATAGTTGCTGAGATTGTTCTGTTTGGACCAATGTGGTGGGCAGACCATATCATTTTGTGGCAGAATTCTGAGCATGAATATAATAATGCCATACTGTAGCTCAGGGAACATGAACTTGAGTGTAAACCAGAGCACTGTTGAACCACAAGACACTGACTGTGGTTGGTGATCACTGTACTGAGAAACCCAGATAGATTTAAGGATGCATTTGAACAACCAGTTTACAGCTGAAGTATTTTCTGTACCAAACATTTGACAGTCTATGTTTGTGTTGTTTCTTGGCCAGACAGGCACAGTTAAGTTGCTGTTGGTAACAAGGTTGGAGTAATACATTATCATTAGCTGTGGTAGTGGTTAACAGTCATGACCCCCAATTAAATTACCTTTTTCCTTTAAAACGTTCTGGTCTAATGGCCTATTAAAACAGCACAGACAAAAGCAGATGGTTTTTTGCATTGAAGATTTTCTCTGTGGAAGTTCAAACTGCTTTGAAGCTTGTAACATACTCTATATAAACACAAATAATATCCAATAAACATATTGCAAACACATGTTAAGCTTATACAGTTTGTACAATGCACACTATGAGATCACTGTAGGAATAAAACAGATAAGCAGGCAGCAGTAGCGGTCCCTGATATGAGCGAATTGGGCAAGCCATTTTGTCATGACTCATGGGGGGGGGGGGGCACGAGCTCTTCAAGAAAAAAAAAACCTTTACAACGTGAAGTGGTTTTCTATTATTTGCACGTCAAGTCAATCTATCACTCTGTCGTGCATGCGCCCCTGCTTGCTGAGAGAAGGGGGGGACAGTTCACCTCTGGGTCTCCCTACTGGAACAGGCAGGAAAGGGCATCCACTTAATAAAGCAATACTCTAATGAAATTCGTAGACTAAAGTCAGTCACACCTTGACTTTCTTCCAAATAACACACATTTCATTCATAATATTATAAATACAGGCCTATAGTTCATGTACATTTTTATTTTTCTGGGTTGTGTGAAATGGCAAAAAAAAATAGGCAATGCAAAATGAATCTGTGCACCTGCAAGATGCATTGGTTTAGTTTTAGTATCAATCATGAAATAGGGGAGCAGATTTCATATGATGACATCATTGATGATTTTGCATGAAAGAAAGCCAGAAGGATCAGGTTTTAGTTGGCTGCCATCTAAACAGTGTGTTTGCTGTTCTAAGTGCAATAGTGGAATAATTAGATTCTCTTCAGTGTGTTTTCCCATTTGTGTAAGAAAGATTTGTGCTATTAAGAATATTTATTATATTATTATTGTTGCTTTCTGCTCTTTTTACATTTCTGACTGTGTATATTTTTGGCATATACAGTATATGTCTATAGTGTATATTTATGGATGTCTTTGTACTTTCATAGTTTGTGCAGAATTGTGTTCATTGTCTTGTGGCAATGTTGGAGGTGGTGATTGTGTGTTTCCTGTTCTGTGTGCAATAGTGTAATAACTGGATTCTCTAAGTGTGTTTTTCCATTGTTCTGATGAAGGATTTGTGCGAATGAGAAATATTATTCTCATTCTTATTTCATTTCTATTATATTATTCTTTTTTTCCACAGATCTTGTTACATTTTTTTTAATTTAACATATATTTTTATATGTCGTTGTGGACATATAATAAATGATATATAATAAATATATGAAATAAAATTGAAAATTGTGGAGGGGGGGGGGGGGGGGTCTCGCCCCTCTGGCAGTTAGAGAAACGTGACACAACACGTCAGATCAACATTGTGTAATCTGGCATCTGTGTTTCACTGCCAGACATGAACGTTGCTCTCTATCGGTACTCAATACCTTTAAGGTATCGACTGAAATAAATCTATACCAAGTAGTACGGAAACATCTCCTGTCAATCAATCCTTTTTGCACCCAAAGCTAGAAAATACACCAATCAATGCAAGCATTCTTCGATTTAATATAACATATGATTGGCCCACTGCCACCAATCAGAGCAGCCATAAGTATTAATGATTTGCAGACTTTCAATTTGCATTAGTGTAAAAATCTAATCATTTAGATGTGGAGGAGAGGTGGCATTTTATGCTATGTAATGCTTCTATTCACATGATGGGAATAGAATGAAGTACTCAGTTGGTATCAGTATCACTTTAAGGTGACTTGGATTGGTACTGGTATCATCATTTTTTATACAATACACATCCCTATAGTTGATATTGAATGATTGTGCATGATGGCATCCATAATCCATAACATAAAGAATGTGACATACATCCTAAAGATTGTAACGACTGAGCATCTGAAGCACATTCAATCAGCATTCCAAAGTATTGGTGGACCTATACTGTAGTTGCATTTGTGTATAACATATGATCAGTGTTCATAAAAACCAAATAAATGGGCCTTTCTCCCCCTAAAAGCTACCTGTCAAGAGCTTCCTTAGAAGTTTAGGAATTATATACCTCAGTAAGTGTGTGGAAACCTGTATGTGTGTGCAGTCTATGGCACCAGGATAACAGGAAATTCACAGGCATGTAGTAAATCAAACATGCTGCTCTGTGAACAAGGCCGAGGTCAGGGTGAACTGACATGCATCTGGAAAATACACAGGATGGAAGTTTTCTCTAGAGGTCCTAAAACCCTGCATGTTTGTGCTACTCTGTTTTCTTCAACAGGTGGAGGAATGATGCTCCTGTCTGGTCAGTATTGTCTCTGTATCCATGCTGCAGTCCTTCTCAATAATCTGTGCACTTCTCTCGGTTTGAAGACAGTGTCCACGAGATCCATCTATTTTCTGGTGATGACAAACAAAATAGAGTTCCATTGTGGTTGGGGTTAGGCAACTAAAATACTTAGGGTTCGGGTCTGGAATGGATAACGGCTGTGATTAAAGTCTGTGTAAAGTAAGAATAAAAATGTGTTCTGAGTTTGACATACCACAGAAAGGTGTGTTGTTAACCACCCTGCCAAATTTGAATGATTAAAAAAAATCACCAAATATATGAAATGCTACCAAACGCTGTGCAAACGCTATGGGAGTGCCCGCCAAGTCCGCTGAAACCCCGCTCCCTACCAAGTGTCACCTGTCAATCAAAGTCACCACCTCTACCCAAAACATGGACGCTACATCTGAGAGCTTTCTGCTGCTAACTCATCTGCTAGCTCAGTGGCTAACTCGGCTGCTAGCTTGTTGGCTAACTTGGCTGCTAGCTCAGCGGCTAACTCAGCTAACTGGCTAACTGTAGACTGTAGTAGTAGTAGTGTGTGCTGAATGTATTTATACCTCTACATCAGCAGGGGTGGGTTTATGAGTTTCAGACCCGCCCACTAAATCCTGAACACAGAAATGTTGAAACACAGTTTGTGAAGCCTAGCTCCACAATTCAAATCTAAATGATTGAAATGCTTTTTACACCTTTTTTAGAAATACATTTATGACCTATTTAATGTGTTAAGAAGAAAATGTCTGAATTCACTTTACACAGTCTTTAAAGAAGTCATGTTATTTGCAGGTAAATGATATGACACAAACAACAGTCTGCACTATAATCCAGCACCCAGACCTCCATAACCTTACTCTCTGAATCTATAAATGACTCTGCTTCCTGTGTTGGAACTGAATGTTAGTACTGGATATAATGGTGCAAAATCATGGAATATAAATGTCATTCTAAGGAGTCTGAGGTAGTGTTTATGTGTGGTTTAAGCAGTAATTCTTCTGTAAACCTCTATTAAAATATTGGTGAAAACAGATCAACATAGTCCTCCAAAACAGGATGGACTGTGCTCATTCCAGTTCATTAGGATAATTCTTCTGCCTACGAGGCAGCTCACTGTACATAGACCATTTATGAAAAATGAACACAGTGCTTTGAGTTCCTTTTACCTAGAAGGCATACAACATGAAAAATTTCACTCATAACTTAAATTAACTTGGACCAAAAATCTCTCACCTCAGGGAATTCCCAAAATAGAGGTAATGAAGAATGGCTGCTGTCATGGCAGGTGGGTAAGTTTAGTGTAATATATTTATAAATATATATAAATATGAGGGTATTATGACAAATATTCAACTGAGCAAAAAGAAAAATGTATTATTCTTTCCTCTGCTGTCATAGCTTCCTCCTTTCTCCATCACACTGCCTCCATAATCCCTCCCTGAGAATTCTGCCTGTTTTGCATGTCTTTATAGTTGAAGTGATGTGATGAGTCATACAAATGAAGGGGTAACAGCACTCACAGTCAGTCTCCTCGAAGGTATTCACTGGGTTGCATTCAGCTGTTCCCATAAAAATGAAGGTAGTAGAAAAGTGAAGAATAAAAAAGGAGAGCTACTGTAGAAGAAAAGAAGAAGTTAAACTCTGCCTAGTTTCACATGCACCTCTCCAGTAAGGGGGTGTAGTTGTCAGATTTGAAAGTTAAAAATTTGATGGACACAGTACCTCCAATTATGTCAGAAAGTGGTTTCAGACAATATAAAAACACTTTTTGAAAATGTTTTTCACAGAATGTCATTCAAGAAAGGAACTTTTTTTGAAATGTCACATGTATATTTGGCGTCATCTTGGTGGGTTTGTAGACATAGGTTGTAGCAGCAGTCACATTGTGTGAGTCTTGCCTCAGGCTGTCTTCGGTTGCCAAGGCTTCACATTGGTGGTTGGTGGATGAGTCTCACAGAGAGCACTGGCACACTCGCACAGCCCAAAATCACACAGCTTGAAAGGATCTTAAGCAGAACTAACTGAAATAATTGTTTGTGTTGGATACAATGGAATTCAGGATATTATACAGTGCTTCAATTTCTCCAAGTTTCAAAAATGTAGGCTTTAATTCTTGACATCAGAACTCTAAATGTGCTGCTTTATTTAATATATCTCAAAACCCATGAAAAACATACTTGTGATTCAATATCAACAGAAGTCATTACTGACAATGATTCATTATTTATACAATGCATATGCTCTTACATCTAATTTCATTATGGACAGACAATGACCAATGTATGGATTGTCTGGGGGAGGGGGGAGGGGGAGGTTGCCACTGTATTAAATGCCTTATTCTTGTCTTTAATGTGCACTCTTTATACTACACTGCCCTGATGACACTCCTTATTTTGATAATAAACTGGATTGAATTGAATTGGGTTGATTTTGTTTATTTCTTCAGTTCCTCACTCCTCAAATGAAGTTCTGCATGAGGAAAGTAACCAGTCAAGCTGCATGACATTAAGGAACAGGAAGTTCCGTTCTCTGCACATTAATGATGTTGTGTCACTGGAGAATACGCTGCTGCACTAATTACAGCAGCACTGCTGTTGAGCAATTCTGTGGAGAGACTAACACACAGCCACCACGCAGTCCTTGACAGCAAGGAGGCCAAGGTCCAATGGCATAGAATCCAATGGGGGCCTCTCACTGCTGCAGCCTTCAGTCCTCTTGTGGTGCTTCTCCCGGAGCCTACCATCTGAACATCTGACCAGCTGCAATCTTATGCCTACTCCACTGTTGAGGGCTTGGTTTGGATCACTCTTTGTCAATACCTTCCCCTTGACCTTACAACCATGGGTGGAGCAGTAGCTCCAGACAATAAACTCAAGCCTCTCCACACCACACCAAGGTATGGTGTATATATATATATATATATATATATATATATATGTATACAGTATATGTGTATACAGTACTAGTCAAAAGTTTGAACACATCTAATAATATAAGGGTTTGTAGTAGCCAATAGCGTAATAACAGCCGATAACTTAATATTTTTGTCATAAGCTGTAATAACTTGCCAATAATGTAATAAAATTACTCCACCAATAACATAATAACTTTTTACCAATAATGTAATAAGTTACTTTTATTGACCTGGTAAAAAAAATCTTTTACAAATGTAATAACTGAAGCCCATAATGTAATAATACACTCATATAAGTTTTATTTATTGGATATTAAGTGTCACACTTGGCAAAAAGTTATTACATTATTGGCTCAGGAATTGGCAAGTTATTAAGTTATTGACCATCAAAAACAAGAAAAAATCTTACTTTATCAGCCTTTATTACATCATCGGCTGCTACGAGGTTTTTCTTTATTTTCTACATCGTAGAGCAACAATGAAGAAATCAAACCTATCAGATAAGTGTAAACAAAAGAAATTCCTTAATATAGCCACTGTTAGCCTTGATGACAGCTTTGAACACTATAGGCAATATCTTAACCGGCTTCATGATAGTCACCTGGAATAGTTTTCAATCAACAGGTGTGCCTTGTTCATTGGTGGAATTTCTCTTATTGTGTGTAAGATCATCAGTTATGTTGTGCCAAGATCGTGTTGGTGTAAAGAAAATAGCCCTATTTGACTACTGTAGCAATCCATATCATGGCAAGAACTGCTCAAGAAAAGAAAAACACAGTTCAGAATTACTTTAAGACATAAAGGTCGGTCAAGCTAGAAAATGTCATGAACTTTGAAAGTTTCTTCAAGTGCAGTCACAAAAAATAGCAAAGGAAGACCAAGAGTTACCACTGCTGCAGAGAAGAAGCTCATTAGACTTATAAGGTTTAGAAATCACCCATTAAGGCATCTCACGTGTGAATCAGGCCGTCAGTAAAATTGCAAACCATTGCTCAAGGAGACTAGTAAGAGAAAGAGAATTTCTTGGGCCAAGAAACACAAAGAATGAACAGACCGATCTGTGCTATGTGAGGGTTATTTGACCAAGAAGAAGAGTGATGGAGTACTGCATCAGATGACCTGGCCTCTACAATCACAATCCACAATCTGAACTGTGATGGTTTGGGATAAGTTGTACTGCATGGTGAAAGAAAAGCAGTCAGCAAGTGCTTAGTATTGGTGACACTAATCTTACAATAGGTGCTCAACTTGAAACTTTGGTGATTTTGTAGATCTTCTGTGCTGTCAGGTTGAAGATGTTTTGGAACATCCACGTTTTACAATTTGTTGCATCTTTGCAGCAAAATCCATATGTGAAGCTTTGTGTCCTGTCATATAACCTGTGTTCTATCAGAATCAGCTGTATTGGCCGAACTTTTGAGCATGTACGAGGAAAATACACGCCATATTAAATTCCCTCAAAGTCTTCACTACAAGTGCTTTATGAGTTTGGATATGAATATAAACTGCAATCTGACTGAGAGGGAGTATTTCTGGTTGTAATTATGAGTTGACATGAATGCATTTCAAAATGCTTTTTTCTCCCAAAAGCAGAGAAGCCTGTGGTGAAACCTGCACTATGATTCATCCACCATTATTTTCATGATAGACAGAATTAAAGGTCAACGATTTTGATTTCTGACAAACAAATTCACATCATCCTGTGTTCATTATACATTTATAATATCTAAATATAAAAAGTCTTGTGCAAAGTGATTGATTTCATGTATTTGTAACATCTATTTCCTGAGTTTGTGCATTCTTGGTTATTTCCTGTTTTTATTTTGGAATCACCTTTGTCTCTCGTTTCAGAGATCTTCACTTCCTGTTCTCCTGTGTTTCCCGCCTTGTGTGTGATTACCTGGCCCACCCTGATTAATGTAACCTGTGTCTAATTATCCCACCTTCCCATGTGCATTTAGTGTGTTCCCCTTTGTCTCTGTCAGTTCATGTCTTCAGTTTCCTGAAGACCCTGTCTTACTCTTGAGTCTGTTTTATTATCAGTCATTACAGTATTAGTTTTTTAGAACATCTTGCCGAAGGACTGTTGTTCTGAATGATCCAGCTTCAGTGCAAAACTGGCCCACTCACTCACTCACTCATGTGAGTTCATGTAGGATTTTCCTAATAAATAAAGAAAATGATGTGCATCTTTAGTTTAGAGCATTTCATCACAGATTTGTTCCAAAAGTCTAAACTCTACTCACAGTAACACATATTCAAAAGGAAGCTCCTCTCATTTCATGTAGGTCTCCTCTTTTCCCCTCTTCCACCTCTGCCTCATCGTCTCTAAAGCAGTCAGTAAGTCAGCAGTCACATTATAGTTCAGTTTTTACCAAGTAGACTGAAACACATTGTGGTTCATTTCATGCAATATTAATGAGAATGCAACCAGCTGCAAGTCTCAGGAAGCTGCACTGACGTTTAAGCTCACTTCCCATTCAGTGAATAATAAGAATAATCCTTCTGTGGCTGGAAAATCTGCCTTTTGTGTGTAGTTTTGATAGAGGCAAATAACTGAAGCTTATCACACATTATGTGCTTGTAATGTAAAAACAAAAAGAGAGAAGGAAAAACCCAGTCAGGCAGCAACAGAGATGAGAATCGGATTCTTGTACTGAGAACGAGCGGCTTTGAATGAGCAGCTCTGACTCATTCTACCAAATAAAATGTCGATGTAAATGAACACATGTGAGAAGTCTTCTTCACAAAGGAGCTGACACCAACATAACACCAAAATCCAGAAGTCTCAGCTGAACAGTGAGACACCAAGAGCTTCCTTCACATGCTAAT
Organism: Scomber japonicus; assembly: GCF_027409825.1. Lineage (NCBI taxonomy): Eukaryota > Metazoa > Chordata > Actinopteri > Scombriformes > Scombridae > Scomber > Scomber japonicus. The sequence goes on from NC_070599.1 coordinate 3,481,206, forward strand.
AGTTTTATTATCTTGTTTAACCCTGTTGGTGAATGGATAAACTGAGCTTTTTTTGTCTGGATTATCTGCCTTTTCAGTTGTGCTCAGAGTTCAGGCGTGGCTGCATGGCAAAATCCAGTCTTTGATCAATCTAAGGTCAACTGAAGTGAAGGCTTATGCAGTCTGAGCTGGACAGATAAAACAGTTATCCACTTATTCGTTTTAGTGCAGAATTCTCTCTTTTTCTTGCTGTTCCTTTCCTGCAGCTTAGTGAGGAAACACAAAGAGGGTTCATTTGATTTGTGAGTTGTACAGACTGCTGAAGCCTCATGTTTGTTTCATTAAAATGTATTTTTGCCAAGAATGAAGACTGTGGATTTTGTCCTTTTGTTACTTACATTGATACATAAAGATGTGTCAGCTAGGTCGTGTTAATCAGGAGACCAGTCAATGTTATAAATAAAAGTTAGGGTGATCACAGCTGCACAAATGATCCTCAGAGTATGGCAAAAAATACGCTCATCCCAGACTTAAAATTCACTAACAAAGACCAAGTAACAACTAAGATATGAGTTTAAGTATTTATTATGTGGAAGGAAAAAGGGTTGAGGGATAGGGAAGAAGGGATGAGGGGTGAGGGTTGAAGGGTAGGGATGAGGGGTGATGGGTGAGGGTCGAGTGGATGTAGGGGTTGGGGTCGTGGGGATGGGGGAAGGGATGGGATGTAAGAGAGGGGGAGAAGAAAAGAAGAGAGATGTAGGATGTAGTGTGGGTGGAAGTTGAAGCCGTGGCGGATGTAAGTTAGATAAACAGATGATGACCAACGTGATGATGACCTCAGTGTGATTCTAGGGGTATGCTGGATTTGATTAAGATTTGCCGCAGGTGGAAATGGAACCAAAAACGTGTGGTTACTGTACCTGTTTCGGTAATGAATAGTGGATCTAGTGGGGAGGCCCGGCTGGTTTGTCTTAATTGAATGTATTCATGGATGGGTTCGTACGGGCTTAGGAATGAATGAGAATGGAATAGGAACACAGGTTGTGACTGGCCGGATTGATTATTTTTGGAAACTGAGGGTGTCAGGAGAGTGGACTGATGACTGTGACAAAATATATCATCCTACCTTGCTTACCATAGACCCAGAGATCTATCTGAACACCTCAGATGACGAGTTGTTCGCTGACCAGCAGACTCTCCCAGTCCGGATCCCATCACCTGAAGTCCTGTCACTTCGGCAACCTCGGCAGCACTCAGCTGTCCAAGGTCCCAGGGGCTCACGTCCCCCTTCCACAGACACTGCTTCTGTCATCTGGGATACACCTAGCAGCGATTAGGTAGCTTATGTGGTTATAGTTTATGCATCAGCAACGTGATATATAATGTAAAGATTGTTATTTCCACAATGTGGGGCTAATAAAGGAATATCTTATCTTAATTTTAAACTTTAATGACAAAAACAAAACAAAAAACAAACAAAAAAATCTGAAGAGGAAGAATGATTTTGTGATGTTGTATTGAGTAGACTAACATAAAGGTTGAACCTATTATTACAACTTCTTACAATAGTTATAGTATAATCCATGATGTATTCATTAATAAACCCCGAATTTGCAACTCAATTGAGCAATTTCGGTTTCCCTTTTAATATACAGATGAAAGTGCACTAACTCCAGCAGTCATATTGGTGTGGTCATTCAATCCATTTTTTTATATTTAATATATAAGTCATCTGAAGGCACTTTAGACACAGAGCAGGTCTAGACTGTACTCTTTAATCTAATTTCACACCTATGTAATTTGAATATTGGACCAGGATTGGCCCCAAACTGTGTGTAATGTTATAAATGATGTTTGTAGGTTCGGCCCTTATAGTTAGATTTTCAGTGAGCACAGAGCAACTTTCCACTATCAGCAGACAAATGTGAAAACACACACATCACTCTGCACACTGAAGCTAAAACAAAATCCCATCAAAATACCTTAATTAAATCATTAACAACACTATTATCATAAAATTGGTATGTTAGGAATATTGTGAGTTGTGTGTGCTGTGTGTTTAATAAGCTGCAGCTTCAGGCTACATCTTTTCACTCTGTAGAAAATCATTGGTGCTGTTTTGTTGTTAGTAATTGCACTCGTTGCCTTTTTGGCCGTTTAAAGGGTGATACGTTCTAATTTCAGATGGAGAAGCATCCTGTAATCATGTGTCATTAGTGAAAGTGAGACTGAAACAGATTGCTGTCCATGTTTAAACTCTGCAGGTTCAACTTGTTGCACATCAGGAGTCGCTCATTTGCAACAGATCAGATATGTCAGCTCACAAACCTGAAAGTAAAGTTGAATCCATGTCCAATACTGATACAGAAGTATTGTATCCATGTGTGTATTGTGAGGTTGTGAACTATCTTTGAATTGATCATGCCTGCAGGGTCTGTCTGTCACTCTTGGCCTCCTGAGAGGAGACTGGGACATTTGGTTTAATTGCAGCTGATTTAATCAGCTTGCAGGATGCTAATGTGTTTTTTACGGCTCATCTTCACTGTCCTAAAATAACCTTGGCACACGCACACACACACGCACACACACACACACACACACACACACACACACACACACACACACACACACACACACTTACAAAGAGCACACATACAGTACAGTCTCAGAGAAGCACATGGATTATTCCCCTACTGTGAAACAAACTGCCCATGTCCACAGTAATGCAGATACATTGGAAAACATGTCTTTTTGTTTTCATATTGGGATTCCATCCAGAGTAAGCTGCTGTTTCCATCCCTGAGAAGAAAGCTCAATGCTCAGCAGAGAGGATGAGGGAAAGCACCAGCCTCATGATGAAGTGTAGCGGAGGAAAACAGAGCTGACTGCTTCTTTTGCATAAGAGCAACAACTTCCTGTCACCACAGACTCTCTAGTGCTCATTTCTATAGATGCTTTCTGTTTCTTTTCATACACTACACTATTCTACACTACTAAACTTATTTGATGAAGGGTCTGAATGCAGCAGCCCAAACCATAATGTTTAAAGTCCGTGTAAAGTAAGGATAAATATGTGTTCTGAGTTTGACATACCACAGAAAAGTGTGTTGTTAACCACCCTGCCAAATTTGAATGATTAAAAAAATCACCAAATATATGAAATTAGGCTTCAAAGTTGTGTAAAACTCAGCCTCTTTCTCTGCTACCAAACGCTGTGGGCATGGCCGCCGAGTCCGCTGAAACCCCGCCCCCTACCAAGTGTCACCTGTCAATCAAAGTCACCACCTCTACCAGAAACATGGATGCTACGTCTGAGAGCTTTCTGCTGCTAACTCAGCTGCTAGCTCGGCGGCTAACTCAGCTAACTGGCTAACTATAGACTGTAGTAGTAGTAGTGTGAGCTGAATGTATTTATACCTCTACAGCAGCAGGGGCGGGTTTATGATTTTCAGACCCCCCCACTAAATCCTGAACACAGAAATCTTGAAAGACAGTTTATGAAGCCTAGCTCCACAATTCAAATCTAAATGATTGAAATGCTTTTTACACCTTTTTTAGAAATACATTTATGACCTATTTAATGTGTTTAGAAGAAAATGTCTGAATTCACTTTACACGGTCTTTAAGGTCAGGTAACATTTATGACCCTTACATAAATCATTATAGAAACTAAACTCCATATCCAATTTGTCTCCTAAAAAGAAATTTTGAATACTACTTCACAACATCAAACAGGTAACAACTAATCAGAGGTGGAACGAGTTCTCTAGTGTAGTGCAAAAAGGACAAGGTGATATAGATCCCAGACTAGTGACTTTAATTAAAAGCTACACATTAGCAAATTAAAGTGCTATGACAAAATGAATAAAATTTGTGGACACAATACATTTAAAACATTTAGGGAGGTATAATGTATCATTTTAGTGCAGACCATTCCATAATACAGTTTCAAACAATACAACCATTGAATTGAAGGTGGCATAAACTGTCATACTGCAAATCTATAAATCAAAAGGGGTCAAAGTCACAGCGTTGTAACTTTCACTAAATGACCCAAAGAAGACCAAACTCTGAATATCAGGGACATTCCAGATGTTTTTGAGATAAAAAAATCTGTCCAATAACAAAACATGTCCAAAGAAGCACATGGCTCTGCTGTTTGTCTAGGTTACACTTCCTTTATTTGTGTGTCCATCTTCAGAGGATTACTCTCTGAACTTCCTGTTAAGTGTGAGCAGCAGTTGCTTTTCAAAATAAGTTCAACCTCGTTAGCTTTGCAGCAAAAAGATACTGACTGAATGAATATTCTATTTGTCATATAGATGGAGCTGCACCCATCAGTTATTATCCAATGATCTCTCCTGGGTCTGTTCACAGGCTTTCCTCTCATCCAGTAATCATCTCAGTAGTATTCCTGATCAGTGGTGGTCTGTGTCCTGTTTGAAATGGTTTGGTTATGGTTAAGATGAGGTTTGGGGAAAAGCAGCCATGCAGACAGCTCTTTGAAGCTGTCAAACATGCACATACATAGAATAAACATGCTCATATTGACACTGACATACTGATGCTTAGCAGGTATAATAATGTTTACCATGTTAACCATTTAAGTTTAGCATGTAAACATACTAGCATCTGCTAATTAGCACTCAGCTCAAAGCACAGCTGATGGGAATGTCATTACTGAGCGGACACACTGACATTTGGAGCTGCTGGTGAAAAAGTCACAGGATTACCAAAGTTATTAGAATTCATCCTGAGGGGGAACATGAAGGTAACATATTTCAGTGATCCAGCAGTGGTTGAGATGTACCATCCGATACCACAAATGTTAAAGATCCCCTCCAGACATGATTCAACACACATACATATAATCCCCCCCCCCTCAGAATTCAAGATTCATTAAGATTCTTACAGCTCCTCCTTCTCCCTCATGTACAAATCCAGAATATATAAATATGTCAATATATTTCATTTTAGAGGTGTAACATTCTTGGTGTATGTGCACAGGAGGTATGTGCACACTATCAATACATCAATCAATCAATCAATCAGACTTTATTTATATAGCACTTTTCATACAACAAAATGTAACACAAAAGTGCTTTACGTGATAAAGACGAGCAAGCACAAAGCAAAACACACACACACCAAAAAAAACAAAAAAAACCCAAAACAAGTACAATGAAGTACAAATAGAAGAAATAGAAGAAATGAAATACAAAAATAAGGAGGAAGACTTTAAATTTAAACAAATAATTAAAATATGTAACCAGAATTAAAAAGTTAACTAGTGAAAAGCCAGGTTAAAAAGGTAAGTCTTAAGTTTGCTTTTAAATATGTCCATTAGACATGACTGGCTCCAAACTGGTAGTGATGTCACAAATCATGCTTTTACATACACATGTTAAACTGAGATGTAGGCTCATATGTTTGTGCTGCCACAGGGCTCAAAGTGAGCTGAGCTTATTTCCCCAGCTGTGCTGGTTTGGTATGATGATGATGAGGAGAGGTGTGTGATGGGTGTGATGGGTGTGATGATGCCAGTCCAGCAGCACACACTGCAGTCTTGGGGCCAAGAATGAGTGCACCTCATGCAGTTATATTCCATAATAATCTGTCACTTAACTTGGTGAAAGCTCAGCCTTATTAATCTCTCTGAAACCCATGTATTAATGTGTTGCTCATCTTTCCACTAACAGTTTTATTATGGTTATTATGACATTAATCCCCATAAAAAGAGTGATTCCTATCAGCATCTTTCATCTACAACAGCTACCGTCCTATACTGATGGCCATCTGTATGGAGTTTATTCCCTATCTTAATTCAAGAGCATATTAAATGGATTTGAGAGCAGTATTTATTGATTTCATGCTCAGATTTTGTGATATTTTCTCTCAAAACTCTGCTCTCGCACTCAAATTTGCTCTGCGCATGCTCACAGTGTGTCCTCGCACTCGGTTACAACACTGCTCGCACAGATTTCCTGCGCTCGCACTCGAGTTCTTCCTCTCGCACTCAAGTATCTTGTGCTCTCGGATCTCTGCTCTGCTCTCGGATTTTTTGTGGCTCAAAGCTGTCAACCAATAGAAGGCCGGCTAGTATTGACCAATCAGACTGTCCCTGTTTGTTTATGGGTGCGTTCGCTGTTTTTCGAGGAGCGTCGCATACGGGCGGGCACTGTTTCAACCGGGTTTATACACTCCTGACCTCCGCTGCTGTAATAAATGTGGTTTCTTTCATTTTTTTGACCACTGTTGGTCAGTGTTTTGGTTTATGCTTTTGGTTCACTGTCAGTGCTCAGCTGTTTTAAGAGAGAAAGCTCTAACAGTCCACTCTACAAAACCCCAAAATATTGAGCTGTTAATTATGTTTGAGGAGGATTTAGCAGCTAAAGAGCTGAATATTTCCCTCAGAAGTTGTTAGAGAACAAAAACAAAGAGAAAAGAGAGTGAATATTGGAGGTACAGTCACCGGTGTCATGACTCCAAATGAATGATAATGTTGATCATTTACTGCTGATGTGAAAATAAACAAGTGTTTTATGTGACACAGATGATTGTTTTGCGTTTGAACAGGTTAGAACCATAGACATATACATGTCTATGGTTAGAAGGGTGGAAGAACAGTGAATGCACCCATAAACAAACAGGGACAGTCTGATTGGTCAATACTAGCCGGCCTTCTATTGGTTGACAGCTTTGAGCCACAAAAAATCCGAGAGCAGAGCAGAGATCCGCGAGCACAAACTACTTGAGTGCGAGAGGAAGAACTCGAGTGTGAGCGCAGGAAATCTGTGCGAGCAGCGTTGTAACCGAGTGCGAGGGAGCAAATTTGAGTGCGAGAGCAGAGTTTTGAGAGAAAATATCACAAAATCTGAGCATGAAATCAATAAATACTGCTCTCAAATCCATTTAATATGCTCTTGAATTAAGATAGGGAATAAACTCCATACATCTGAAGCTGGAAGCTATATGTTTGACCTGCAGTTGGAATGATATTGTGCATGTTCACAGCTACACACAGACAGCCAGCACCAATAAACCTCTGTGCTTATGTGAACGTCAGACTTGGGTTTTTGTCTTCTTTTGCATCTAAACTGTAACATACCAAATACTGTAGCACTGGAAACACTCTGATCACATACACACACGCACACACACACACACATACACACACGCACACACACACACACACATATACACATTTTCACACCTTGGATGCTGCCCAGTATGACTGCAGGCTGATCTGCTGGCCAATGATCAGCTCCACTGGAGCAAGGTGGGGTTACTCAAGGTCACTTTGGTGGTAATGAGGGAGGGGCACGTGCTGCTCTGTCTCTGCCCCCCCCCCCCCACCCCCCTGTTTTAGTTAGTTCTGATTATAAACATGAAAGAATAGACACTGCTCACTAAATAATGATCACTCCACCTCCTCTCCTGACATCTACGTGCATGAGAATGAGTCAGAGACAGGAGCAGGATGCAGGGACAGAGCAGAGATCCTTTGCTGGGGAGAGTGATGAAAGGGATTTAACACTTTAGAATAATTTGTCAATGGGAATATTGAATGTTAAACCTTTCAGTCAAGCTGTCCTGTATGACCAGTAAAATCAGCATCATTTATTTGAAAATGTGATAACTTAATATCATACCGTTCCCAGGTGAACCATCGTATGCTATGCTCACTTTCAAACTGTAAATCAACAATGGACCCTCAAATTCATTGTCATTTATTTGTAAAGGCATAGACCACCAAAAAAATGGAATTTGCAAATGACTATCTCACCTGTATATGACTCCAGTGATTAAATTAATCCACATGTAACATCTAACATGTTGTCAGGGGCCAAACACTTCCTCTGGATGTAATTATAAAATGTACCCATCATTTTTCTCACAGTATAGTCAGATCAAAGTGTCAAAACACAGGAGATACAGGAAAATGACATCTACTCTGTTAAAAATGTACTGGGAGAGAAGTTTGGAGTGTGTTAAAACCACCACAGTCTGAAACCTTTCCGTTGCCGTGACACCCACCATTGACCATCTGGTCACAAGCTTGCTTCTCTAACCTTTTGGCCACCACTGCCCACTGCAGATGGTCATTGTGATGCTGACTAAAAATTGCATATTAAAGATCAAGCTGTCCAGAGAAATGAAGTCAATAAAAAAAAAACATCTGTCCTTAGCAGTACTTTTCAGCTGCTCACTTATATTAAAATACAACAACACATTCTTCTGCAAAGAATTCAAAAAGAAAGTAGCAAACACCCACCTATAATGTATGATAATGCATTCTCTCCATGTGATTCCTCCCTGTATCCAAGTGCGTCACAGGTGCGCCCCGAATGTGCCAAGGTAACGTTCCCCCTGCTGCAGTGTTCAGAGCACACTTCACTGTGATCTGTCGCTCAGGTTACAAAAACACAAAGTGTGCATATGCATCATTCTGCACAGAGAAGCTCCTACATGCCCTTTGCATAATATTAACACTGTGTATGTTATATTCAAACTAATATTATGATGTCTTTAAAGACTGTGTAAAGTGAATTCAGACATTTTCTTCTAAACACATTAAATAGGTCATAAATGTATTTCTAAAAAAGGTGTAAAAAGCATTTCAACCATTTAGATTTGAATTGTGGAGCTAGGCTTCACAAACTGTGTTTCAACATTTCTGTGTTCAGGATTTAGTGGGCGGGTCTGAAACTCACATGATTAGTATAAACCCGCCCCTGCTGCTGTAGAGGTATAAATACATTCAGCACACACTACTACTACTACAGTCTACAGTTAGCCACCAAGCTAGCAGCCCAGTTAGCCACTGAGCTAGCAACTGAGTTAGCAGCAGAAAGCTCTCAGACGTAGCGTCCATGTTTCTGGTGGTGACTTTGATTGACAGGTGACACTTGGTAGGGGGCGGGGTTTCAGCGGACTCGGTGGGCACTCCCACAGCGTTTGGGAGCAGAGAAAGAGACTGATTTTTACAAAACTTTGAAGCCTAATTTCATATATTTGGTGATTTTTTTGATTATTCATATTTGACAGGGTGGTTAACAACACACTTTTCTGTGGTATGTCAAACTCAGAACACATATTTATTCTTACTTTACACAGTCTTTAATGAGGAAAAATGAACTTGAAAAGAGACAAGCTGCAGATATTTGCTGATTTGTGTCCTATTAATATTCCTACTGCTACTGCAAACACATGTGGGGGTCACTCCTGTATTTTGGATAGTTATTCCATGGAAAAATGTGGAATTTCAGCCGTCTGATAAAAAATGTGGGGATCTTTGTGAATGTTGTTAGTGAATATTTTGGAGATTTTGTTACTGATGGATTTAACACTGGTGTTTTAGAAGGGTGCTGAGCTTTTTCTCATCTGTTCCTCCCACATCCAGACAAACTAGTGCGTCAAGCTTTCATTTGTTTAACAGCTGCTTTTTTAAAATTGAATCACTCTGAAGTTGGATTTTTATGAGTGGGGAGAGGTTTCAACTGTCAGCTGGCAGGTCGCTGCTGTCAATGAGTGTGTGTGTGTGTGTGTGCGTGTGGTGGGGGGAGGGTGTGGTGTTTTGGTTTCCCTTCTCCCACCATTCAACCTGAGCACCTGCAGCTGATCTACTAATCAGCCCTAGCAGCCACAGCAGTGTAAAGCCCCGGCTCATCTCTCCAGACTCTGCTGGATCATTCAATGCACTACAGACTGAATTCTACTAATCCTGTTCTCTGGCTTAGTTCTTTGTGACCTGCGAGGTTGTTTCTCTGCTCTCCTGAATTCTACTAATCCTGTCCTCTGCCTGAGCCTCAGTTTCATCACTGCCAACCTTCGATATACCTGCCACATCGGCCTTGTTCTCGTCTGGTGTTTGCCAATTTAGATTGTGGATCTCCTGTTTGCTCGGTCCTGTTTAAAGCCCCTCTGCCTGCTCCGCTCTGCCATTCTCACCTATTTGTCATATCTAAACCCAAAGACTCAGCTAAGCCATCTTTATACAATTCGAGTTACAATAATCTTCCCTTTAACCCTTCCTGTGTCTCCTGGTCTGTGTTTTGCTTTTGAGTTGTGAATTGAACTGTTACAACAGCTGCTGTGTTTAGATGTATTTAAGCAGCTGCTGGTGTCTTAGCATTCTGATTCTAGTTGGCTGTGTTTTATCACAGGGTTAAATAGAATAGAATAGAATAGAATAGAATAATAAAGAACTTCAACCACCATGGTTGAAAATTGTCTTTAGCTCACCAATAACAGACATAGAGTAGACAGCAATGACATAAGATCCATAGAATAACCTCCATAAAATCATTCTTAAAATACAAGTATAAAATATCCGTTCCTGTGTGTGTGTATTGCATATTGATGATTTAGAAAATATGAATTGCAATTGGGATAACAGACTTAAATATATAAATAATAAGTAATCCTGGCTGTCAAAGATGTTATTCATGAGTGTGTGTGATTCTGGATGACTCATACCTGTGACAAGTGGACTCACACAGGGATGAGGGCTGGTCACTAAATCCTAATTGATCATCTTATTCAGCAGTCCAGTGATGTTTGTGGTCCACTTCATGCATCTTTTCTTGTTGATTAGTGATCAATAAATGTAACATTTAGGAGACAGGACTTCCCAGGCTACACAAACTTCACTAAAGTCCTGTTTCCATTAAAGTAAAATTTAGGAGATGGGAACTTTACAGGAACATCCTCTCACTCGGTCCTCTCAGTCATTAGCTGTGTCCCAATTTGAATGACGCAATGGATCTTGGGATATGGGAGGCTAGTAGCAGTGCGTCCTCCAAAAAGAGGGAAAAGGAGGCCGCATTTGTAGGCTGCATTCGAAGGAGCCATTGAATTGGAACAGCCTTCACGCAGTGTTGTGACGTAATCAGCCTTCAAATGCATCCTTCGAAGGATGCAGCCCCTGAACTGGGACACAGCTATTGTGTTTCCATTGCAGAGTAGGACGCGTTGATAGGACTCACTGGACTCTGGACTAATCATTATGTTTCAATACAATTTCGATCGTCACATACTCGCTTTGCTACAGTTTTGACTGTGATGTCACTGAGACAACGCACCAAAAGCGTAACAACTCAACAAAGAAAACAGCAATGAGGAGGTCAACATATGTCTTGTTGTCCATCTCCATCTTCTACTAGTACGCTTCTTCTGCTGGATTTTAGAAACAGCACTTATTTCAGTGCTTTTTGTTGATCATATACCTCTTTGAGTATACCCAACCAGCACTGAACATCAAGCCCCACCCAGCAGTTTTTTGGGGCCGTACAGAGTACATACCCCAAGTCAGGTACTTGCTTGGCCCCGTAAAAGCTCTGGGAGGTTGTGCTTCAGGGGCGGTTCCTGCTATGGAGACACGCGCCAATGGTCACAACCCCGTAAAATTACCCCAAAGTTCCTGCAGTGGAAAAGGCCCTTAAATGTCTGTTGTAAACCTTTATCACAGATTAGAGATAAACTTCTTGATCCAACTTTGACCTAATGCAATTGTGCATACACAGTTTTCCTGTTAAATGAGGGATTTTTAGGGCCAAAAGGTGTTCTTACTTTCAGTTTGACCTACAATAAAGTTTAAGCATGTTTATTAACTGTCAGTGTTCAGTCTGTTTTGACTTTTCTGTAGTGATGTCACCATGTTCCCAGATTCATTCTGCCGAGTAAAAAAATAGAAGAAAATAATCAATGCCCAAAAATAACCTTTCCTTTAATAACATAGAGCTTAATCCTGCTGAGATCAAGCAGAAAATCTGCTTGTCAAAACTGTCGATCAATCGTTTCAGACTCCTCAGCTGATTATTGACAACCAAAAAAGTAGAAGAATTGTAAGCCTTTTACAGTATTATCAACTTTTTTTTTTAGGCATGTAGCCAGAGAACATCTGCCAAATGAATATAAGAATATAAAAGCCTCAGCTTAGTCACACAGGGGAAAAAAACAGTGACTGTCCTCAGAGCAGCCTTTTGGAAAAGATTATTGTTGTCAGTATTTCAGGATCTCTCCATCATATTCAAATATGTATTAATGGAGCTTATCGAATGCAACACAGTGACTCAACTTTACCAGGCAGTCATTTAGTGAATGGGGCTTTTTTCCTCCTCAATAGACCTGTGTGAAAGAGCAGTAACACAGCACCACTTTCCAATCTGCATGTCACTCTCATCCATAAAAGCTGAGGTCTAAGTCTAATTGTGGTAATGATTGTGGTTCAGTTCCAAGAACAACCTGTGATGGTTGACTGTCCACAATGTGATGAACTTAAACATTGGGTCTCATGCAATAATAAAATCAAGAAACCAAGAAAATCATCAAATACTTTAACTAAATTCTTCTTTCTGTTAAGTTTGTTTGTACAAGTATTTTCACTTGTTCCTGAGAAAGTGAATGTTCCTGAGATTTTGTCATTGGCATCATCAACACCACTAAAATGTTTTGAAGGGGACTTGGTTCTGGTCTGTTTAAGTTTTGTGAGTTTTATTCATAAAGATGTTCCCAGAGAATCAAAAGAAGACTTAGAGGTCGCTGCTGTGATAAACCAGCAGACACATTTATCAATGTCAGTAGTTGTATTAGAGGAGCTGAAACTATTGGAAGATATGAATCCATTGGAGCTGAGTGTTTTTCATGCAAGCTCTCACACCACATGAATTTAAACAGTAGAGATAAGACACAATGCCACTAATTGTGAAATGAACATATGAAACATATCGGCCTCACACACTGCTGCTCACACACTCAGAAAGTGTCCAGAGGTGTGATATGGGGAGGCTGGGAAATATTTAACTTCATGCAAATGTCCTCAAAAATATGACAATACATGAAAAACAATAGTTGTAGACGTGTTTGACATGACAACCCAGCCAGCATGTCTATGAGGGCCCCACATGGGTTGAATGCGGGCTATGTGGGTACTGAGTGGGCATGGGCTTGAACTGGGTACATTTTGCAGGTCCCACATGGTTTTTAGTAACATGGGCCCCACATGTGAAGCCCACTTGGGCTGACTGTATGAGCCCCATAAGGGATGTAAGTGGGCTAAGCGGGCATGAGCATAAACAGTGCAAACTGTACGAGCCCCATATTGTTTCAGAAACATGGGCCCCACATATGAAGTCCATGTGGACTGCCTAAATGGGCCCCATTTAAGGTCCATTCTGACCCCAAATGGGCTAACCTATGGGGCCTACATGTGTCTCACCCAGTTGGGCCCCATCTGAAACCCAGTCAGAACCCACTTGAAGGGCCATATGGGCAAACACAGGTGGGGCCACCATGGAAACTGCGGACAAACCCACATTTGCAGCCTACATGTACCACTTATGGCGCCCACATGGACATCCTGGCTGGGAATGCTCCAGAAAAGTAATAGTTCTATCTATTATACTATATACTATCACATGGTCAGGTGTGTGTGTTTATTATTACTAGTTTTATTTCTGCATCTTGGACTATCAATTCCATTGGTTGACGACACTCTACTTTACACCTTTGAGAATAATTGCTGAAATTCAATAGGGGGAAAACGAGCAATCAGACGATCAGACAGGTTGAAAACACACCAACAGTCAGATTATGTAAACCTCTTTATTTGGAGGTCAAACTGAAAGTGAAAGCACCTAAAATAATAAACCATAATCCAGTAATCCCTGCACATTGACCCTGTGCACAACTACAGTAAGTACAGTAGGTCAAAATTGAAACAGGAAGTGTGATGGATTGTACAGGGTAATCGTTAGGGCTGCAAAATATGAAGATAATCTACAGTTTGCAATGACATTGTTCAATATTGTGATGATAATATGACAATAAATATTGAAGTGTGCATATTAGCTGTACAGCTCTGCTTTAATAGGTACACTACTAACACATACCACAAACATTAAATAGCCCATGTCCACTGAATAAAGAAATGTAATACATTATTTTAAAATGTTGAACATGAATACCCAACCAATTAATAAGAACCTTATAATACCTCGATAAGGCTTTATAACTATAAGAAATTCAAGTTTTATTTCCTCTGCTCCCTTTAAAATAATATAATAACATCTCTTAGCAAACAGCGTTGAAATGAACAAGATATCTGGGGTAAACAACTTTAATAATAAATACATTAATAAATTAAAAATCACTGACTGCAAAGAGGGACGATTAAATGTGATTTCTGTTGGACTCACACTGCGTGTATTGGTTTCCTATTAAAATTCAAAAGAGGGCATAGATTCAGATTATCATCACAGAGTCACTTCACGCTGTCTACACAGTCATGAATGCTTTCTGAAATGAAAGAAACCAAATGTTGAAAATGCAGAGTGCAAAATGATTCTATACAAATATTTATTACTCACTTTCATGCCACTACTTTTGTCCATTACTGGAACCTGTAGAATGATGACTCAGTTCTTCCAGTGTTCTCATTGGTCAGCGGTGAATTAAACAGTCCAACCACACATTCCATTCCACCTTTCTACCTGTACCATCAAATGAATGTATTTGTCACCATAACTAACCTGTGACAATAGGAAATGCATCATATTAAGGAGGTATTGATTACTTTCGTCACATGCTCTAAAAGAAAATCCAACAAATATGGAATAAATTACAGCATTCCCTCATGTCCATTCAGTATAATTTTGAAAATACACAAAATGATGAGATCCAGAGATGATCTATTGGCTGGAGGGATAAATAGACTTCATTTTGGCGGATGATAAATAGATTTGCGTGTTAAGTGAAATATCAATGTAATTAATTCTGACAGCCTCCGCTTTGGGCAGCCAGGACTCACACTGGTAATGGTAAGACTGTAGCAATCACATCAGAGCGTAGAGACAAGAACATTTAGAAGATTGCTGCGCCAAGCACATCTGGACCAGCTGTTGCAGTGTTCTCTATGTCTCCAGAGGGCTTTCCAGACTGTAATTTAGCAGGAATTAGCAACACTAAACCAGGAACTCCACCCTTATACAGGCGTCCAGTGAACTGCCTGATAATCTACCTAGACAAGAGAGAGACAATTCCCATGCTCATACTGGGCTTTGTAAGTTCAAGCCAACAAGTCTAGAGAAACAACATGCCAGACATAAATACGGCCTGGTCAGGAATGGGCTGGACAAAATAAATTGAACATCTTACATTACAACGATTACAATACCATCAGAGAATACATGTTTGAAAATGAATCAAAATGAATTACACCAAATCATGTAATGTAAATAATGTTTGAAATGGTGCGAGAGGAACATAGTGAAAGTAAAGCTAGTAATCAGTTGTCAGTTCTGCTTAGAGGTGTGTCAGCTCATAGAAGAAGACAATTTTATACAAATCAGAGCGTATAATGCTGTGGACACCTCCACCTGAACTTAGAAGATAAGAAATACCAATTCAGAATCTTAAGGATCCCAGCACTGAAACTAATCACCAAAACACTGCAAGAGAGTGAAGACATTTACTCATAAAAAACAAAAACAAAAATGCTTCAAGCTACTGGGGGAAAAAACAGACATTATGATGTTCCGGACCTTCACTTGAGGACATTTTCACTAATTGGACCTCAGTGAATTTTAATTGAATACCCCTGCTTTAGCTCCTTGTCTGATCTGACAACCATTCTGGCTGATGAGGATTCAGGCTTGATAGAGGATGCATAGAGTGTGTGAAATGGTCGAGAGGAGCTTGTTGAAGAACAAGAGTGATGATTGCTGTGGTTTGTGTGCTTGTTACATGTTCTACAGACCTGCTGGTGTCTTCATCTAAAGCCAGAGACAGAAAAACAACAGACACATACACACTTAGAGCCTCAGGGCATGAATACATTATACACAATAGTCTTAACTTGTTGTAAACACAGCAATGCAATTATCCCCAGAGTGGTTCTGGAAGCACTGAACCATGCTAATGGTGTGCCATTGCATCACTCAGTCAGAGCGCAGCCTTGAACACGTTCTATAAAGTACATGAAAAGACAACATGCCGTGACTCCGACTTAAGCAGATGTCGTATTTGCAACCTCAACGCATCACTCCCCATTTTCAGTTCAAATTGAGCACTACTTTAATGATTCCATTCAGTGAGACCATCAAATACCCGTCAGATTAATAAAAGGGTCCTGACACAACCCAGCTGACACAGATCAAGTATCAATAATGTGTAGGGGCAGTGAGCTGGATGGGGATGACTGTTAACAGCAGGTGTGTAGCAGGGATGAATGAGTAGCTGACAGCCTGAACAGATCATGTTGAAAAGCAGCACTGTGATTGGATCAGCTCACAATGAGCTGATGCAGCATACATGACTTGCGTGTCTGAGTTACTGTAAGCTTCATTTATGTTTCTGGCAAACATATGGGTTCTACATGGGTCTCAACCAGTTGGGCCCCACCCGAAACCCATTCAGAACCCACTTAAAGCCCATATGGGCAAACACAGGTGGGGCCACCATGGACACTGCAGACAAACCCATGTAGGACCCATATTTGCAACCCAAATGTAACCCTTATGGACATGCTGGCTGGGAAATCACACATTTAGCTGTTGTGGAAATACTGGTATTTAGAATAAATGAACTTCAACATGTTAAATATACTGTATGGAAGGTAGTTAATGAAATATTTTAAATAGCACCTTTAGTATTTGGTGGCTCTCCTAACTCGCCCAGTCTCTCGTTATCTGGTAGTTTTGTTCTACTATTGTTAGCTATCTGCCTTGTTATGCTGCATTCCATTTACCTCGAAAGTTGAAAATTTGAGCTGGGAATGACATCACACGCGAGTTTGCGTCCTTCCAGTTAGAAAATCAGAAACCAGTTTTAGCCAGGTTAGCTACTGATAGCAACTGATAGCTTGCATACAAGCAGTGTAGCAACATATTCACAGATAGAAGTTGGACAGTGCCGTATGTACGACTGATTTAATGAAAAGTAAATAAGACAAAAGTGCTAATAAACAGGATATTACTACAACTTACAAACTGTTGATACACAGGGCTGCCATCTTGGATTTTGAGGTTTTGGCTGGTGGGGTACATCCAACTTTCTGAGTCAGAGATACGACTTTGGGGGGGCGTTCCAGTTGAAATTTCCGACTAGAAACTCAGAAGTTCCAGCTTCCGAGTACAACTGGAATGCACCACTAGCTAACCTGGGCTATTTCTGTTAGCAAGTAGCATTGACCATGACAGCTGATGGGGATAATTACAGATAATAGTTAAACGTTCAGTGTTGATGACTTAAGCTGATGACTGAAGATATTTAATTACAGACTTGTTGTCTGATAGTTTGACTTCTGAATAAAGACACATAATAACAAACACAATTTCAAAATGCACTCATTCAAACAACTAATCAATCTTCTAGATAAAAGAAGTCTCTTTGTTCAGTCTGTACATACTATTCTAGACATGCAGATAAAAAGCTCTGCAGTGTTCGACTGTTTACCAAAAAAGTAGACTACTGTTGGCATTACGAAGTGATTCATCAGGGTAAAGAAGACAAAAGCATTAAGTTCCTATGGTGGGCTCCAGGAAATGCACAGAAATGTTATTCATTCAAGTGTGGAGGCCGAGCAGGAAACAGTGTCAGAAGGCAGAAATGTTCAATTCCATCCTGCTGAAAGAAGCTCAAAGGAGTAAACACTGTGGAAATATATAAATATAAATATCAAAATAAAAGCTGCAACCTTTACACCAGCATTTAAAGATAGAATGACTCACAAAAAAACAAGCTGTTTGGATCAGGTCAGTGAGTGCCAGTATAAAAAGTGGTGGAAATAGTCAAAGAACAGTGATGAAGATGATGAAACGATGAACACAAAATTTGACACATTTGCAATGGAAACAGATTTGGTGAATAAATGATGAAGACGTACATGAAGCCTGTGAGAAAAAACATCAAATTGTATTCCACGTGGTTTTCCATTGTTTGAGCTTTGACTCCCGCTGTTTTAATGACATCATCTTGTTGTATCCTCTCCTTCTATGGTTTAATAACACTGATTGGAGAATTAGTACCGCCAACTGTTTATCTTCTCATATTCACGCAACAGCAGTGAATGGAAACAAACATGAATTCACATTTTCTTTTGACAGTTTTCTCGGAATTCGGTTGAAATGAGCTCCATTTGGATGGAAACCTGGCTAGCATGTAAGCTTAACTGGCAACAGTGCTTCTGTGTGTGTTTGTGTTCAGCTCAGCCTCTGACTGAACTCTGAACTCAACAGCAACTCCAGCTCTGTCGTCTCCCTCTCGTCTCTATTCCTTGTCCTGAGGCAGATTTATACATTTGTCAGGAAAATAAAAGATTTGAACCTTGCTCTGATGCATCTTCACATCAGATTGCACCACTGCAGGTACATTTGCATCTAATTGCATCTTTCTAATGGCTGTGTATGTAATTGCACAGTCTTTAAAATTCTTATTGCGATCTGGCTGAACACACTTACTGGCAAACTACCCTCCAAAAATTACATTCACATAGAAGTAAATTGGAACATATTTTCACACAAATCTAATGAACTCTATTCAGGGTTGTTTCTTTTATTTATTTATTTTAAAATAAAATCCCTTCATTTACCTATCAACATATGGTATTATAGCAATCATCCTATAAAAGCTATGCCTTAGGTTTTACCTACAGATTTTTTACAATTAACAGAAGATTTTTGTGTTAACTTGAATGCTGTTTGCTAAAATGTAGGTGATTCAGAGATAATTTAATATAACTTATAACTTAATATATTATTATTCATCAGTGTGTCCGAAGTAAGAGTTTATTTTTATTTTAAGAGGGAAGGTATGTACCTAAAGTCTACTGAATCTGTTAATTATTATTAAGTTTGGTTTTCATCTTTTCAGATTAATGCAAGATTTCTCTGATAAACTGGAATACGTTTTATTTTCTCTTGAAGTTTTACTCTGGGTTAAAGTACTCGATTCTGCTGAGTGGACAACTAAAGTATGCACTTCACTCCATTGACTGCTATGATAGTAATGGTTGCAAATTGTGCTTTAGTATCAGTGTTTCAAACATCAGTTATTCTCGTCATGCATGTTACTTGTTTGCAAAACTACAATGCTCTGATGAATCTGATCATGTGTCAAATACATTACATATAAATATATAAATATATAATATCTCATATCTTATCATATCAGTTCATGTTATGTTATATTTAGGTTCAGGTTGTCATGATGAAACCAGTGGACAGCTCACATTTCAGATGTCTATGAGTTGTTAACAGCTCCACCAAATAGTCATTTTTCCCTTTAAATTTCTCATGCTTTCATTTCAATAAATGTTCAAATGATCCAATATTTCAGCAACAATCAAAGATTAGAGAAGAAGTCAAAAAACTGAAAACACATTTGTGTATCAGAACTTTGTTTTTTCTTCGTTCCTCTTAATCATCTCAGCAGCCCTCACATTTATCTGCTGACCCTTTTACCTGGTCTACATGTACATGGTGTGCATGTGTGTATAGTTTTTTTGGGTGATACGGTGGTGCAGTGGTTAGCACTGTCGCCTCACAGCAAGAATGTGGTCTTCTGTATGGAGTTAGCATGTTCTGTCCAGGGTGTACCCCACCTCTCACTCACTGTCAGCTGAGATTGCCTCCAAATAGAACATGGATGGATCTCTGATTTGTATTTGTATGTTTGTATGTATATTTTAAAGAGGTGTTCCAGGCATGTTGGACTGGGAGGAGACCTCAGGGTAGACCCAGAACACGCTGGAGAGATTACATGTCTCTCCTGGCCTGGGTACGCCTTGGGATCCCACAAGAGGAGCTGATGAGTGTTGCTGGGGAGAAGGATGTTTGGGTTCTATTGCTCATCTTCCCATCATGACCTGGCCCTAGATAAGCAGCAGAAAACGGATGGATGGATGGATGGATGGATGGATGGATGGATGGATGGATGACTATATATGTGAAACAATGTATTGTATTGACATAAGTACACATATCTGTATCTGTATATTTCATATATTCTGTACATTTACTATATGTAAGTATAAAACATAGCTGCATGGTTAAGCTTAGGAAAAGATAATGGTCTATGGTTTAGTACCAGAGAAGAACACAGTGACTTAATGAATGAAACAGAATGTGTTGACTATTCACTAACCTCACATTGCTTTTGTTACCTCATCCTGAACACATGGAGTACATGTGAACTTTAAACTCTGGTATTAAACTCAAAACTCTGAACAATCTTGTTTCTAGTGAAGACATAAAATAACATTAATACTTGTGTGGGAAGGTCAGACCTATTAAAGAATACAAAGCCACTTCTGAACAGTGCGCTAAGATAAAGTCATCGCTGGGCCAACGATGACTCATTACTTATTCATCAAATGTATTTCCATTACTACTTATTGAATTTTTTATCAGCATAGAATTCTGTTTCAAGTGACTTTAAAAATATTTTACCAGCTTCTGTCATTTCTGTTAGATTTGCAAATGGATCCAGGAGAGAAAGAAAGAATGGACCCCCCCCCCCCCTCCTTTTATCTGTTTTATCTGCTCTTCTCTCTGGTTGGAACAAAGCAGAGGAGTCTGATTGTAGAGGCTAGGTCTGGATGTAAAACCCTCACATCTGTTTCTAATCTCTCCTCTCTCTCTGCCTGTCTGCCCTTCTGTTGTCATTTGGCTGAGGATTGATTGCAGCTTCGGCCCTGCGGTGTGTGTTAGTCCGACTAACACACACCGCTTTTCAACTCAGGAATGTTTAGATCACGCCTTCAGGTTGGAAAGGTTTTCACTCTGAATGCTGCACGGTGAATGTGTTGAATTTCCTGTGACATTCATTTTAACTTTGTTAGAGTTGAGAATCCTGACCCTACCTGAACATTTTCTCGTTCACGTTATCGGGTTCAGGTCTTGGGTCAGTGCTACATTTGAATTAGACCAGACAGGAACCTGCAGTACCTGAGTAAGAGCCTGATGAGAGGATGACATTAAAAGCATTTCCATCAGGAGGAAGATCCACGACTAAATGAGTTTTTATGAAGAGGGTCAGTTCACATATTAGTACTGAAGGTATTTTCAGAATGTAAATGCTTTTCACTGTTGTCTCCATTGTTGGCAGCAGCAGCAGCAGAGAGGGTGAGGATGGGTTGTAGACTTGTATCTGAGTTCCCTGAAAGACAGAACAAACAGATGAGTAGTGATTGTGTATAAAGTGATGTAGTTTCAGATGTGGAGGCAAAGTCCACAACCTTTACACACTGTTACATTACACATAAACACAGTACAGTATTAGTAAAACATTATCTTTTGAACACATATTAAAAACATATTATAAATAATGATATCACTGTTTTGATTATACTGTACTGTATACTGTTATTGGGTGAATATAAGTACATGTATAGATGTGTATTTATGTGGGTGGGTAAGGACATAGGTACAGATACTGTATGTATATATGATAATGTCTGATATAGACTAAATAGTGTTATATGGGATTAATTATACAGTGACATTTGTGATCTATTAAACGATTATACAAGTTTAGTATATTAAAGACCCCTCTCACTCCTTATTATTATAAGTATGTGTGTGTATGTATATGTATGTATGTATGTATGTATATGTATATGTGTGAATGTATGTATATACAGTACTTTACGAAAGTCTTAGGCCATCATGCAAACACAAAATACAGGAAATATGTACACAAAATGTAACATTAATTATTAAATATTATTAATTGAGCCTCCATTCCATTTAGGTTTAAGGGAGTCAGGTTCCTGCTATTACTGAAGTGTTCATTTTTTAATACTACATACACATTTACTGTATTTTTTTGGTTGTATTCTAATAAAGAGTAAAGTAATTATTATATGGTCATTATAGCATTGCTAAAACAATAAATGTAATGGCGGCCTAAGACTTGGCAGAGAGGACTGTGTGTTTATCTGTAAAAAGCAGGAAAATCTGTCAAATTCAGTGAAAATTTCCATTTCCACATGTTTGTCAGCCGACACACCTCAAAGTCAATCACTTTGCTTATAGTCCAGATATACAGTACTGTGCTAAAGTCTTAGGCCACCATTAGATTAGTTGTTTTAGCAAAGCTATAATGTATAGAATTATTTCTCGGTCTCTTTAATAGAACACAAACAGAACATACAGGAAATGTGTATGCTGTATTAAAAACTATTCTATTGGCTAATGACAAGTATTTAGTATGACCTCTCCTTACACTGGAGTAATAGCAGGAATCTGGCTCTCTTAAACCTAAATGGAACGGAACCTTAATTAAAAATCATATTTAATAATTAATGTTAAATTATGTGTACATATTTTCCTGTATTTTCTGTTTGACTGTTGCACAGTACTGTATATATATACTTGTTTCCCTTTTTACTTGATGTTGTAATGTTATATTTTGTATGCATTGTGAACCTCTATGCTTATGGTTGGAGCAAAGCTGCAGCTAAAGGACATCCTAATAAAACTAAACTAAACTATGGAGGCAAAATTGGCTGATTTGAACTGATCAAACATTGTGTTTGTAGAGGAATGCATTCTGCTGTACTCATGGGTGCCTGGTTATGTTTTAAATGGGGAGAAAATTAATATAATTGTCATAATTGTCAGAGGATCTGGGGGTCCTCACCTAGACATTTTTAATTTAATTCTAGGAATAAGTCAAGAAAATTCATTCAATGAAAAGCAGAAATGCTTCAAGAGTAGTATATCATTGGGTGGAACAGGTAAATGATTATTATAAGAATGAAAAGGAAAATACGGTGCATACTAACTTAAAAACGTTTTACTATTCAGGAGAAAGTTTCAGAGTGACATAGACACACAGCATCCTTAGTCTGGGTTCAGACCGGATGCACCATGAGGCACAGCTGGTTTCCTCTGGACACACGGCGGCACAGAGCTCTGCAGGTGGCTTGTGATCTGCAGCAACAGCAAATCAGGAAGTCAGATATAGGAATGGCATAAAGCATCGGGTTCATTTTCAAAATAAAACACGCTGTGCAAATAAGAAACCATTACCTTGGTTCCATTGCATATCATAACCATAAACAGATCCTATGAGTATAGGTCAGATTGATGAGGTGAGGTTAGCCTGCAGCAATATGCTCACTATATTATGGCTTTCAGGGGAGCCCACATTTTTTTTAATGATGAATAACCATCATGCATGAATCATCCATAATGGACTCATTTTACGCATGATCCATGATGAGTGAAAATGCAGAAAAATAGAAATGTATGGCAAAAATAGCATATCGTCAATATTTTAGAGACCACCCTGAAATTCCACAAATCCTGTTTTCAGGGGCGCTTATGTCTTATTAAGAGGAGCCAAGTTCCCCCCTGGCTCCCCTGTAGTTCACACCCTGTCTGCAGCTCTGTTTGCCAATGAGCACAGTGTGGAATAACAAGTGATGCTTTTGTGATTTTTGTTTTTACTGTATAATATCAACTAAAATCTCTGTTTCTGTCTGTTAGCATGGTGCCAGTTTCACAATGCTCCATCACTTAAAATGATTTACCAATTCTACACAATAAAAAGACTAACATTTTCTACAAAAATGCAAACATAAAAATGTAGTGGAATTAGGTCAAAATGGATAAAGTACATCATCACATGGAGACCTGACCTGCTTTAGTGGACATTGTCATCTCCAGTGGACTACTGCAGAGACTGTGATTTATTTTCAAGGACTCAAAGTCAAATGAAAGGGAGAGCAATAGAAGAAGACAAATGTTTATTTAGATAAAGCTTAATGCAAATATTTCAGTCAATACAATATTATTATGTATTTTGTAACTGTGATGTATGTCTTGTCTGGAATGTGAATGACCTCCCTAATAAAAATAAAATAAAATAAAAAAGTGTATTATGTAATAGTGTAGATTATGTAGTTTAAAGACCGTGTAAAGTGAATTCAGACATTTTCTTCTAAACACATTAAACAGGTCATAAATGTATTTCTAAAAAAGGTGTAAAAAGCATTTCAACCATTTAGATTTGAATTGTGGAGCTAGGCTTCACAAACTGTGTTTCAACATTTCTGTGTTCAGGATTTAGTGGGGGGGTCTGAAAATCATAAACCCGCCCCTGCTGCTGTAGAGGTATAAATACTACTACTACTACAGTCTACAGTTAGCTGAGTTAGCCGCTGAGCTAGCCGCCGTCCATGTTTCTGGTAGGGGGCGGGGTTTCAGCAAACTCGGCGGTCACGCCCACAGTGTTTGGTAGCAGAGAAAGAGACTGATTTTTACACAACTTTGAAGCCTAATTTCATATATTTGGCGATTTTTTAAATTTGGCAGGGTGGTTAACAACACACTTTTCTGTGGTATGTCAAACTCAGAAAACATATTTATTCTTACTTTACACAGACTTTAAGTGAATATTTAATTTATTTATAAGATCAGCTCTACAGCATGCATGAGAATAAATTACAATAGATGTTTGTTCTTGTTTTATCCCTCATGGTCTCATAAGTCACTGCTGCATGGGGCTGCTGTTGC
The DNA here is from genome assembly GCF_027409825.1 of Scomber japonicus. NCBI lineage: Eukaryota > Metazoa > Chordata > Actinopteri > Scombriformes > Scombridae > Scomber > Scomber japonicus. The sequence continues at coordinate 3,505,706 of NC_070599.1, forward strand.
ACTGTGCTGCTCTGTTTTATCTCGTACATTCAGCATACACTCTGTCTTTTCTCATGTTCTATTTTCATTCAGTGATCTCAGTTCATCTGCATGGCATGTTCCTCCACTCTGTAAACAGTCACACTACTGCGTGACTGTCCTGACACACTGTGATTGACAGCCAAAGCATGTTGTGGCAAACAATCAGTGATGGGTGGGACTGATATAACTAACAAGGCGGTCCACTTGTTCTTACTGCACAAAAGAGAGAGGGAAAAAAATCACAGAAAATGGAGGAGACAAAGTTCAGCTGGAGCTTTACCAAACTGGTCAGCATGATTGTTAGGAGCAGATGTGAAGCCAAATGAAAGGAGTCACCTTTCTCTTGTTCTTTCAGGGCTGTAGTACTCAGGAATCATCGGTACTGAGTATTAATTATGTACAATACAACCTCATTTACACATTTCTCTGTCTCAGAACCACAGTTTTCACACCTAAGTAATTCTTATACTTTTCTAAATAATGTAAATTGTACTTTTAACCAAATAGCATGAACTGTAACTTTTATAAGTTTCACCTCTTTATCACACAAATAACAACAATGACAATTATAACTATTATCTTCAACATATGTAGCTAAGTTTGCAGTCCTTTGTAATTCATTTGTAAAGGTAAAATAGTGAGGGGAGCATGCAGCTCTCACCTTCACTATTCTGTATTGAGTGAGGTTGAGGAGCACAGTCCCCCCCCTGAGGCATTACCAATAGACTGAGACAAGAACCTGCATTACCTATGTGTACTATTCATACTCTGGCTGCATATTCTCAGTGATAACCTTCGCCAAAATGAATATGTGGGAACATTACATTTTAGGTTTGCTGGACCTTATGAGTCAATATCACTATAAGGTGCCTTTGAGACTTCCCCATTTCCAAAAAGAAGCAGAGATTTCCCATGTAACTTCATATTTATTGTATTAAGTAGATGTTATGCTATTAGAAATGCATGTTGGTCAAGCTCCCACACTTTTTTAGACATAAACTGAAAGCAAACAAAGTATATGCAAACAGCGAAATATGTCCACCCTGTCATGGACACATTCAAAGTAGAATAAATACATTGCAATTACATAGTGATTATAAAATGTACATTTTTAGAAAGCTTTTTAGTCCCTTTCTCCACAATATATTTTAGTTAATGGGTAGTATTTGGATATTAATGAAATTATGGCAAACTCTTTGTTTCTCTATAAAATCTGCGAGAATTGCACTTTCTTTTCTAAATAAAATCTAACAACAAAGATATCTGGTCAAACTTTCAAACAATTCTATTTGGCCCTCTTTTGTTTATAAAAGAATCACACAATAGGTTTCAATAAATTGTGAAAATAATTTGTTTATTTTAATAAAACATGAAAATGACAGGGTGGACAATGACATGACAGGGTGGACACATGAATGGCCTCATAAATGCAATAAATCTAAAAGAAATTATGTTAAAAAAAATGTCAGAGGTCTTTTTCCCATATAGGGGGAAACCAGTTGAACAGATTGGTTTTGACACTCTAACTGCATGTGTTCACTGAGTAAAGGTGCCCAAAATGAGCCATTCATGTGGACTTGAAAGCCAAAAGGTTCTGTAGAATTCATTTGAAAAAACAGAATGTAACTTCATGACTTAGAAACATCTTCAATAGGTCTCTCACTTCCTGCAGTGACATGGCTCAATTCTGCAGTTGCTGTTCCACATACCTCCATGTAGATGCTTCAATCTGTACAGAGTGCTTGTTGAGAGCCTGTGGTTCTGTTATTAGGCAAAGTACCTGCCAGTCATGGTACCAACAGATGTCCTCCCGGAGACTTGGCCAATGGAACTTATTTATGCCGGTGCGGTGCATACACTTAACTTTCACACTGTGTCCTTCTACTTCAATGATGACACCTGGGTATGCTTCATTGTCGTAATTAACGACACACCACTCTCCAATGTGCTTTACCTCAATCATTTCTGGTCTCCTAAGGTTATCTGGTGTCCATATGCCTGGGACTCATCAGGTGAAACAGGAACATCAACTGGAGTGACCTCTTGAAGGCTAAAGCAGGGGCAGTCCAAAACACCTTCCTCCCCTTTACACAGACATGAAATGTCTCTGTATTTCATTTGGCCGGGTGTCAGATTGATAGCTTGGTGGATTTTCATAGTTCCTTTTATGGCAGCTATTGCAGGTACCTATAGTGAAGGGGTGGAAAATTAAATATTAATACACTTTACTTATCCACATAACACACAACACATGACAGGATACTTCATTCTGCTTAACTTTGACCTGTTGTTCTCATTCCTACACACTTTTTTGTGCCACCTAGTGGTAGAAAAAAAACAATACATCAATCAGTGTAAAAACGGGAAGGCAGACATCTTGGCCAATCAACAGCAGATCCCCTAACAAAAGTAGACCAGGTACAAAACCTTATCAAATGTTATGGTTGAAGCCTGTTTATTTATACTCAATAACGTTTGTAGTTTGATACAAATGTAACTAATTTTACCAATAGCAGTAAGCTATGATCAGTAAGTATTGGTTTGAGGACGTTGGGAGTGCAACCATAAGGAAATTAAAAGTTTTCCTTTTGTATGACTGAGTATGTATGTGTATGGTCACATGTGTAGTATGTATGTATTTTATCTCGCCCTATTATTTTACTATTTATTACTTTTTAATTGAGCTCCGTTCTCTGCCTTGGGTTTTGAATTTCATTGTATTCTATACAATGACAATAAAGGAATCTATCTATCTATCTATCTATCTATCTATCTATCTATCTATCTATCTATCTATCTATCTATCTATCTATCTATCTATCTATCTATCTATCTATCACACTGGTGAATTAATTGTGTTACACAGTAAAATTCCTGTTCAAATACAATGCATAGCAAATAAAAGCTCAGGTTTCAGTAGGATAAATATTCATAAAGAAATCTCTTTATTGAAATGATGACATATTAAATCAGGGGTCAGGCAGTATTCAAGCATAAAAATTGAAGAGATTGCTCACATTGCTCCAAGAGTGGGAAGAACAGGGTTAATAGGTATAAAAGTAATGAGGGTTAACAGGGGCCCCGGGGCCACCTAGCAGGTTAACCTGGCCATGGTTCACCTGCTACACTGCTGAATTTCAATGAGATGTGGGAAAGTCTGCTGTAAGTAAAGACATAAATCTAAAGAGTAATACCCCTTCAACAGTAATATAACTCTACAGGAACATTCTTCTTTTTAAAGCCTCTTGAAGTTGAAAAGTGGATTTCATTTTGTGTTTAAAATCCAGTTGAGAAATCTCACAGCAGAGTTGGATTGAATGATGTGAAAAGTTCCTTGGGTAAAAAAAAACGAAAGACGGCGACAAGTTTTCATAGATCTAAAACATTAACCTGACCCAAGACGCTTTACAATCATCATTTTACTACACCTGTGGTTACATCATACTATTAGTGTTTCACCTCTGAAGTGGCTTTTTTAACCAAGTCTTAGTAAGCATACAATTACAACAGATCTATTATTCCATAAACGTGGTAGGTTGGTTCTATAATTCAGCAGCACTGCATGAAACATGTAATATTATCGACTCTGGCATCTGACATTCATTTTATCATTCATTCAGGATATATAGAAGAGGAACAAAGTACAGAGGTTCTGTTGCAGTGTTTATTCAGCTGTGTGTGTGTGTCAGTGTTAATTTCATCAATAAAACCTATGACAAGAACTATATATAAATTCTGATTCAGAAATATCTGATTCATCAATGAATAAAAAATGAAATAATGTGGAAGGAAGGATGGAGAAAAAAATGAATAAATGAATGTTTTTGGGTTGTGGAGTTTCCTCAGATGTGAAGATCATCCTGTGAGTGAGTAAGAGAGAGAATCTACCATCACTGTCTTCAGCTGTCATGCTTTTGTGAATCTAGGCCCAGAGCTGTCTTAAATTAGCACTGCATTATGTAACTGTGAAGACAAACGTCTGTTTTATTGTCTGTATTTATATGCCTGACATTCTAACTTCCCCTTCTGAGATGAATACAGTTATTTTTGTTAATTAAATTGAAATGCATTGTGGAGTTCACTGAGGCTGACTAATGCAGGGGAACTCCACTTTAAGTTTGTCTTTATAAACACATACATATAGAGAGCAGAGTCAGCATGTGTTTAGCTAATTGTTTCAAACTGTTCTTGATCCTGGTGGGTCCAATCAACAAACATGAGATGGTTGCAAGGTTGTCACTGTGAGCCTAATATTGCTTAGATCAGTTCCCATCTAATTAGCTTGCATATGGTCTTGACGTTTTTAGGGATCTCTACCAAATAGAAAGCCAAGCCCTTAAAGGATGAGGTCACACTTTTTCAAGTTAAAGTTGTAATCATTCCTCCTGTTCATACTGACCATTAGTAAATCCCTTCATAAAGCACTTACTATGGAAGTGATGGAGGATAAAAAATGTATTCAACCCTTACATAATGTTCAGGTCAAATCTGACCCGTTATGACATTTGACAGCTACTTTTCCTTTTACTCTGAAATTTGATGACTTTTCCTAAAGTTACGCAAATTGCACAACAATGAAAATATTTTAAATGTTATACTTTTGAATAGGTGCTACACATTATTGTCCATTGAGGCTGTTCTGGGTCAAATGATCTCTGTATCTATTGCCATGTGTTTTAGTGAAATGAATAGTTAATAGTTGATGTAGCAGTGAAGACTGATGGCTCTAATGGTTCTACAATAAACCCCACACTCCCGTAAAGTTCTGCTCATTTTCAAAATACAAAAAAATACACTCTCTGCTCTCTGAAACATGATTCAAGGATTAATCACATTTATTGATCAGTCAGAATGAGTCAAATCAACATCTTTCAACATTAACCTGTTAATATTGTGACTATTGTGGGTAAATATCATATACATACTTCAGTCAGTAATCCCTCTTTTATTGTGTACATATATTTGTTTTGACACTACTCTCTCAGAATATGGGGAAAATGAATAGAAAGGCTAAACTGATTTTCAGTCTAATGAAACCTCTCTTGTTTGTTTGTGTTTGTACCTTATTGATTACATTATATCCTACATTTATTTATTCCATTTTTATTTTTTCAATCTTTTTCTGTATATTTTCTTTTTATTTAATAAAATGGAAAAATTGAGTGAAAATAAAGTGTGGATAATAATAATGATAATACCAACAGTTCTCAAGGATCCATTCAGAGCTGATATGAGGGTTAGGGTTAGGCTTTTATAAATGCAGCCACACGTGAAGGTTGATGTTCATGCTTGTATAAGAATGAATGCTCCTTATATAGATCTGCACAGAAGTTCATGTGTGGGTTTGTATTTTGTCTTTGCAGCAAACGAAGTCAATGTCACTGACCAGACACATGTGATGGTGTGCTGTGGGTTCTGAGGAGGACTTGGTGTGTGGAGGGGGAGGGATGGGAGGGGTTGGGGTGGGGGGGTGACCATGACAAAAGCCTGGCAGGCAGATCAAAGTCAGGCTCCAATTCCATGAAAACCGTGACCTAAACATCTGCGCCTGTACTTGTGAATGCAAATAAATCCACAATGTGTATCACGTCTCTACTAAGCCAGGAATGTAAAGATGTTTAATATCCATCTCTCTGCAGACTGTGTTCTTTATCCTCTGTATGAAGCAGGAAGATGACTGTTTATACCAAGCTGGTTCTCACACATGTCTTCATGACTGATGGATGTCTGAAGGCTGATACCAGTATCTTCAACTTCAACCATCTTCAACCTCTAACAGTGGTGAATGGACTGTACTTTAGATAAGTGGGTGGACCTGTGACTCCTTTATAAAGATGATCAACTGTGATTTGTTTTGTATTTTCCTTTTGTTTCCGTTTGTAGTTTTTAAGGATGGGGGCCTGGTAGTCCAATTTTGTGACTTTATTTCTTTTGCATTTTTCTCTAGTTTAGAAGGGAAGTCCTGGGTTGTACAGCCGACTACTGGGCTGGCCCATGAGTTTCCTCATCTTTTGTTCTTTTTGGCCAGGCCTCCTGACTCCCATATTTCATTTTGGTATTGTTAAAGACCGTGTAAAGTGAATTTTCTTCTAAACACATTAAATAGGTCATAAATGTATTTCTAAAAAAGGTGTAAAAAGCATTTCAACCATTTAGATTTGAATTGTTTGAAAATCACCACCGTGTTACATAATGCAGCGTTGTTTGACCATGTTTCTGGTAGAGGTGGTGACTTTGATTGACAGGTGACACTTGGTAGGGGGCGGGGTTTCAGCAAACTCGGTGGACACTCCCACAGTGTTTGGTAGCAGAGAAAGAGGCTGAGTTTTACACAACTTTGAAGCCTAATTTCATATATTTGGTGATTTTTTTAATCATTCAAATTTGGCAGGGTGGTTAACAACACACTTTTCTGTGGTATGTCAAACTCAGAACACATATTTATTCTTACTTTACACAGACTTTAACAAAACCTGGCAATCTTGAGTTTGGATTCTGTGTCTTACATGTTGTTGGTCATCAACTGAGCCATTTATGTTAGTTGTGGCTGTAACAGTCACATTCACCCATTCACACACATTCATATACTGTTGGTGCAGCCATCAAGGGCAATTTTGGGTTAAGTGTCTTGCCCAATGACACATGGACATGTGGACTGGATGAGCAGGGAATCGAACCTCCCATCTTTCCATCTTAGTGGACGACCTCTCTACCTCCTGAGCCACAGCTGCTCCAAAATGAGGACACTTATCTAACTTATCGCTTATCTAAAGCTCACTAAAGCTAGCTAGTGAAACACTGTAAATAAGCAACATGGTGTTACTGTTTGTATTTGTATTTAAAAAAGGAATTTAAGGAAGCACAATTGTAATTTTCTCTAGACATGTCTAGACAGTTCACACCTACCACTATTATTATTACTATTACAGAGCTCTCAAGTCTGACGCATTGATCGTGAGACTCACATTTCAAGCAGTTCACATGCTCACACCTGACATTTCTCATGCTGAGAAGTGATTGATCCCACCACAAAGAAATGAATATATAATATATAAACGGTCAAGGCCTAGGCACATTTCTCTGCTGAGTTCACAGCTGTCCCGACTTAGCAACCTACCAGCCAATCAGAAAATAGTATTTCTTGTTGCTGGGTAAATTCTGAAAATAAGCACTGCTCTTTAACCCTAACATGCTGTTCAGGGTCATGATCAATATCATAAAACAATTCATTTTATTTAGCTGAATTAGTCTATTATTGGATTAAACCATTATTTTCATTTTTCTTTGTGCTGGTTAAGTATGAACAGTATGTAAAATTGAACTGTTTTTTAAGTAGCAAAAATTATTGGGAGAACCGACTGGGGCCGAGGGGCTGCACTCCAAACTTTTCATGAAACTTGAGAGCCCTGCTATTATTATGATTTTTCAGTAAATCACTCAGGAGCTTGAGGGCAAATGTCACCCTAATTTGCTTAAAGGGGAAATATCATGCTGCTTTCCTTCCTTCCACCTTCCCATTCCCTTCAATGAGAGTGTGTCCAAACTTTTGACTGTACATGAAGGGGGACAAAATATTAGGAACACTTTTCAATATAATGGTAAACAGATTTTACTTAGACAGCACTTTTCTTGTCTCAAAGCACTTTAAAATTACAAATCACATTCACACATTCAAAAGTAATGAATGTGATTGATGATGTGTATGTAATATTCTAACTCACCCATCTATAATGAATGATAATGTATTCTTTCTGATCCCAGCCTGTATTTAAGTGTGCCACAGGTGCACGAGGCGAGCCTGGCCACGTAAATACCAAAAGTGCCCGGTCATGCCCCTGATGCTCTGTGCAGGGAACACTACTGTGATCTGTGCCGCAGGGTTCTATATGTCAGATCCATGCATGGAGTGCAAGTAAACCATGTTCCTCTGAAATGTAGTGGAATAGAAGTGAAAACACTTAAAATGTAAATAATCAAGCACAAGTACTTCAGAACTGTACTGTATCACAGTCCTCAGGTATTTGACATTCCATCACTGCCTGCCAGTGCTGTTCTGTCTTTCAAAAGTTGCCAACTGCACCTGCTGCCTATGCATGTGCTGTTCAGATGCTTCTTTGATCTGAAAATAGCCTGTAAACCTGTAAACTGCAGGGCATTTATTCTGTTTTTGTCCTGTTATTACAAACATGCATCTAGCCATTGTCTTATTTTGAATAGAACATCAGCTACATATAGCTTAGTGTTTATGACACTTATGTAGTTAGAATTTGGGGGCAAAATGTGCCTGTAATATTATAACAGACCAGTAGTGGAAAATAATAAAGTACATTTACTCAAGTAAAGATTTTGAGGTACTTCTGAGTATTTCCATGTGATGCTACTTTCTACATCTAAGAGGGAAATATTGTACTTTCTACTCCACTACAGTTACTCGACAGCTTTAGTTACTTCTCAGATGATTTGACACAATGGATAATATAACAAGCTTTTAAAATATAACACATTGGGAACCACTGGACTAAACTAGCTAACTGTATATAAAGTAGTATAAACTAGCTAACTGTATATAAAGTAGTGTAAACTAGCTAACTGTATATAAAGTAGTGTAAACTAGCTAACTGTATATAAAGTAGTATAAACTAGCTAACTGTGTATAAAGTAGCGTAAACTAGCTAACTGTATATAAAGTAGTATAAACTAGCTAACTGTATATAAAGTAGTCTAAACTAGCTAACTGTATATAAAGTAGTGTAAACTAGCTAACTGTATATAAAGTAGTGTAAACTAGCTAACTGTATATAAAGTAGTGTAAACTAGCTAACTGTATATAAAGTAGTATAAACTAGCTAACTGTATATAAAGTAATGTAAACTAGCTAACTGTATATAAAGTAATGTAAACTAGCTAACTGTATATAAAGTAGTATAAACTAGCTAACTGTATATACAGTAATGTAAACTAGCTAACTGTATATAAAGTAGTGTAAACTAGCTAACTGTGTATAAAGTAGTGTAAACTAGCTAACTGTATATAAAGTAGTGTAAACTAGCTAACTGTATATAAAGTAATGTAAACTAGCTAACTGTATATAAAGTAATGTAAACTAGCTAACTGTATATAAAGTAGTGTAAACTAGCTAACTGTATATACAGTAGTATAAACTAGCTAACTGTATATAAAGTAGTATAAACTAGCTAACTGTATATAAAGTAGTATAAACTAGCTCCACCTCCAGCAGCTACAACAGTAACATGCTGCTCTAACACTGATGCTTCACTATTAATAATCTAATGATGTCATATATAATAATATATCACTACTTTTACTGTAATACTGCATACTACATCACTATAATACTGCAGTACTTTTACTGTAATACTACATACTACATCACTCATAATACTGCACTACTTTTACTGTAATACTACATACTACATCACTCATAATACTGCACTACTTTTACTGTAATACTGCATACTACATCACTCATAATACTGCACTATTTTTACTGTAATACTGCATACTACATCTCTTATAATACTGCAGTACTTTTACTGTAATACTGCATACTACATCACTCATAATACTGCACTATTTTTACTGTAATACTGCATACTACATCTCTTATAATACTGCAGTACTTTTACTGTAATACTGCATACTACATCACTCATAATACTGCAGTATTTTTACTGTAATACTGCATACTACATCACTCATAATACTGCAGTACTTTTACTGTAATACTGCATACTACATCACTCATAATACTGCAGTACTTTTACTGTAATACTGCATACTACATCTCTTATAATACTGCAGTACTTTTACTGTAATACTGCATACTACATCACTCATAATACTGCACTACTTTTACTGTAATACTGCATACTACATCACTCATAATACTGCAGTACTTTTACTGTAATACTGCATACTACATCTCTTATAATACTGCAGTACTTTTACTGTAATACTGCATACTACATCACTCATAATACTGCACTACTTTTACTGTAATACTGCATACTACATCACTCATAATACTGCACTACTTTTACTGTAATACTGCATACTACATCACTCATAATACTGCAGTACTTTTACTGTAATACTGCATACTACATCACTCATAATACTGCAGTACTTTTACTGTAATACTGCATACTACATCTCTTATAATACTGCAGTACTTTTACTGTAATACTGCATACTACATCACTCATAATACTGCGCTACTTTTACTGTAATACTGCATACTACATCTCTTATAATACTGCAGTACTTTTACTGTAATACTGCATACTACATCACTCATAATACTGCACTACTTTTACTGTAATACTGCATACTACATCACTCATAATACTGCACTACTTTTACTGTAATACTGCATACTACATCTCTTATAATACTGCAGTACTTTTACTGTAATACTGCATACTACATCACTCATAATACTGCGCTACTTTTACTGTAATACTGCATACTACATCACTCATAATACTGCAGTACTTTTACTGTAATACTGCATACTACATCTCTTATAATACTGCAGTACTTTTACTGTAATACTGCATACTACATCACTCATAATACTGCACTACTTTTACTTCAGCAGGATTTTTCATGCAGGACTTGTACTTGTAATGAAGTATTTTTACATGATTGTCTTGGTACTATTTAGGTAAAGACTTTTAGTACTTCTTCCACTGATGTCTAATCACTATCGCAGTGCCTGAAGGACTTTGATGGGCTTCTTTAATCCATTAAACAGTTTTTCTGGAAATGCACTCATAAATTAGACTGAATAAGTTGGAAGAGCATAATGAAGTGAATAAATTCGAATTTCTCCCCCCAATCTACAAGTGACAGCACATTTATTTATTTAAATGTAAGCACTTGAACATTTAAGCAGCATTTATGCAGTTGAAAAATGAAAATGTGGTTGAGCCACCAATGAACGTGTTAGTACTTTTAATGTTTTGACTTTTAAGTCTTACATGTTTTCTAAAAATGCCACCACACAAGCGTGAAGTAACATTCAAAGGTAACAGGTGTGTGGAGAACATGGTTTTGATCAGAGAATAATAATCTAATGAACCAGGTGTGAATCTGAAGGGGGACAGTTTTTCAGCTCCAAAACTGCAATTATAACATTAAAGCTGCAAGCAGCAATGAACTGGCACATATTGACATATAGACGTGTTCAGGATGGGACCCTCATCATGTGTGAGACATTTGGGGCAGATTGGACAATGTATGATGGAGTTATAAGGACTTTCTGTTTTATAGTGAAATCTCAAAATTCACCGCACCACCACGCCCACCAGGTATAACGGAAGCAAAAGGCTTTTTAAATCTGTAGGAGGATTTCGTTATGAGGCATGGAAATGGCCAAAATGCCGCCAAAATCAAAAATTTGAATCGAAATTGCTCTCTGTTGGAGTTAGAATATCAAGACTTTTTACATCTTTACATGACATATATATACCGAATTTCATTGTTAATGACAATCTGGGGTGAGGGGCTTAATTTTCTTAATTTGCCTGGGGGCGCTGTAGAGCCATTTTGCCCCTTTCTGCCACCTATAAAATATCTAATTCTTCACCAGGTCTGACATGTGTACATTTTCATTCAAGTTTAGGCCACCAGAAATCTGATTCTTAGTTAAGATATTAGTTGTTTATTTCTTTATAAAATATTAGGTTTTGGTACTTTTGTTTTGGTGAATATTTAAATAAAGTTAACCTTCTGAGGAACTGTCTTGTTTTTAGATATTTGTAGTTTAGTTGGTAGTTTGGTGTTTGTATGTTACTACTTTAGTTTCCAAATGGTCTGATCTGCCATTATTTTCCCCATTGTGTTCCAATTGTTAGGTCAGTTTGGTATTTTCAGTTTAAGTTGACTTAGCATGAGTGGAGTGTTTAGTTGGTCTCTTTTATGGGCCAGAAATAGAGCGTAGTGAAAGTTTCTTTTTGCATGCTCAGGTCATTTTAATTTGTCACACCCACTGTCATTCTGATCCTTCACACAGCTCACCCACAATTTCCATGCTGTCATTCCCCTGAGCATCAGCTGTGATGTCAGCTGTTCACATCACAGTGACACACCTTCATATTGCAGCTGTATTTTAAATATGATTTCTCCCTCTCTCTCCTTTGGTGTTTTCTTGGTGCTGTGCCTCACCATTATCTCAGATTCATCAGTGCATTACTTCATCAACCTCATCAGCCTTATCAATCTTAGCAGAAGTCATCAAACACCGATCTCTGGACTCTATGGGGGAATCTAACTACTGATCAGGACTGAAGTTCCTTAATTCAAAATCTCCCAATAGATTCTAAGCGTCAAAAGACTTCTGACAAAACTTAATCATGAGTATCATCTGTATGATAAATAACTATTTTTGATTCATTAACTTGTCTGTCCTGATTAAACTTTAGCATTTAAAAAACATTTTCTGTTTTTGGGTAGATAAAAGTCTCCTTTATGAAAACATATCTGTGACTCCTCATGCCTGCCAGCCTGGTCCCTTACACCCTCTGAGACTGAATATGTGCTCACTATTCTCATATGTGAAGTGATGAGATGTAAATGTTGCGGCCAGACTTGGGAAATCTGGAGTTGTCCATGGGTGTAAGACATCTCAGCTGTGTTACTACAACAAACACATTTCCATCACGTCGACATTGTTGTCACCTCCACAGAATGAATTAAATTAAAAGATTCAACCAAACAACCAACTCTCAACACACTGAGAAAAATGCAGTTACAACATGTAATATACTATTTGAATGATTATAATATGTAAGTTTCTATCGTCCAACACAAGTCAATGAAAAGTGCACAGTGTTTATTAGGGCCGAGCACTGACAGCAGTGTGATGGTCCTATTGTTCCTGAAAGAATTAGTCTTCTTCTTCATCTTCTTCGCCCCAGACCAGGTGAAAAATGTGATATTTTCTGGTTTGCAGAAGTGGGTACGGCAAAATGGCTCAAAGGTGGCCCCTAGACGAATTAAAAATTTGAAGCCCTGTAGAACCTGATAATGTAATAATTTCCCAATAATGTAATAACTCCTAATAATGTAAAAAAAACCCCTCATAACTCAATAAAAAATGTAATAATGTTATTACAATATTATTACACCATTATTAGGTTTTGCAAAAATAAGGTTAACCCAACTTTGCAAATCAACTCTCTGTTATCACAGTCCAACTCTCCCAGCTCACTGCTGCTCGCCCCAGAGCCTTTCTCGGGGGACCTCCTTAAATGTAAGCCTTTTCTGTTGCAATGTTCCCTACTCTTAGGACAGAAGCCCTTTTCTTATTCTACTGACGAGGTCCGTATCCAGTATGTTGTGGGTTTACTCCGGGGGAGGGCTCTTGACTGGGCCACGGCCTTATGGGAGGGGTCCCCTGTTTATTTTAAGTCTTTCACTCTGTCGACGAGTTTAAGAACATTTTTGACCACTCAGTCCAGACTCGTGAGGCATCCAGTCAGCTTCTTTATTTGACAAAAGGCTCTCGCAGTGTAGCTGAGTACTTTTTAACCTCTTAACGCACGCTGTTCCGTCTACGGGACGGGACGGATGTTAGGAGGTAGCCACAAGTTCTTCTGGATGTTTTAAACACCAACCCTTAAACATATATATTCATGCCGTACATCGTTGGAAAGCTTAGATTCTCCTGATTCATTCAAGACTACTCACGACTTATATGGTTGCTCACAGACGTAATAGTATTAGCGATTAGCTCGGCTAGCCCCTGAGCTAAGTAAGAAAAGCTATAATGCCTACATACCTTCAAAGTCTTCTCTTTATCCACAACGATCATCTTATGACTCAGGACTTTCTGTACAGCTCGCCAAGTATCCATTCTTGTGAAATATGAAATCCGTTTCCATAAAACCGGAATACTTTCCTCAATATGTCAACATGTATTTAGTCCAACACGTAACGTAATACCACAAATAACAAACCATATACGGTCCGTTTACGTCATTTCCTGACCTGCACGTCCATCTCAGAGTACACGTGACTAGATGTTTACGACCGTGAGCCTCTTCTGCTTCTGACGACACCACACACAAGCCAATCGGTGTTTAGGATTAGGCAGTACATGTCTCCAAAGCCAATGAGGACATGTGACCGACAACAATGACGACATGGCTTTGATTGACTGCTGTTCTAGCCTATGGAAATATTCGGTGAAATGAAGTTGATAACCTTTTAGCCAATAGTCTGAGGTTTCCAACGGTGTATGACACTAAGCTATTAGGTTTGGCTGTCCATAAACAAACTCCAAGCGTAACCGGCGTGCACCCGGTGCGTAAAAGAGTTGAAGCATATATCATTACGCACTCGGCATTTTGGTACACGGTTGGTTCTTCCTTGACTTAACATATGACTTATAACAAAATAAACAGATAGATAGATTGATTGTGGTTATACAGCTTTGGTAACCATGGTAACCAAGTGTCCATTTGGAGTCTCCAAAAAGGACCTGAGGAAAACGCATGGACATACCTGTTGAAAAATAATTCTGAAAAATTCATCTTTTGGTATTTTGACTCCAAATTTGGACTGCATGAAGCCAAGACCTATGGCTGTGGCCTCGTTGTGTCTATATCCTGCTGAGAGGTCCCTGAATGTCTGTACACATGTCATTGTAAAGGCAAACCTATGGGCGAGTAAACAACCCCATCATTGTAACCTCTGCCACTCTTTGTCAGTAAGTTACAGAATCACACACTCACTATGTGGGATCTGTGCTGCTCACAACTTGGGCATGTCGTTTAGGCTAACAACATAAAAAATAGGGGCGTGTGTTAAGTGGTTAAAGCATGAGTTAGTGGTGACAGATGAGACTACGACTTTTGATACACTCGTTTCTTTGGCTATCATGCTGGATAATCGGCTCAGGGAGCGTAGGAAGGAAAGGAGTAGTCAGCCCTCAGTATCTCACCCTTCTGCTTCCCCCACTTCCCATCATTCAGTCTCCCAGCTGCTGGGGTTTTTTTCCTCTCGCCAGCCACCAAGCACTCTCAGTAGAACCAATGCAGCTCGGCCGCACCCATCTGACGGATACGGATACGGACGGAGCCTTCTGTCCATGCCCTGCGTTCATTTTGTCCGTATTTCTGCACGTTACCATAAAGCTTACAGGGAGGGGGGGGGGGGCAATGTTACTATTCCTACTCGATACGTAGCTCTAGTGAGACACGAAGAAGAAATAACAACGTCGGAACTTTTTGAGGAAAGGTTGTGAGAGTTGGTTAGAAACTTTAAACATATCGTTTCTGTCTTTTATGGAAGAGGAACATTATCAATATCTCCTCCACAGTCGCCATGTTTGTTTTTGAGTTTGTTGTTGTCATAAACTTTTGACTCTGTGCTGCCCCCTGGTGGATGTATTGGTTAACATCCATGCCAACGTAAAGGACGCATGAAAGTATGTGAGCAGTGACGGTAACATTGTTTGAAAAGGACGTAAACATCTTCGTACTTACGTTGAGTATAAATGGGCCTTAACACACTCCTCTCAATGAACATGAAAACTGTTTTCAATAGACATTGCAATGTCTTTTTCAGCGACATATTGTGTTTTTACTAATAATACATAGGTTTGTCACAGTTTATAACACTAGTAATAGAAACCCGTTAGGAGAATGGTCTAGCACAGGGGTTCCCAAACTTTTCCATGGCATGGCCCGATTAACAGCATTAGCTTCTGGCCAGGGACCCCATTTGCAAACCCACCAACAATGCTACAGAATATGTAAAGAAACATCAACTTTTAGAATGATCACTACTAATTATTACATCTGTTTAGCATAAGAATATTATTAACTAACATGTTTTCAACACTATTATATTCCCACTGAATAATAAACTCTTCAACAAACTGTTGACAGACAACAGAACAGAACAAAATAAATCAAACCTCTCTGAAGTTTGTGTGTGTTTTTGTGTGATAGACAGAGATTACACTAGTGGGAGGGATGGGCTTGGTGGCTCATAATCTCAGGGTTGATAGTGGAAAAAAATCTTGAGCGTGAACTTTTTTCTGTGCCCTGGGAGGTGGGAAGGGTCGGGGGGTGCTATGTATGCTGCACCATTTTAACACATAACATATATAACATTATCATATCTGCCATATTGTCGCATTGCTCTGACTACAGACAAGGATTAAAGCAAAAAAAATATTTTCAAGTCATAAACTGTTCACTATCTACCATAGAAACCCTTTTACAGTTGCTTCCTAGGATTTAAGGTAAAACAAGGTGGAAACAGCTCAGAAAACTAGATTATATTTCATCCAATAACCATTGCTGCTCTTTTCTAAATGAAATGGAAAAGTTTACAGGCAATAATAAGGCATACTGTAGTCGGAGCATAGTATTTTATTTTAGCACCTTCAGAAAATAGTTATTAATATTATACAAATTCAAATAGTCCATCAGATCTTTGCACAGACAGTGAGAGGATTTTTATTTTTTATTTATATTTATTGCGCTCTTGCCTTGATGACAACATCCTGACTCAAAATATGAGAAAATGGGTCATTTTTCATCGGTTTGCCAGTGATTTTATCTTTTATTATTCTAAATATGAAAAGAAAATCAAACCATTTTTAAATTTCTGCTCATCACTATGACCAGGAAAAAGAAAACATTTGTGGGGAATTTCAATATAGTATTTTGTATTTTAAAACAATAATCAAGTAACCACTCGTTTTTTGGGTGGATTAAATTAAATTACTCTTCTTTACGTTTTACTTACTGTTGCTGTTGTGTACTTTTAAACAGCATGCAGGTGTTGAGCTGCAGGGTTGAGTGGAGGTGTGTGGGGAAGCTAACGCAACAGTGTCCAACAGCCGCTAGCTCTATCGCCGCTTACTGACGGAGCAACTCTGTCCTCCATTCAGTGTCTGGACCTTTTAAACAGAACAGTGAGGAGGAATAAACAAAGTCCTTCTAAGGCAAGTCATCTCACTCGGCGGCAAAATTGGCCACGCCTCCGGGCAGCTATTTGGCCATAGGAAGACCAACCGGCTATCTAAATGAATAGGGAGAGAGCTGTATCTCCATTTTCCGAGGTCTAAGGGACATAAAAAACATATGTTTTGAAATCACGATGAAAATCAAACTATAAACGCTGAAAGGGTTTGATGGTTTGGTATCAAATTAACGTTTTAAAAGCCTTTTTCCTTACAGGTATCTTGGACTGCGCATGCGCAATACTTCACGACAGTCTTCATTTACGGCAGGCACTGACAGCAAGACGTCATCTTACGCTCACAGCAGAGACAGGAGTTTGCTCACAGTCAACTTTCCCAGATCATGCCACCATTTTGGATAAAGCATTACAAAATATATGTACACAAAGTAGTATAAACTGCTGATCATGTGTTTTAAAATGTCGCTGTTGAAAATGACTTCCAAGTGTCGCAAAAACGTGACCGCGTAGGACCAGCAAAATGATTGGAGCAACGGCACCAGAAGAGGCGGGACATGTGCAAACACCGGCCATCTTGGCGTTACGTAGTTTCCCTATGCATTTCAATGGGAGTGATATGTCTCCTCTTATTATAATGTCTCTGGAATAAAGTAGTAGTATTCCTGCCGTGAACAGACTCTCAAAGGAGAGCAGCGCGTTGACAGCTAACAGCAGCAGAGGCTAACGTTAGCTGCTCCTCCGTATCGGGCGGAGCAGCAGACACACACACAGAGGTGGAGAGTTGTCATTTAGATGCAGTAATAGTCTGCTTGCTTTCAACATCATTTTAACAATTTATTGATATTTGGAAATTGACTCACGGGCTGCCCATGTCTGCTCTGTGTGTTTGTTGTGATAATAATGTAGAGTATCACATTATATAAAATTATTATTAATATCTCATATATGACCTTTGGGCAGTCGAATTGACGGGAATTCATCATAGTGACGGGGAACTTTAATCCCTGCTACAGATTATACTACAGCAATACAAAGAAAGGTCAGTGGCAATAATACTCCAAAGAAAAAAAAATGTGATTAGTATCCTAACCATTGAATTAAAGGTATGAACAAGGACACTGATTAAACCACTTTTCCTGCACCATTTGCTTCAAAATGTCTTCCTCAAGTGCAGTGGTGTTAGTACTGGCAGGTGGGCAATATGTGTGTGAACGCAGGTGATGACACTCAAACGCCATAAGGTCGCTTCTTTCCGCAAACTCTGTATTGGCCTTGCACAAGTCCATTTCACACATAACCTGTTGGTTTGTGCAAGCTGTTATTTTAATTACATGGCTTGGAGTGCTTGGTCCTGTGAATGTTCTTTTCACTGCAAAAATACCATTTTGTGGGTCAATACACTGGCAACTTAAATGGCATTCAGCAGTGATATCTTTTGTTCCAGTGTGTTTCCTCTTAAGATGCAACCTTAAATTGTACCTATTCAGTGTAAGGCCACAGTGTACACACTGGATTTTTTGCTGCTGTGGTCCATGCACACAAATTTGTGGCTGGCATGCTTGTTATGTTGCAACGGGGGCTGTTACGGGGCTCTTGGGAACAGACGTTGATCTTTTGATTTAGGTCTTTATATGAGAAATGAATAGATTTCTCCTGATTACAGTATTGACACAGCTGAGGCAATGGAAATGTGAAAAGTCTCTGCATCCAAGACTGCATTTGCAGATACGGTATTCTGCAAGGCAAAATATTTATTTCATTAGAGCTATTGACAGCCTCACACACGATGCGCCTACAGAAGCACAAGTACTTGTAATTGGTAGGGGAAAAGGGAGGAGTAGGGTTATAGTTTATACCCAATAATATGTTAGAGTAAATTCATACCATACCTCCATGGTGGACTGCTCCATCTAAGTGGTTTCTGGCTCTTCACCAGCCAGGGAATGGGTGGGATGCTGTGGACATGTCCACAAAAGAAGAAAAACAACTCACCATTACATTCAAGATACACAAGGGCTATTAGCATTAGTGTTCTTTTACATTTAGGTTCATTCATTTATATATAATACAACATTTCCACGTTAGATAACTTTTGTAACGTTACATATCTCATAAAACTCATAAGTTCGTCATTTCCATTCACTTAGAATTTTGATGTATACATACGCAATGAATATGCCATGACTGTGTATAAACACACACACACACACAGCTAAATTAGAGTTACAGCTCCACAACAACGCTAACGCTAACAACGCTAACATCCCGTAGTATAATGTTACTACACTAGCTAAATGTTGACCATTAACCTACCAAGATACCCTAAAGTTATACAACTACAATAGACAGCAACAAAAAGTTTTTAATTTATTGCATTTATTGTAGCAACGTCATTTCACTCACCGACACAACTTTCAAACTTCTCTTTTTCTTTATAGATGTGGAGCATATAGATGCGTTCAGTGCTACTTGCAGTTCTACTAGAGGATGACAACTTTCCGGGAATCCCGCAGGTCACGGGCGGTACTGAGATTACTTTCACTGTTGATCACGTGATTGAGACAGGACGGGGGAAAAATAAACGGGAGCGGGCGGGAGTGGGAATCATAGTACATCCTTTTTTATATATATTGCAATTGCAAATGTATTTATATTGGAGTTATAATGCAGTGTGCACTTCTATTAAAAACGAGGTGGCAGGCATCTTGGTAGTCAATCAACAGCTGATCCCCAGAGAAAAGTGGACCAGGTACAAAACCTTAATGGTTGAAACTTGTTTATTTGTGCTTAATAAAATTTGTAGTTTGATACAAATTTGACTAATTTTAGCAATAGCAAGTACTCATTTAAAGCTGTTGGGATTTTATCATTCATGCAAAGGGAAGGTGTACATATAAGGAAATTAATAGTTTTATACACTGGTGAATTAAGTGTTAATCAGTTAAAAAAGAAACATTGCCTCATATGAGTACATTATTTCTTTCATTAACTACTTGCTGTTCAGAGAAGATGCCTTATCAGGTCCTACTGATCCCAAATATCCAGGAAAGATTATAAATGCAAATAAAAGCTTGGTTCTCAGGAGGTTAATCTTGTTATTGTATTCATGTAAGGTGCAGACACAAAGCGTCATCCATCATGAACTCACACTACATGGAAAACTAGCCACAGCCTCACAAATAAACAACCTGCTGTTCCACTTACCCTGAATGTGGATCTCTATGCAGTTAACATAATAGCCATGGTTTCTGTGTTTATTTTGTTCAGGCGGTGTTTGAAATGATTCATGTAAAAATGTGTTTATTTGGGGGGAAAAAAAGATGTAAGAGGCTCAGCAGCTTACCCTGTTATACTTTCCTTTGCATGAGTGATTGTTTACTTGAATCTCTATAATAGAGCTGGTGAATGCAAAATTAGCATGACCCATACAACCACAATGGTTGAATTGATGAAAATACAACAGATTGAAATAAACCAGAGTTATCCTTGAACTACGTCACATTAAATAGGTCATAAATGTATTTCTAAAAAATGTGTAAAAAGCATTTCAACCATTTAGATTTGAATTGTGGAGCTAGGCTTCACAAACTGTGTTTCAACATTTCTGTGTTCAGGATTTAGTGGGCGGGTCTGATTAGCATAAACCCACCCCTACTGCTGTAGAGGTATAAATACATTCAGCACACACTACTGCTACTACAGTCTACAGTTAGCCAGTTAGCTGAGTTAGCCACTGAGCTAGCAGCAGAAAGCTCTCAGACGCGTCCATGTTTCTGGTAGAGGTGGTGACTTGATTGACAGGTGACACTTGGTAGGGGGCGGGGTTTCAGCGGACTCGGCGGGCACTAAAATAGCAGATACAGAGGCTGATTTTTACACAACTTTGAAGCCCAATTTCATATACTTGGCGATTTTTTTAATCGGGCAGGGTGGTTAACAACACACTTTTCTGTGGTATGTGAAATTCTGAACACTTATGTATGTGTATTTAAAGATGTTGTGTTTGGATCAGTAACATTAAGTGGATGTGGAACTTAATGGTGAATTCTTTCGTAGGGTGTGGGTTATTCTATAAGTCTGGTGAGATTTTTTGCCTGAAAAACTGCTGTGCCATTTTTTGTTAAATTTCAGTGTTTTCCAGTCAATTGGATAGCTGTGCAGATGCCATATCGACTTCTTTAGGAATATATTGCATCTGCTTAATTGTGTTAATGTTATCTAAAGTGGTTCTAAGTTAAAAGAAAGAAGGAGTCGATGTGATTTGTCTGATCAAAGAATGTAGACATCCAGCCAGACATCAGCTGCTGATTTAATTTGGCTGCAGTTCTATTCCATGCTGTAGTTTATATCTCAGAAAAACACACTTGACTGGAGGATTGATTGTGGGATCTGCACCTGCAAATGATTATATGTTGACAAGAGACTCCTGTGTGTATTTAGAAGAGGAATAAAGCAGGTGAGCTGTGAAGAGGGAGATATTGATCCAAACCTCAGAGGATGACCTATTTCTCAGCTCGGCTTCAGTCCTGGAATATTCTTCTTCGGCTCGTCTGGTGCTTCAGCACAGTCAGCGGTGATCAGATTAGCTACATGACAAGTAGATAGGTGCACCATATACAATACATATAGATTTCTTGCTCAGAATACTGGAGAAAAATGAAGCAGAGAAATTGGAATCGCAGACCTCACAAGAAATGTCTCTATCCAACCGTGTCACGTCAAGTCAAGTCAGTGTTATTTATATAGCGACAGATCACAATAGAAGTTATCTCAGGGCACTTTTTACATAGAACAAGTCTAGACTATGCTGAGACCCAACTTTCTCCCATAACTATGATACTGGTAATAGGAATATGACTAATTATAATAATAACAGGTGTGGGTGTCACTGAAGGCAGTCTGCAACCATGATCCATAGAAGCATGCAAGATAAGAAAGGACATGTAATAATAAATGTATTATGGATATCTAGAGTGTAGTCATGCTGAGAGTAAAATGACATGATCTATTTTCCTGCTCCAGTGTCAAAGTCTAGCAGATGCTGTTGAGTGATTTCTGGAAACAACGACAAGTGTTACAATTTCTGCTTTTTTAAAACTTAGCAATGTTTCTATAAGAAGGAAAGCTTGCCAAAATATAATAATAATAATTATGTTGAATTGCATTACCTCATATGGGTTGGTATTTTTCTGGTCACTGCATGAAGTGTGCATATGATATAGTAGTATATACTAGATAGCTTAACCATTAACTACAGGTCATATTTCACACATCACATTCATACATTAACACATGTTTGATTAAGATAATAAAAAAAACATTCACAATCACTGCTTTATAGCATTTTACAGAAATGTTGGAATGCTGTTTTTTTTAATAAACACAGATCAGACTTGAACATTTACACAAAAAAAATGTGTATTTGATGCACAAAAATAAAAAAGTTTTATTTCCATTTTTGTATACTGTGGGTCACATTAGGAAAAGTGTGGCTGAAAGAAATGTGTATAGGGGGTTTTAACAGCTCTCACACACATATGTATATATGTTTAAAAAAGGGTCAAATTTGATCCTGAAGAGTATGGAAGGGTTAAACTGAGGAGGTCTAAGCCAGGTGCATGATAGCAGACTCAGCAGTATGTGTGATAGTCTTCAGGACCCATGTTTATGTGCAGCTGTCAGAGCAACACGTATTAAATAGATGTTGGGTGATATTCTATATGTTCTTATTATCAACCTATCCTACTGATCCAACAACTTACAAACTCTGTCATAGTGGTCCAAAATCTATTGAAAACACATCAATGAGTCACACTGCTTTATTGAGTGATATGTTCCTTCATTACCATGAACACACTCTGTAGTTTATTTTGACTCCCACAAACACTGTCCTGCTGCCAGACGTACTTACTAGTGCACCACATGTGGATGTTCATCTGCCAGTGAAAATAGTCCCAACACATACGTCTGTTGACAGAAAGCCAAATAACATCAGACGTGACCTTTTCATGATGTTAATATGTCACTTTATTCTATTTGAGCATAACACTCTGCCATGCAGAACACAAGGTGCAAGTAGTTTCTCTAAACAGCACATGGAAATAAAAATATTTTAAATGCAATATTTATAGTCATGTTATTACATTATTTCCACTGTCAGTAAATATTAATTATGAAGTATATCTATAAATTGAATCACAAAAAAATAACCAGTTTTACACCATGGAATTGGGCACAGTTTCAGTAATCAGGGATTCATAATTGAAACTGAAAATATATGTATCTATATAAAGACACCTGTCAAATGTTGTTCTGTTCATTTCCATCTATGCATATTCATATTTCATATTCATATTTGCAGATTCAGTACTGTCTTTAACTTAATGAGAGAACTTGGCTGATGTATTATAAAGCTGGACTAACTTTCCTATAACCTGCCTCACATGTCAGGTTTACACAGTCCTGACTCACTTCAGCTGATAAAATGTTCAACACAATCTAAAGTGGCCTCTTGAGAGTACCAAACTATCTCCAGCTTTTCTGTTGCTATAAAGACAGACAGGTGGTCTGCAGATGTTAGTAGGTATTCAGGAATTGGAGAGGTCATATTATGCCATTTTCCCAATTGAATATTATTCATTATTATGGTCTATTTAGAAATATTACCATGTTTTTGTCGTCAAAAAGCGCTTAGTTACAGCTGTACAAGCCATGGATACAACCACACTGTCTCAGTCAGACTGAAATGAGCCATCTTGGCTCCTGCTCCCCCTTTTGAAAAGCCAACTCCGTTGTGATTGGCTTAGAACACAATGGAAATGTCATACCCCTCACCATACACAGAATTCGGCTCCCAAAGCAGCCTGAAATGCTAAAAACGCTGCAGTTGCTACAGTAACAATGGCATTGTATACCAGTCTGATGGCTAATGGTAAACAGACTGTACTTATATAACACTTATAATAATTATGAACACATTACATATGACATTTACTCATTCACACACATTCATACACTGATGACAGGAGCTACCCCACAGGAGGCTAACCTGCTCATCAGGAGGAGACTAACTTTCTTGACTAACCACCATCAAACCTATACTCTGTATACTTAAAGTCTGTGTAAAGTAAGAACAAATATGTGTTCTGAGTTTGACATACCACAGAAAAGTGTGTTGTTAACCACCCTGCCAAATTTGAATGATTGAAAAAATATATAATATATAAAATTAGGCTTCAAAGTTGTGTAAAACTCAGCCTTTTTCTCTGCTCCCAAATGCTGTTCGCTGAAACCCCGCCCCCTACCAAGTGTCACCTGTCAATCAAAGTCACCACCTCTACCAGAAACATGGACGCTATGTCTGAGAGCTTTCGGCCGTTAGCTCAGCTGCTAGCTAACTCTGCAGCTAATTCAGCTGCTAGCTCGGCGGCTAGCTGTTAACTCAGCGGCTAACTCAGCTAACTGGCTAACTGTAGACTGTAGTAGTAGTAGTGTGCGCTGAATGTATTTATACCTCTACAGCAGCAGGGGTGGCATTTATGACCTATTTAATGTGTTTAGAAGAAAATGTCTGAATTCACTTTACACGGTCTTTAATTGGCTTCAAATGAGCAGTAATGTTCACAGTTTCTCTAAAGTCAATGAGTGTATCCTAATCAGCTGTTAGTGTAAGAAAGAAACATAACATACAGCACAACTACTTTTTAAAAATAAGTACATCTCCCTCATCTGCAGTTTAGTCACAGACAGTTAGTGTTGTGTTTCATTCATAAAGTTTCAGAAAAAGTCCTGCTCGATATCCACTGAGGTACAACACAAACCTAAAGGTGTTTGCCAACTTTAGCTGGAACTTTGTCATCAATAATAAAATGTAACCACTCAGCTCTTCTGTCCTCTGTGGCTGAGGGCTGGTAGTCTTTACAGTCAATAACAGAACATTGTGTGTGTTTAGCTCTTTGTGTTTGCTACTGGTCCAGTCACTTATGAAAACATCAACACCAAACTGACTGGGTGGTCTTATTCCAGTTTGTGTGTTAGTGGGCATATCAGACACCCACATATATACGCACAAGCACTGAAAAAGACTTTCTCATAATACCCCTTTATTCAATATATTCTGCTTAAAATAAAAATATCAAAAGGTTTAAAAAAGACCTAGCTGTCTTCAGGGACATTTTGAAATATCTCATTATTCCAAGACCTCCAGACTGCTACCAACAACCCGACTATTTTAGTTTTAGCTGAATCTTCACCTTGAACACAGCTGTAATTTCAGCTGCCACCTACATCAAACACAGTTGGGTTGATATGACGCTTAAAATTCATCATGAAACCTAATTATTATTCTGTAAACACACATTGCTGATTTGATGAAGTTTTATAACTAAGTTGGGGAACAGAGACCACGACTCATACCGTCACACCTTATCTGCTCTTCTCTCCTTTGTCTCAGTTCTCACATCCCTTCCTCCCAACCTCTATCTAATATTCTCTCTCTTTTGTTTGATTTCCTGGTAACAGCCCCCCCCCACCCCACCCCCCCAGAGTCTCACCTCACTCAGGTTCCCTCATTATACCCACCACAAGATCTGTACTACATCCCACACCTCCATCCATCCAACTGGAACCCTGATTCTAACCTCATTCTTTCATCCCTTCATCCCCCTCCCCGTACCCTTCATTCCTCTGTCCCTCATCCCTTCATCCCCAACCCTTTGACTCTCAACCCTCATCCCTTCATCCATCATCCCTTCATCCCCAACCATTTTACTCTTAACCCTCATCCCTTCATCCATCACCCCTTCATCCCCAACCCTTTGACCCTACACCCTCATCCCTTCCATCCTAACCCTTCTCCCATTGTCGCAATACATGTTTAAACTCATATCCGAGTCAGCATGGTCTTTGTTAGTGTATTAGTATTAGATGGTGTTCAGGCAGTGAACTCATTTATGCATGTGATAATTACACCATTAGAATAGACAACATATATTTTGTTGAAACAATATCCACATATTACAATTCCAACTCAGGCCTTATTGAATATGGCCAGTATTTTCATTATGTTCAATTAATTCATTACTGATTTTTGAGCTCTTTTGTCTCATAATGAAATAACCATTCTAAACAGCTGCAAGTCTGTGTGGAGAATGATAGATAGACTAATTGCATCACAGAAGGCTTGAAGAAAAGAAAAGAGTACTTGATAAGGTCTGGGAGCTGATGTTAGCTAATTAACATTGAATAAAAACACCATAGTTTATTAAAAAAACATCTGTTCATAATTCCATTGAGCATAAAAACTGTTAATATTCACAAAATTACCTGATATATTCCTGATCTCAAGTGGTATAAGTAAAATAATCTACGCTGAGCCAATCACAGTCAGGGATCCTGTGGGGAGTGGAAGAAATGCAATTTAGTCTCAGTAATATGCAGATATAGTATCATCAGGATTCATTCATGTCTGTAAACTATCTGTGTTTGATAAAAAGCTCTATTTAAAACCCAGAGTGGTGCACATATGGTTGTGTTAAAAACACATATAAATAAAGATGTCTCTATTATTTATTTTCACTTTGTTTTAAACTCAGTGCTTTTGTCCTCAGCGGAGGCACGAAGCCCAAAAAGAGCCACACTCAATTACAGACTCAGCCTTCTCTTGAGCAACGGTTCTGTCTTCATTTCAAGGCGTAGCAGCTGTTTTCGTACAGAGGCCCTAAGAGCTCAATGCATTGTAACTTACCAATTTGACAACACATGCACAGCATTTAGAAAACAAATGCTGCAAAGTGAGAAAACACAACCAAATACACAAATGCTGTAAATACAGAAAACACTCAGATTTTTGAGCTAGGGGAGAGTGGGGTAAATTGAGCCATTTTTTACCTTATGCTGTCCTCTAGGATAGGAAAATGATACAGGAGTAAAATGAAAACACCTACTGTAATTTCAGAATGTCTGCTGTCAATGGAAATGATAAGAATGGATATATGACAAAGAGCAATGACTTCTCAAAAAAACTCAACTTGCCCCAGTTGAGCGGTAGTTGTTTTATTATAATACATACCAGTTTAGACTTTGTAGACTTACATTAACTTGTGCCTCATGGTGAAGTAAGTAGAACCACTGGCTCAATTTACCCCAAGGCGTTTGGCTCACTTTGTCCCACAGCCACCTTTTTGGAAAAACAGCCTAGCTTAGCAATTCAGGCTAATCTTTAGCTAAATGAGTCGCATGGTGTAAAACACTGGGACATCATCAATTACACATAGAGAGTAAAAAGACAGGACACATACAGAGGACAATTTAAGACAGCACAAATAAAGACATGGACAAGTACTCACAAGGTTCACTGATCAGAGCAGAATATCATTTAAATGGTCTTTTTATTCTGCTGAAATGTAGAAAATTTACTTTGACTTTTTTTGTGTGAAAAAAAACCTATTGACCACACCACAATGAGCCATCCACCACAGCCAAAGGGAAATAAAGGCTGCTTGCAGACTTTATGGTCACATGACAACTAATGTGTACAGCTGCTTAGATACAGGGGGTGGGTCAATTTGGCAATGGCTCAACTTACCCCACTCTCCCCTATAGGTATTGGGCCTCAGAATTCAGGCAGCACACGTGTATACTTATGAGTTGTGGGTGCTGTGCATGTGTTGTCAACTTGGTGAAGGTGTTTTATTCATTTGCAGCTTTCAGAGTCCCACAGTCACTAAGTCTCAAAGGTCAGAGGTTACAGATTTCTTTGAATTTTCCCAAGTATTCTGTTAACGCTCTGATTGAAGTGGGATTGCATGTCTTTGATTAAAAAGTTGGAGCACAGATGATGTGTAATGCGTGTTATTTTGGAATGGAACTCGTTGTCATGCTCAGGCCTCATGGGAAACGTTTAATGTACACACACTGTATAGATTATGATTTTGTTCTTATTCACAAAGTCATAAGATCATATTATTTTTCCACTGGGATGCACACAATACAACCACAGATACAAGCATGCACACACACACACACAGTCAATCAGAAAACTACATAAATCTCATGCGTCGTCATCTATACACTCACTCACTCACTCACACACAGCTTTACTATTGTAGCAACACAGTCACTTCCATGTTGTTCTAATTAGAGAGCTATGAGAAGAAATGTACTGACAGTATACAGTGTAACTAGATCTCTCCTCTCTCTAACAACACATGCTTCACTCTTCATGGCTCTCTGTTGTCTGTTGCTCCTCCCTACTTTCCTGATCCTTTCTTTGTCTCCTATTTTTTCCCACATTTCTTTGTGATCAGAATAAATCCTCCAAACTCCACAACAAAATAACACATTTATCATTGCGTTTCTCCATGTCGTGCTTTTTTCCATATCTGCAACTGTTATGGAGATATGAGATGAGAAAGCACGAAAAAAATCAGTGAGGTTACATCACGGATGGTGTGTTCAGGTGGATCAGAAGATGATTAGTAACATGCATTAATGGCAAATGAATGTGTACAGACTGAAGGTTGGGAGGGGTGGGGTTAGTGCATCATGAGTCTCCTTGCAAGTCCCCAAGCAGAAGGTAGAAGGTAAGCCTGGGCTGACCCTAACTATAAGTTTTATCAAAAAGGAAAGTTTCATTTAAATTCAGAGAGTGCCTGCCTCCTGGACCCAAACTGGAAGATGGTTCCACAGGAGAGGAGCCTGATAACGGAAGGCTCTGCCTCCCGTTCTGAATTCTGCATGAATCCTAGAATCCTGCATTCAAGGTGCACAGTGTTCTAGTGGGGCTTTATAGGTGAGAAGAAGGATCTTTTATTCTGGATTTTACAGGAAGCCAGCGCAGCCAAGCTAAATTGGGAGATATAAGATCTCTTTTTCTATATTCCGGACCAGCTGGAGAGTTCTTGGAGACTTGAATGAATTGCAATAATCCAGCCTAGAAGTAACAAATGTGTAGACCAGTTGAGACAGGATGTGTCTGACTTTTGCAATGTCACATAGATTAGGACAGATCCTGATCAAACATAACTCCCCGATTCCATACAGTGGTGCTGGAGACAAGAGTAATGTCATCCAGGGTAGTTATGTCATTAGATAATATGTTTCTATGGTGTTTGGGGCCAAGTACAATAACTTTTCTCAGTGCAGTGGCAGAAAGTTGCAGGTCATCCAGGTTTTTATGTCCTCAAGACATGCTTGAAGTTTATTTAACTGATTTTTAGTGATAAATATTATTGGGTATGATCTACATAACAATGAATATCCATTTCTTTGATGCAGTAACACACTGTTTACCTAGAGCCAGGGTCATTCTGACATCACGGTAAAGCTTCCATGTCAGCTGAACAAACTGCTGACCCTCTATTCACAGAATAATAAAACTGTTGTGGGAATGAATGATACAGCCCTTTAATACTCTGTGCTGAGCAAAATCAATTTCAACCAACTTTTAAACTTTTTAAACAGCTGCGGAAAGTCTGTTTTAATCAGTGGTCCAATTCGTACACTCTCCTGTGGATCACAATCATTAACCTCCACACTTGGCTCCAGACTGCGTGCAGGGCTCACAACATATCTTCTCTGACCATTTTAATTTGTTTTGGGAATGCTTTTTGTTTTGTAAGACAGACAGTGTCCATCCTAACAAGCTTAGTAGCCAAATGCTCGCAGCTTATTTGCGGCAAGCTGTGCAATACCAACTCCACGTATTGGCCCCAGCTGTCATTACCCCATCAGCTGTTGATCTCACCATTCAGACTATTGTGACAAACACGTTTTCCGTCCACTTGAAGTTACAAAGATAAATAAAACAACCTCTCTCACATAGAACAAGTCTTTCAATCTAAATGATTTGAAGTGGACTCCCATTGGTACCAATGATCATTCTAGCTTTGAAGCCTTGATGTTAAAAACAGTTGACTCAAGTATCGCCCCCTATAGGCTGGATTTCATTTTCCTCACTGAGTTCTCTTTTTATTCTCAGTTGTTGTGAATCACAAATTTCAATCTCTGGTGTTTTTAATTTTCACGTTGACCCTTCATCAAATGTCTGAGCCACTGAATTTCTGGGTAATATGGACTCTTTTAACTTTGTGAAGCATGTTTCCATTCCAATCCATTACAATACTTTGTCAGATCATTTCCTTTCTGTCTGTGGAGGAGATGGGGATCTCAGATTGTCTGTACATCATGTTTGGGAACATGCTCTATACTGTTCTCAAACCTCATTTACCTGCTTCTTAATCCCGCACAATAAACCAGTTGATTGCAGGCAAAGTCTCACATGGTTAGATAGTATCTTCCCTATTCTGTAACATTGAGGTCCATTCTTCCTGCCAGAGCACAGAGGAGTTAATCATCTGGTTTGACTCAACTTGTGTAGACATCTTGGACCCTATTGCCCCACTGAAACTCAGAAAACCTAAAAGTAAAACTCAACCCAAGCTTTAGGCAATTATGTTGGAAAGTAGAGAGAAAATGGGGGAAAAGACAGGCTTGAAGTCACAAGTAGTCACAATTAATACAGTCTTTCAACCTGCTTACTGCCTGCCCTGTGCCAACAGTCACTTGTGATGAATTTCTAAACTTTTTCACAATTGCGACACATCTGATCATTTCACCTCCTTGTTATGTAAGTTTGAGCCCATGTACTGTAGCTTGCTCAAATTAAAGAAATAGTATCTCACACTACTCCCCTGGACATTGTTCCTACATGCCTGTTAAAGGAAGTGTTTGACACTGTAGGTCCTACAATTTTGCTCGTCCTTAACAGCTAATTATTCAGTCCCCTCTTGCTCTTGCATGCAGCAGTACCTCCCATTATTAAGAAGCCTGTCTATTTTCAGTTCTTGTCCTTTTTAGAAAATAAAAATACTATGGAGAGATTTCAGTCAGGCTTAAGGGCATGTCACAGCACAGAGTCAGCTCTACTTAAGGTTTCCAATGATCTACTGCTGTCTTATATCTCTAGTTAACGTGCCATATTTATTCTACTAGACCTTTTATGCTCCGCCTTTGATACAGCTGACTGTACTTTTCTCCTGAACTATCTTGAGCACCAGGTCAGTGTCCAAGGTAGCATCCTCCAGTGGTTCACCTGCTACCTAACAGATTTTTTTCTGTCAAAACTGGAAACCACTTTTCTTTCTGCTCCCATTACCTGTGGAGTACCTGAAAGCTCCATTTTAGGGCCTATATTATCCACCTTATACATGCCGTATACATTCCTCCCATTAGAACCTGGTGATAATAATGACAACACTTTTAGATCCCTCCTTCACTGCCTCCAGGGTGTTAAACATTGGATGGCAAAAATTAATTGTCTTCAATTAAATGATAGTAAGACTGAAGTGGTCTCATTTGATCTCTACAACTCCATTTGGGATATAGCCAAACACTTATGGTCCCTGACCCCTAACCTTCATGCCCATTCCAGAAATATTGGCATTATCTTCAATCCAACTTTAAAACATGACAAACAAATTAATACTGTTGTGAAAGGTTGTTTTTTCCAGCTAAGAAATGTTGCCAAACTCAAACCTTTAATCCATTTAATGACTTTAATTCCTTCTCAGCTAGATTACTACAATGCTCTTTATTTGGGTATTAGTCAGTCATCCTTGTCTCACTTGCAGCTGGTGCAGAATATTGTTGCTAGACTACTAACTGTTGCCAGGATGAGAGACAGTATCACACCTGTACTGGCGTTCCCGCATCCGCTATCAGTCAAGTCTAAAAGTAAGGTTCTATTATTGTATTTAAAGCTTTACATGGCCTGGCACCCCAGTGCATTTATAAGCAACCTGCCCTCCTTCCAACCCCAGATCCCTCAGAGCAGCTGCTCCTTGCTGTCCCTTGATTGAGGCTAAAGGGTTAGAGTTAGAAACCAATCCAAGGTGGGAGGATTTGAGGGGCTAGTGCAGTTGTAAGGGGTGAGAAGTTCTGCAATATATAGACAGTTCAGAGACTTTTGAAGGTTATCCTGTAATGCATGGGGAGCCAGTGTAAGGATGTAAGGATAGGGGTGATGTGGTTTCATTTCTTGGACCTTTTTAGTAATTGGGGAGCAGCATTTTGGATTAGTTGTAAGTGGGAAACTTACAACTGAGACATGCTAAGGTAGAGGAAGATACAGTTATCATCCAGTAGGGGATCTGATTCTTTATAGGTCAGAGAATGAGAAGAAATGCCTAATTTTGGAGATGGTTCTGAGTTAGTTTAGATCACTATCAAATATAACACCCAGGTTTTGGTTCAGGTTGGTCTGATGTAGGCAGAAAGATGACTGAGGTTCTGGGCAATAACAGTGGTATGATGTGGGGGCTAAGTATGATGTCAGTCTTGTCCTCATTGAACTGAAGGCAGTTATGAGCCAACCAGTCTTCAATGTCTTGGAGACAGTTTTATAATCGGGTTACATCAGCCTGATTTTGAGAATTGAGGGGGAGTTAGATCTGAGTATCATCTGCATAACAGTGAAAAGGGATGTTATGAGTTTGGATGATTCTACCCAATGGGAGCTTGTAAAGACATAAAAGATGTGGACCTAAATCTGAGTCCTGAGGAACCTCACATGAAATATTTGCAAGTATGGAGGATGATCTGCCAATGGAAACATTGAATTGTCTGTTTGAAATGTATGAATGGAACCAATCATGGGTAGATCCAGAGATGCCAACCCAGCATGTCAAGGGATCTAAGAGAATTGTGTGGTCGACAGTGTCAAAAGCTGAAGTGAGATCTAGAAGAATTAAGATAGAGCATTTACTGGTATCATAGTAAATGCAGAACAGAGAAGCTCATTAGTCATTGCAAGAGAAGCTGTCTCTTTGCTGTGGTGTACGTGGAACCCTGACTGGAATTCTCAAAAATATTGTTTTGGTTTAAAAATGACAGAATCTTTCTAAAACCGTAGGTAAAAAAGAAAGCTTAGAAATTGTTTTTTGAAGAGCGGCTGAACTATGGCATGTTTAAAACAAGACAGGACTGTGCCTGTGGTTAAAGAAATGTTAATATCAGTCAGTATGCTAGGACCAACTGCTGCAAGTGACTGTTTTAGGAGCTTTGTTGGAATTACATAAAACTGACAGCCAGTGAGCTTCATGCTTGCAATTATGGGCCCAAGCAAGGGTAAAGAGAAAGAGAGAAATTATTAAAAGGGTCCTTAATAGCCAGTCAGACATATTTGATAGGGTGCAAAATATTTGATCTATGCTGTCAATTTGGCTTAGAAAGAAGTCTACTAGAGACTTAGACTACTCACAGCTAATTTAGGAGGAATTTCTAGTGCAGCAAGCAGAGATGTTAATTATAGGAGTTATAGTGCTAAATAAGATCCTGAGTTATGAGTGCTCTTGGTCATAATATCTGAGAGGAATTTGGCTTTGTCATCTTCAACTGAGGTTTGGTATTTGATTAGAAGCTCTTTGCATATTTCATAGGAGACATTCAGTCCATCTTCTTTCCACTCACTCTCTGCTTTCAATCCTTTCTAATAGATTGCATGGTTTCTTTCAGCGAGGGGTCTGCATTCATCTTCCTAGCTCCAGTTTTAAAAGGGGCATTAGAGTCTAGATAGACAGACAAGACTTATGGAAGAGGTCTATTTATTCATTAGTGTTTAAATGGGTAGAAGAGGATTCAATAATGGACTGTGGGATCAGCACTATAGGCAATGGAAAAGAGGCTTGGGTGGTTCAAGTTGATTATACCAGAGCAAGCTGGGGCAGCCAGTTCTGGTATGGATAGAGGAAGCTGAGGGTCAAATACAGTAAACGTATGGTCAGACACTCTCATAGAAAGCGAAAGCACTGTGTATGATTTTTTACATTCAAATTGCACTAAGTGAAAAGATTCAATAAGATGCATTGTTGCCAATGAATAAGTAGGACAGCATTTATTAAAATGACCTAAAATTGAACAGAAAGGAGCTCAGAGATTCACTAAGAAAGGCTTTGTTTAGTCTATAGGTGATAACAACAATATGATATATAACAATATGCATTTAGCACAAAACCCAGAGATTTAAAAGTAGAGAAAACACCAAAAGAAGCAGGAGACATATGATCAAATAT
The DNA here is from genome assembly GCF_027409825.1 of Scomber japonicus. Taxonomy (NCBI): domain Eukaryota; kingdom Metazoa; phylum Chordata; class Actinopteri; order Scombriformes; family Scombridae; genus Scomber; species Scomber japonicus. The sequence continues at coordinate 3,539,758 of NC_070599.1, forward strand.
TAATATAGATTACAGCAACACACTAACACAACAACTGTTCCTTTACTTATGTTTTGTGTGTGTTTATGGGATAGTATTGTTATATTATCTCTACTGCTTTTCTGATGTCACCTGCTGTCAATTTTATTTTAAATATGTGTTTTTTGTTGTTTTAAAAAAAACATTTAATTTATTCCACACAGATAGAACATACATGAAGATGTACTGTACATAAATTACACATATTATATATATTACACACATATTATATATATTACACCCACTCCCACCCACATACAATACTACCTTTCCTTTCAAGTCTTACTGTAATTTTTTCCATAATAAAGAGTGTTTTTACTGTCTGTCTATTGCATTATGTTGGGGGATTGTGATCATTTTCCTTGCTATCAGGAGCAGGACTCTCAGTAAGTAGTTACGTTCTCTGTGTGTCAGATCCTCAGGTAATATCCTGAGTATGTACTGTACAGGGTTGGGTCAAGATGTAGGTCAATACCTTTACTTTCTTTACTTCTTTTTGCACGCATTTCCAAAAATCTAAACTCTTTGGGCAATAAATATATGAGTGAATTCACCCACTGTCCCACAATTCCTCCAACATGAATCAGGCGTATTACTACTGTATATGTTAGGTGATAGATGGGGAGTTCAATTTCAAAATGTGTTGTATAAATAATCTTGACTTGATTTGATTTATCGATACTCTTTCTGGGTCCTTTCATTACATCATTTAGGTTATCATTAAAAAAAAAATCGTAACAGTGTCAAAACTAAAAACTGTCACTATATAAACTCAATAACATCTCACTGGAAACAAATGTAATATGTAAATAAAATAAATAATATCCCTGACATCACTGAGTATTGAGTAAGGTTTAAAAATAATGTAGAACACAGACATCAGTCGCTATGAGTCATTCCTCCTGTCCTCTGTCCTCCCTCTGCTGTTGATGTGATTCACTGCTGTCAGAGAGAGGAGGGGGCTACTGTCTCAGCCAGTAGCTACTTTAGAAGAATTTATCAACTTTTAAAGGCCTCATGAAAATGGAAATTAAAACATATTTGGCTTGTGTACAGTGAGGTATATCCCTGTGAAACTGAATATTTGAGTGGTGCAGTTACAAAATCTTTCTCATTTGATTGGACCACTACTGAGTGCGGTATGGAGCTGTGTTGGAAATGAAAATTAAAGTCTGTGTAAAGTAAGAATAAATATGTGTTCTGAGTTTGACATACCACAGAAAAGTGTGTTGTTAACCACCCTGCCAAATTTGAATAATTAAAAAAATCACCAAATATATGAAATTAGGCTTCAAAGTTGTGTAAAAATCAGCCTCTTTCTCTGCTACCAAACGCTGTGGGAGTGCCCCCCGAGTCAGCTGAAACACCGCCCCCTACAAAGTGTCACCTGTCAATCAAAGTCACCACCTCTACCAGAAACATGGACGCCACGTTTCAGAGCTTTCTGCTGCTAACTCGGCGGCTAACTCAGCTAACTGGCTAACTGTAGACTGTAGTAGGTGTAGTGTCTACTGAATGTATTTATACCTCTACAGCTAACTAGCTCCACAATTCAAATCTAAATGGTTGAAATGCTTTTTACACCTTTTTTTAGAAATACATTTATGACCTATTTAATGTGTTTAGAAGAAAATGTCTGAATTCACTTTACACGGTCTTTAATGTCATGACATGAAAAGTTTTTGCCCATTGATACCCAAATACACATATCTTCCAATCTCTCTCAAAATTGCTTTGTTAGCTACTTTCACCCACAAAAGATGAAGAGTGATTTTATATGATCAGTACGGCTAGCTACTCGCTTAACGTCACTTACGATTAGATGAACTTTTGTAAACGCCTCTGAATGTAGGATGAGTCATCAAACATGTGAAAGCATTTAACAGGAAGAGAAAAGAGGGATTTTGATGTAAAACACTCTCATACTGATTAAATGCTATTTATTTGGCACACACAGGGCCAAAGGATTAAAACTGGGAAAATGTGTTTTTCATTTCATGGGGCCTTTAAGATTTGTGGCAAAGACAAACAGGCTTCATACAGTTTTCATTTTAGCTTGTTTGTAACAATTTGCTAAAGCTAAACAAGCGTGCTGTGCTTTGTGTAAAATGTTCTGGTAGAATGTGGACACACCAGGTGGAAATAACACTTTTCTAAATGTTTCTACTTGTTAAACAGATGTTCCAAGTTATCTACACTTCACCTGGTTCACTGTGTCCACTGTGGCCTTTCTGCTCTGCTGTGGTGCACACACACACACACACACACACACACACACACACACACACAGCAGAGGACAGAGTAGTGTGACCATAAATTACAGCAAAATGCAGTACAGACTCTCAGCATAGTTTTGTTATGCTCATTCAGCTTCTATCTACAGCAAACTCTGAAGAAGAACTTGAGTGATTTTATATATAAATAATATATAAATAATGTAGATCCCTGATTTAGTGGTGTGTTAGTGGTGTAAAAAAAAACTATTTACATCTGCATAGCACATCTATCACAGTTAAGGGAAGCTTTCAGTGTTTAATTGCCTCTTCCCTTGTACCAATTTCTAATCAATGCATTTTTTAAGTATTTAAAATACCAATGAATCTGAGAAAGCAGCATGTCATAAAATGATACATAGTGCAAATGTTATTCTTGTCATGCCATTGTCAGTCTTGCACCTAGTGATGTACATATAGCTATAATGTTATTATACTGGATTTATACCGCAGCAACATGGCCAGAGGCAGTAGTCTCCCCTGCCAGAAACAAAGGCAAAGTCAGAATAAATAGATGTATGTTTAATATGGATACATAGAAATATAAATATTTTATTGTCATGTCCTGCATGAAAATTGTCTTTGGTCTCACTGGTAAGAATAATAAAACACATAGAGTACATAAAGTAAACATAGACATATGTCCGGGAGATATATGTACCCCCCCCCCACCCCCACCCCACCCCACCCCACCCCCATCCCCAGCTCCCAGCCCCCACACATATTCACACACATCCGGTATAAGGCAGAAAGCACCAATTCTAGCCCATTTATAGTGCTCTTTGCTACACTTCCCTTTCATCTAGCTTTCCATAGTTTGTTGATCATGGAAATTGCATTTGGAATAAAAGAGTCTTGTAGATTTTTTTCCTTGCCATATGTACTCTATAGCGCCGCCCTAGGGGAAGCAGCTTGAACTCAGAATGGAGGGGGTGGGTGTCATCATCTAATATTTTCATAGTTTTTCTGTGTACTGCAGTGCTGTCTAGGTTTTAACCACATACGTATTAAACTAACCACAAAGTTGCAAAAGGACTGTTCAAGTTCCAGTGTTTTTTCTTTTTCACACTGAAGGTCTAAAGACATGATGTTGCATTGCTGTACAGATTGTAAAGCCTCCTGAGGCTACATCTTTGTGGTCCATGTTCCATTCACCAAGTTATAATAAACAGGAATGATCCTAAAGAAAGGCCGTTCTTTATCTCAAAATGTTGCCTACTGTGTTCCCAAAGGTGTGTGTCCACCTGTGAAAGTGTGTGTGTGCCCTGTGACAAACTGCTGACCAATCCAAGTTGTACTTTTTACACTTGACACCCAGTGCATGCTGGGATCCAGGCCCTTGCAACATTAGATTAGATGAACAGGTGTAGAAAATGGATCAGTGAGAGTGTGCACCTGCCAAGAACTTCATTCCTCCACCTGTCAAGAGAAAAGTGTTGACACAATTTACACCTTTCTCAGTACAGACTAGCACAGGTGTGCAGGATTGTAGGTTCTCCAGGGAAAACTTGGCTCCATCTTCTTTATATATCCCAGATGGCTGTCATCACAGGCTGACCTCCTGCCTTGTTCACATAGCTCCACCATAAAATATCACCCATTTAGTTTTATTAATGCTATAAATTCTCTGGGATCCTGTGCTATAGGCAGAATGCGTATACTGTCCTCCACACCTTTTGTTAAGTTGTTTTATTCTCAGTCTGTTATTCCATTGAGTTAGTACATTGGCTATGTAGTACACCACCAGTCAAATATTACTGTCTAACATCTAACATTTCCCATCAGCTGCTGCAGTCACTCGCCTTGTCTGCCATGTCTGACAGAGTTTTAAGAGTGGCTGTCAATCACCCTTTTTATATCAACTAATTGAAACAAACAAAAAACTATGTAACAAATTAAATCTATGTCACATTCACACACCGTTGGCACAGTCATCAGGAGCAATTTTGGGATTAAGTATCTTGCCCAAAGACACATTGACACATGGTCTGAAGGAGGCAGGAATCGAACCTCCAATCTTCTGATTGGTGGACAACTGCTCTACTTCCTGATCCACAGTCACCTCTTAAAAACAAACTTATTAGAGTGCTCTGGTAGCCAGTCACCAAGCGGTTATTGAGATATTCTGGCTTCACTTTTGGGGAGCTGTCATGTGGTCTACTTCACAGTCTATGGTTCAGGTTGAGTTCAGAGTTGAGTTGAATTGAGTTCAGTTCAGTTCAGTTCTGTTGACCTTTCTAGGGCCCAATTTAGGTGTTTATCTTTGGGTAAATAATTCAGTGAAGTACTTCAGACCAGCACTTAATGTTTGGCATTCCTCCAAAAATGTTTTTTGCACATTTGTTGTGATTATATTGCAACACAATCAGTGATATTGAATCAGAAATTGCTGTTTGTTTCACTGACTTGTCTACAGTCTGGTGGAGCTGCAGGCATGTTGATATGGAAACTGCTGGTCAAGGTTGTGTCTTCATCCCTTTGTAGCTAATGGGGGAAGAGGAAATAGGGCTTGTGCACATACAGCTTGTTCCACAATAACTGAGATTTAGAAAACAGAACCACACATATGTATGTCTTTATACATCTGATGGAAAGAATGTGTATGCATATTACAGGTTTTGTGTGTACACAGTTTTAGGGCCTCAAATTCTTGGTGGGTTCAGTCAGAGTATGAACTGTCTCCACATACATTTGGTGATGTGTTGCTAGTTAGTTATGGCAGTTTAGGTCAAATAAAAAGCAAACAGTCAAATTTGCTGCAATATCCAAAATTGACATCAGGTTCAGTCTGATGTCCCAGTGAAACAGCAGTCAAAGATGGAGGAAAATGGGAGATAAAATGTGAACATGTCGCTCTACTAGCTATTATGACACACAGAAGCTAACAAAATCAAGTCTGTTTTTTTAAATGATGATTTTAGTCACATTTGATGTGATAAATGCACACTCCACAGAGTAAAATGGAAAGGGATTTTGTTACATAAATAAGAAATCATTTGAAATATTTTTGACACCAGCTAGGAGACAAGTCGTTCCTTTTTGTGAGTTTTTAATACTTAATGCATTTATTTCTTTGTTCATTACACATTCAACACCAATGGAAGGATTTGACAAAAGTAAAGAATATATAAAGCAACATAATCTAATAACAGACTGAAGTGAAAATGTCTGATTCTGCCTTTCATTCTCACATGTCTGGTTTGGACTGGAGAGATGTTCTAGACAGATAAGTGGGCAGCAGTAGTCATATGGCTGAGGAGCTTGTGGAGTGGACTGCTCATCCACTGTGCTGGATGGACTGATGGAGTTCATCCAGAGGAAGCAGCTGTGCAGACATTCTGCCTCCAAGCACACATGTGTCTCTGTTCAGTGTTACTCAGTCTGCTAGATTCACACAAACGAAATCAAATGATCTCACTCGTCCATGGGCTTGTTTATTATTAAGATGAAATTCAATTGATTAAAGAATAATAATTACAATTTTCTATTCAGTCTCTGATAAGTGGTGAGTTGTTGCTTCTCTTTGTGCCAGAAATCACTGGAAAACTTCTAATCAAGCAGCTACCTGCTCCCACGCTCTTTAACTTTAGGCACTTTGGAATTTCCACATTCAATTGTGCTCCTTTTAGCTCTTTTGGCAAGTGTGCATACCTGAAAATATATAACACACCATCAGTTTTTATGAATTTTATTTAGACAATTCTAATGTAACACTTATTTATGCAGTACACTTAGGATGTTAAGTGTGTTGGAATTTTACAAATGTATTTCCCACAATAAAGATACAGAGTGTATAACAATGTAGATGACAAAGTGAAGACAAGCTGGAGAGCTGATGAATAGAACTCACTGGCTTTTCTTGCTTCTTGAAAAATGAGACTGGGCTTTGTGCTGGAATTCTCTATTACTAAAATCAAAGGTGCAAAGATGAGTGATTGCTGAAGATGGCGGTGCGTGGCAGTGCAGCGGCTTCTCCGCTCCTAGCAATCATACTAAAGTAGAGTTTCTCAGAACTACTGAAACTCGTGATGAAACCAGTGCTCAAGTCAGCATTAGTTTAGGTTTAACATCTCACTCTCTCTGAGGTGCCAGTGTGACTTAAGACTTCTACCATCATCTCAGTGCCCAAAAGTGCAGCAGTAAAAAGTATGAATGACTATCTCACAGTGGCTCTGACCCCGATAATCATGAGGAGTAATATTGACATTAACACAGATCCACAGCAGTACCACTACAGGAGGAACCGCTCTACGATGCAGTATCTTCAGTCATCCATACTGCTCTCACCCATCTGGAGAGCAGAGACTCTTATGTCAGGCTGCTCTTTCTAGACTTTTGTCGTTCAACACGATCATTCCACAGACTCTAGCCAACAAACAACTGCTGCTGGGATTAACACCTTCCTTCTGCAATTGGGTCCTTGTCTTCTTGAGACACCGGCCACAAAATCCACGACATCTCGTCCTCCTGCATCATTCTCAACACCGGCTCCCCCCAAAGGATGTGTACTGAGCCCCCTGCTGTACACACTATTCGGCAGGAGGTGGAAGATCTGGTGGACTGATGCGGGGAGAATAATCTCTGTATCAACTTGAGGAAGACGAAGGAGCTAGTTGTGGATTTTAAGAAGGGACGCCACACCCCCCCCTCTTCATCAATGGTACAACTTTGGAAATGGTACACAGCTTCAGGTACCTTATAGTTCACATTTCCAGGGATTTGAAGTGGACTATAAACACCACCAGCATCCTGAAGAAGGCCCACCAATGCCTTTATTTACTCAGGAAAATGTCAAATCTCACTGCTGGCAGCTTTCTACAGGTGTGTGGTGGAGAGTACACTCACCTTCTCCATCACTACTCTGCTGATCGGAAGGCCTGCAGCAGTCTTCCATGCATTGAGGACATCTACATCAGGAGTTACAGGAGTGGTGCAGCCTGCATCATGGGTACCCACACGGCCCATGGACTATTTGTACCCCTCCCCTTGGGTAAGAGGCTGCAGAGCATGAAGGCCAGAATAACTATGCTCAACCGCAGCTTCTACCCTGAGGCTGTCACACTGATGAACTCCACACATCACTGAATGCACTGAATGCACTTTCATCCTCCTGCCTTACCTTATACCTAATACAACATGCTGCTCTGTTTTAGCATTCTGTTTTTAATCGACTGCGCTTGTTTTTTTTCTCCAGGCCATACATCTTCCAAAAGTAACCTGCCATTTCTACTGCACGTGGGAATGACAGCAGAGAGTTAAGTACAGACATGTGTTTGCATAATCAGGGACGTTTTTGCATGGTACTCCTCAGTTTGTTTTCCCTCTGTTTCCTTGTTTCTCACTCACTTAGCTGCATCAGCTCAGCAGGTGGGTCACCAGTCGCTGATGCTGACCATGTGACTCATGGAAGTGCAGACTTTGTCACTGACGAGTGAGGTCAACAGAATGGAAAATACACAACCTTTTCGCCCACAGCCACAACATGTGAGACTCACCAGACAACCACTGTAGTACAAGTACTGGCTCCCGAAATGAATTAGGACAGTGTGGACAGCTAGTTCCTGTGTTTACTTTCATTGACAGTGGAAAAAACAAGCACTTTTAGTGGATGTACAAACACAGACGCAATTGCCCCCCAAGAATCACACTGCAGCTCGTCTCACTGCTACCGGCTGAAAGAGGGGTCATTCAGTAATGGACCAGTTTCAAAACTGTTCGTCCTCATTAGTCATTTAGACCCACAAAGATGGGAAAATAGGGTTAAGCTTGAGAAATACTGGAGTTTCCCTTTTAACAGACTTCATCTCTGTCATAATAATAATAATAATAATAATAGTTAACTAAAATATTTAACTTATCTTGTCTCCGTCCTGCTTCTTTCCATCCAGGCTCAAAGTGACCCTGAAGCTTGCCCTGGCTGAGCTGAAGAACAGGCAAAGGGAGAAATGATGGACAGCAGCTACATGAAAGATCAGGACTCCTTGCAGGCTTTATTTGAGAGAGCAGTTAGTGGAAGCAAAAACACTCATTTGTGCTCAGGGCAGTTGCCATTTTGGGGTATGTGTGTGTATGCGTGTGTGTATGAAGGAGGAGAGTCTGCTGGACCAAAGACAGCCAACCATGCAAAAACTGCAAGAGTTAGATGGACCATAAAATTCACTCACACATTTGTTCAGGTCTGAAATATGACCACAAAAAACATTTTCCTGTATTCAATTCAATGTCATTATTCACTTTTCTCTTCAAAACCTCCCCCTCTCTCTCTCTCTCTCTCTCTGCAGGAACGATCATCATAACTGGACTACAAGAGACTGATGCATGAGATCCAGCACTTGTCACGGCTGAGAAGGTCCAGAGAGTAACGGAGACCATGACAAAATACGTGAAGTATGCACGAGAGAGGATGGGTGAAATGAAGACTCTCCTTTAAAGACAGGTCACTTATGGTTTTTTAAAGGATTTATTTGTCTATTTAGTGTTGGTGTTAAACAGATTAAAATTGTGTGTCTACATGCCATTTCTGCCTAAAATTAGGTCTATAATGATTGCCTAGTGTGCAACTTATTCATGTTTTATTGTTGTTACCTGAGCAGTTCCTCCCCCTCTGAATAATATATATCCATATATGTGTATTCTAAAAAAGTGGTTTGTGTTTTCATTTTTCATTCTGGTATCTCATACAGTGTTTTTTTCTCTTATACAATATGAACCATCCCACACCTGCACTACAGACATAACAGTAGGAAGGTGCTATCATCTCTTTTTCCAGGGAGTCTCATTTGATCACATTCAAGGTTTTTCCACTGAATATTTATAAGTGTTGATTTTTGTTATGCAGCAAGTTACATACATATAATCAAAACCTTGAAGAATGCATTAAGAATCGGCATATGTAAATCATTGATTCAGTCAGTATTGTCATATGTTGATCCAAATGCAAACCAGGTTATAATTGATTCATATCATTGCATGCCCAATTGTGCAGAAATGCAATCTATAGTTTAATCAATGTTGAAAAGTAAGACATTTAAAAACTGCAGTTTTGCATAGGTGTACAGTATAGAGTAGTACCACAGGAGGCTAACTAAGTAATAATAACAATTATAATAATAATAATAATAATAATAACTTTATTTTATATAGCGCCTTTCATGAAACCCAAGTTTGCTTCATAATAACAAGAAACATAGAAAAAAAACACACATTTAGCCTGCAAAAGCCTCCAGGAACAAGTGCCTTTTCAACTTCGATTTAAAAGAGTCCAGTGTTGGTGCTTGGCGAATGTCTTGAGGGAACGAGTTCCACAGTGTAGGAGCTACCACACTGAAGGCCCTGCTCCTTGTGGTGCGGGGAATGGACAGGAGGCCCAAGTCGGCGGAGCACATGTCCCGTGAAGGGTGGTAAATATGGAGAAGGTCCGTTAAGTACTGAGGTGCCACGGCATGACGAGATTTATAGGTGAGGAGAAGAAGTTTAAAAGTGATGCAGAACTTAACAGGAAGCCAGTGCAGCTGTTTGAGTGTGGGGGTGAATGTGCTGCCAGGGTTTAGTTTGAGTGAGAACCCTGGCAGCTGAGTTTTGGACATGTTGGAGCCTGTCCAGTGTTTTATTGGGGACCCCATACAAGATGGCATTACAATAGTCCAGACGTGAGGTGATGAATGCATGTATGAAAGTCTCAGCAACTGAGTCAGAGAGTGAAGGACGGAGTCTGGAAATGTTCCTTAGGTGGAAGAAGGCGGATTTGGTGACAGATTTAATGTGTGTGTCATCCAATATAACACCCAGATTGCGAACCTCAGAGGACAGCGAGATGCAGGAGCCATCAACTTGGAGGACAAGATCTCCTACTTTGCGGAGCAGAGTCTTGGGAGCGACAACCATGAGTTCTGTTTTCTGACTGTTGAGTTTGAGCAGGTTGGTGGCCATCCAGACTTTTAATTCATGCAAGCAGTTGATGAGGGATTGTGGAGGGAGCTGGGTTAATAAACGTTTGATTAATCTTGTGAACAAAATAGATTCACAATTACTATTATATGGTCCAGGAGAACATCTGAACATGTTTGAATGCTGATTTTTGTGCATGTTGTACATTTGCCTATACAAATGTGTATCAGCTGTACAAAAGTTAAAACAAATACTGTGGATCACATTCCGAAAATACATGTGTATAGGGTTTTTTTTACAGCTCTCAAATATATATATATTTTTTAAAAAAGTCAAATTTGACCCTGAACAGTATGTATGGGTTAAGTGCCTTTAAACAGATTGCCTTGTCCTCTCCTGCTCAGAAGAGAGTTAAAGGTTGTACTATCAATGCTCCCATGCCCATTCTACATTCCTTAGTAGCAGAGACAGTGCAGGGGCAGAGGGTTTGTTTAGTTCAGTATGTTGATCCATTGACTAACTGAGGTTTGTGCAAGTTAGAATCTATGGCTCTGACCATGAAATATCAGCAGCATAACTGTGCTTTGCTTCATGATTCAAGTGACTCAATGAGTAAGTGATTAATAATGTGTAGTCATGGAAAGGAGTGAAAGGATTATAGAGACACACTGCTGCACCTATAATATTTGTAGGATCATAAAGTAGCTTTTGTGCTGGTGAAAACACTCCTTACATAAGCCATTCATTTAAAAGAGCTAAGCTGATGTCATTCATCACCAGAGACATTTGTCTTTTAAATGGACAGAAGATAAAATTTAGAAGTCTGCTTACTTGTTGGTTTCATGCCAGAATGTGAATATGTACTGGTTTGCCAAGCATATGCTTCCAACCAATTTTATTTTTAAATAACAAATTATAATCTTTGGGTTTGAGGAGGATAACAGCAGGCTGAAGTCAACATCAAGTCTCAAGTTACAGGTGCTAAAGTCAGGGTAAAGATGCACTTTAAAAAATAAAATCAAGTCAAGTTTAAAGTAATCAGATTCATGACTTGAGACTGCATATATAGTAAGTATAGCTAGATAAATGTATTTAAGTAATTAATTCAAAGTAGAATAATGAGGGAATGAACAATTAAATTACAAGCCCTTTATAACAGTATTTAAAGGTGCATTCATTCATTTTTGGCCATGTGGGGGCAGCAGAACAAGCTTATTAACTTATAAAATTGTGATGGCAAACAGTTGTCTATTTACACATCCAGGGACAAAGAGCAACTTAATATTCATTTGGATCTGTGTTTGTCTCCATCTCATGATATCCAATATTCACTGTCCCTTTAGCTCTGGTTTAGTCTCCACCAACTCCTAAGAGAAAGATATGGTTCTCCAGCTGCTAAATCTTCACCAAATAGTTTCTAACACTGTCTAAGGCTGCTCTGCTGCCAGGAAACTGCAGAGTTGGTGTTAATTCTCTGATTTCTTGTCACTTTTTGGGACACATTACACATTACAATTAAAAAAGAGCATGCTCAACAGTGCACAGTTCATAGGTTTAGAGGAATGGGTATTTCCCAACCCTGCACACTTCAACTTTTGTATCTTGAACCCCTACAATACCCTCAGTAAAACTTTCCAAAAACTGCTCCCAGGGGAAAAGACTCAGACACTGACCAGCTCTAATTAACAATGAGTGGAGTGGCGGTTGGTATCAAAAAGCTGTGCCTCAAAGGAAACAGTGCTGCAGTGAATGTGACATTTGCTCCACAAAATCAACAGGATGCACAGACAAGGAGACACACAACAGAAAAGCTCTGTTCAGCTTGCTGTAGTTATACTTGAAAAAATAAACCCTGTAAATCATAGAAATACAGCCTATTGCTTTGTCACAGCACCAACACACAGTATTGAAAGGATTCTTGTCATCATTTATTTTGCCAGATATTAAGGTATGACGTTAGAATATAGACATTTTGTTGTAGAATCAAAGGGTCAGATATTACGAGACATTCTGAAATATAAATGTGTTCTACTTTCCTAACAATTTACTATTGATTTATAAATTATGAGAAAACAAGTCTTTTTTCTCATGGTGTATATCACAATCCATTTTAATTAGCTTTATTGTACAGCCATCATTTACTCACAACTATTGATTAAAACAACTATCTGTCATTATACATTAACTGCTGCCACTGCCATTGTGGATGCTTTTGCTTGATAAAAAGCTGCATTCTTTGTAGATTGGTCCAAGGCTTTTGATATTGTTGAGCACAACAGGTTGTTAATGAGATACTTTTAATGAGCTTTAATGATTCTGCTTACAGCTAGCTCAAACCTGATTTTTATGATAAGATATGATACAGTAAGTCTTTATTGTCATTGTACAGTTACCCATACAACAAAATTGTGAGTGCTGCTACTAACACTGCATTATAAAAAACACAGATAAATAGAATACAATATAACACTACATAACAGAACAGGTTGAGGTAACAAGTAATTATATAAAAAAGATGTAAAGATGGGGCGCGCAGGTGGTCGAGTGGTTAGAGTTATATACACAGCGGATCCTGGTTCGAGTCCAGGCCGGCGGACCCCTCTGCATGTCACACCCCCCTCTCTCTCCTGTAGTTTCCTGTCTCTCTATTGTCATATAAAGGCATCTATGCTAGAAAATAAAAATAATAAAAACAAACTTGTAAAGTAAATACAAATATAATTATTAAACAAATGAATATTGCAACGTACATTTTTATGCTGATGATACCCTGTTGTATGTCATGGACTGTACCACCAACCAGGGTCTCTCCAGGTCACAGTCTGCTTTGTATCACCTTCAAATCTTGTTCTGAGCTCCAAGAAAACTGCTTTTATGCTCTCATACTTTCAATAGAAATCTAGTTGACGCAGTTAAAGGTGGCTTGTGTTGTTTAACATGTTGAATGTATTTCCTTCCTCATTAGATGTTTATAGGGTTAATGTTTCTTAAAGGTTTCAAATGTTTATGTCTATGTTTACTTGCTAGTGTTCTATTCCTCTGCTTTTGCAGGCACATTGCTGCATTACCTTATTCCTATGGTTGCACACGTAGACGCATCATCGTGCACATCTTAGCACTAAGTAGTACTTGCTATAGATTAAATTATTAAGTGTACATATGGAGTAAAGAGGGAGAGATTTTGGAATAATCCATGGTAATAAAAAGGTCACAGGTTGTAATTTTGACATGATGATACCTTGAGATAAAAAGTCTGAGAATCAACAAAGTTATTAGAATACATTTTGTGGGTAACTGAATGTCTGTGCCAAGAAACATTTCACTCAAAATTGAAAATGTCTAGAGGAAATCGTGAAAACATCATCAAAGCCATTAGAATTCATCTTCTTATTGCCACACTGCTAGCAAGGCTAAGGACTTTAATCTACAACTATTATCTTCTCTAATGAACTCAGTAACTAAGATTAGAAAATGTAATGAGCTCATTTAATCTTGAGATTAAAAGCCAAAAAAATTGTGCAAACTTTTCTTACAAAAACACAAAGCAGCTGAGTGTAGTTTGGTGGAATGTCAGTATAATTTTACTCAAGTATCTCAGCTGTACTTCAACTTCATGCCTTCTCTTTTTTTTCTGCACGGCTCACTCTAAACACTGTGTTCTCCGTCCTCCTCATCTTGCTGACAGAAAAAGCTTTACAGCTGCACAGCCTCAGGCCATAAAGGAACAAACTGATCAGAGAGAAGCTGTACTGAATGCCAAAGTTCCAGTTAGATGGCCTCAGGGCTTCACACGCAGCCAGAGACCTGTGGCCTTTAAAGATGGCCTCCATTTCAAACTAGGCAGAGGACCACAGAACACAGCAGGTCAGCTTTAAAGGTCCAAAATAAGGCAGTATCATATTGATCTGTGTGGACTACAGTGAAGTTTGAAATTGATCAAATGCACCTTCTTTAAAATGGTTCCCACAACAGATATATTCTACTAAATGTGGATATTCAAACTGATATATAAACATGGATGGGATTTCTTTGGTCCAATTTATTTTGACATCTCATGACAGCATGTCCATGAAATTTGCATTGAGATTTACAATCAAGGGCATCATTCTGTACAGTACAACCTCTGGTTAAGATGTGTAGTCACTGGTCAGCACTAGTATTTCGGGTAAATATTGATCTTGGGGAAGTAATCTTGTTATTTTCCCAATTATTCAATCAGGACACATTCCTGAAGGAATGTATAAAACGATCCGGTTCAGATTTGTATTGTATTTTCATTTGAAACTCTGATGAAGAGTCTTAAAGTTTTCTCTTTTTCACATGTTTGACTGATTACTCATAATTGACTGTATATACATATTACAATTTTTTACCACAAAAAGAGTGTGACATTATCTGCAGTCAGAATGTGCACAGTAATAAGACAGAAACCCAGAAACCATCCTTGGGAAAAGTTTGATATATACTTGAAATACAGATTTTTCAGTTTGGCTCATGTCCCACTTGCTAACATGGAGGGGGCGGGACTTATGACCAATACTGCAGCCAGTCTGACTATAGCACTTAATGATTTTATGTTGTTGATATTCTGTTTGTCCTTTTTTTAATGATGCTGCGCCTCATGCCTTTTAAATTGCCCCTCGGGGACAAATAAAGTGTTTTGAATTGAATTGAGTCACCAGAGGGTGATCAAAACATTTAAAATTATCTTTATATACACTTAATGTTACTCACCCATTAACCATCATGTAATTGTCGAAAATTGGTTCTACCCTAACCTGCAGGGCTGGATTAACCTTAGCTAGTGGGGCATAACTGAGCTCCTCTCCCCAGAAACCAACCTTTGATTACATTTTCACATCACAAAGAAACTCTCTTGGAGGAACGTGTCACCCGGTGCTGCGGTGTGGCACACTGACATGTTTTTAATGGTTTTTTAGGTCTAGGGCACAGAGGAATAGACTTCAGATACACACAATACTTGTAGTCAGTTCATTGTATTTAGCTCTGTATAAGAAATGTGTTGACAATAATAAAACGTTAGGAAATTGCCAGCCTTATCCTTTAAGACCCTCATCTTTTCAGTAAACAGTATGTGATGGTTTAGTCATCCATATTGCCAAAAATGTAGCAAATTACGAAGTATAGAGAGAATCTTGAGTCTTAAAGATCCTTGATTTCTTTCTTTTGCTGGTTGGTAATTCAGCCTCACTTACCTGAGATTACAAACAGCAAATGAAGAAAACAAAACAGGTGGCATGGAATAAGGATAAACAGGACGAACTCCTTGTTGCATATCAGAAACAAAGCAGTTTGTACAATGCTTCGTCTGACCACGTCTGCAGTCCAAGTGTTTCTATCTGTTCCGACTGTCCACTCTGGAAGTTCATAACCTGCTCCTTCCTGCATCACACTGCCTCCACAATCTCCCTCCAACAACTGTGTCTTTGTACAGTTTGACACATTAAGACTACAAATGGGGAAACTTACATTACATTAAAGTCTGAAGATGGGTGTGATGATATTTTCTTCAAATATCACACATACAGCCTAGATGTAAATATAATCTACCTGCACATAAATATATTAAACATAATTCTGCATTTGGTCCCAAGGTGCAGCTCTGGTCACCTGCTTTATCAGTATTGTTAGTTAAACTTAAACACATTTTTCCTTGTTACAGCCCAGCCAGCATGTCCATGTGGGCCATTAACGGTTAAATTTGGGCTGCAAATATGAGCCCCAAGTGGGTTTGTACACAGTTTACATGGTGGCCCCACTTGTGTTTGCCCATATGAGCTTCAAGTGGGATCATAATGGACATTAAATGGGGCCCATGTAGCCGGCCCACATGGGCTTCACATGTGGGGCCCATGTTTCTGAAACAATATGGGGCCCATACATTTTTGCTGTTTATGCCCATGCCCACTTAGCCCACTTACATCCCTTATAGGGCTCATACAGTCAGCTCATGTGGGCTTCACATGTGGGGCCCATGTTACTGCAAAATTTGCCCAGTTCATGCCCACTTAGTACCAGCTGAAATTGAATGTATGAAATTGTCATCAGTTATCAATAATCATATTGTCATATATGTGATTAGCCAGGCCTGTCAGTCTCAGAGTGCATCCATTTTAATCCTGGTAAACTTGTAAACACACTTTATTTTTCTTAGTTTCAGCCTTCTGTCCAGACAAAAAAAAGATCCTTTCCATATCAGTTTCCAAAGTGTGTAAATCTTAAACCGCTGGCTTGTTGTTTCACTGTGTACGTGGAAAACTGATCTTGTGCAAAACAATGACATAATCAAGCCCACTGAGGAACTGTGTGGCAATTAAAAAAAAGGGACTTTCTTTTCATGAAGGATGGCTGCACTTAGAGACACTGAGCCAAGTTAGTACTTCAACAAAGAAAGAGCAATATCTGGCTAAACAGCGTTGACCTCAGGAATCTGGAGCCCTTGGCAGAAACACCAACATCTACTGAGAGCACAAATTCATATATTTGCTTGGACTTGCAAATATCACCATGGTCAAGCATAGAATCACTATCCAGGCTCATCTGGAGGGGGCACAGCCACAGAAAAGACCACCAAGAAAACACCAAAAGCAGGTACGACCACAAGAAAGGAAAAGAGCCAAAGAACTGCTACTTCTGACACAGCATCATACTTTCTGAGGTGAAGCTGAGTCACAGGGATTTACTGTTGGTTTATAAAAACACTGAGTGGTTTCAGGGCCAAAATACATTTCTGATCTACTGCTACATTATGAACCATGCAGACCTCACAGATTGTCTGAGACAAGTCTGCTTTCTGAGTCAAAACTAAACCTGGAGAAGCAGCATTCAGTTTTGATGCACCACATATCTGAAGAAACTCTCAGAGGACTTGAGGTCTGCAGCAACTCTCACTTCTTTTAAATCATAACTGAAAAACTTTCCTGTTTGCTGCTGCCTTCTATTAAATCCAATCTGAAGCTTTTGATTCACATGTCACACTGTACTATAATATGTATTATTCTGTTATTTTATATTTTAGCTTATTTGTTGATCTTTAACTTTTTAATTGTATTTAAATGTCTTTTTATATTGTTTTGTGTTTCTTTTACGTTTTGTATTAATGCCTTTGATGTTTTCTGTGAAGCACTTTTAATTGCCTTGATGGTGAAATGTGCTATACAAATAAACTTGCCTTTGGTTGCCTAATGTAATGAGCCAAACTATATGTTTCCAAACTGTAACTTTCTGAACTTTAAAGTCTGTGTAAAGTACGAATAAATACCTACGTGTTCTGAGTTTGACATACCACAGAAAAGTGTGTTGTTATGAAATTAGGCTTCAAAGTTGTGTAAAAATCAGCCTCTTTCTCTGCTCCCAAACGCTGTGGGTGTGGCCTCCGAGTCAGCTGAAACCCCGCCCCCTACCAAGTGTCACCTGTCAATCAAAGTCACCACCTCTACCCAAAACATGGACGCTACGTCTGAGAGCTTTCTGCTGCTAGGTCAGCTGCTAACTCGGCGACTAGCTCGACGGCTAACTCAACCAACTGGCTAACTGTAGACTGTAGTAGTAGTAGTGTGTGCTGAATGTATTTATACCTCTACAGCAGCAGGGGCGGGTTTATGATTTTCAGACCCGCCCACTAAATCCTGAACACAGAAATGTTGAAACACAGTTTGTGAAGCCTAGCTCCACAATTCAAATCTAAATGGTTGAAATGCTTTTTACACCTTTTTTAGAAATACATTTATGACCTATTTAATGTGTTTAGAAGAAAAAGTCTGAATTCACTTTACACAGTCTTTAACTGTTAAGTGTTGCCCAAGTGATCACATGTCAAAAACAGGAGACTGAAAGCACTAGACAGGAAGTAGTTGTGTTCAGGTTAAAGTAAGAAAGCTTGGGAGAGAAGATTCAATCCTGTCAGTTACAGTGTTGGAAGGAATTGCAAAACCAAACTGTATTTGCAACAGTGTAATCAATTGAGTGAGCTAAAATGACCATGATGTACACATGCATGAATGTGATTGGATGTTACAGACCACACAGCTGTGGATGAGTCAGTGACTGATAGTGGTGGAAGTAAAAATACTAATATGTAAAAATACTTCATTACAAGTAAAAGCCCTGCATGAAAAACTGTTCTAAAAGTACTGCAGTATTATGAGTGATGTAGTATGCAGTATTACAGTAAAAGTACTGCAGTATTATGAGTGATGTAGTATGCAGTATTACAGTAAAAGTAGTGCAGTATTATGAGTGATGTAGTATGCAGTATTACAGTAAAAGTACTGCAGTATTATGAGTGATGTAGTATGCAGTATTACAGTAAAAGTACTGCAGTATTATGGGTGATGTAGTATGCAGTATTACAGTAAAAGTACTGCAGTATTATGGGTGATGTAGTATGCAGTATTACAGTAAAAGTACTGCAGTATTATGAGTGATGTAGTATGCAGTATTACAGTAAAAGTACTGCAGTATTATGAGTGATGTAGTATGCAGTATTACAGTAAAAGTACTGCAGTATTATGAGTGATGTAGTATGCAGTATTACAGTAAAAGTACTGCAGTATTATGAGTGATGTAGTATGCAGTATTACAGTAAAAGTACTGCAGTATTATGAGTGATGTAGTATGCAGTATTACAGTAAAAGTACTGCAGTATTATGAGTGATGTAGTATGCAGTATTACAGTAAAAGTACTGCAGTATTATGGGTGATGTAGTATGCAGTATTACAGTAAAAGTACTGCAGTATTATGAGTGATGTAGTATGCAGTATTACAGTAAAAGTACTGCAGTATTATGAGTGATGTAGTATGCAGTATTACAGTAAAAGTACTGCAGTATTATGAGTGATGTAGTATGCAGTATTACAGTAAAAGTACTGCAGTATTATGGGTGATGTAGTATGCAGTATTACAGTAAAAGTACTGCAGTATTATGAGTGATGTAGTATGCAGTATTACAGTAAAAGTACTGCAGTATTATGAGTGATGTAGTATGCAGTATTACAGTAAAAGTACTGCAGTATTATGAGTGATGTAGTATGCAGTATTACAGTAAAAGTACTGCAGTATTATGGGTGATGTAGTATGCAGTATTACAGTAAAAGTACTGCAGTATTATGAGTGATGTAGTATGCAGTATTACAGTAAAAGTACTGCAGTATTATGGGTGATGTAGTATGCAGTATTACAGTAAAAGTACTGCAGTATTATGAGTGATGTAGTATGCAGTATTACAGTAAAAGTACTGCAGTATTATGAGTGATGTAGTATGCAGTATTACAGTAAAAGTACTGCAGTATTATGAGTGATGTAGTATGCAGTATTACAGTAAAAGTACTGCAGTATTATGGGTGATGTAGTATGCAGTATTACAGTAAAAGTACTGCAGTATTATGAGTGATGTAGTATGCAGTATTACAGTAAAAGTACTGCAGTATTATGAGTGATGTAGTATGCAGTATTACAGTAAAAGTACTGCAGTATTATGAGTGATGTAGTATGCAGTATTACAGTAAAAGTACTGCAGTATTATGAGTGATGTAGTATGCAGTATTACAGTAAAAGTACTGCAGTCTCACATCAAAATATGAAAAAGCTGCATTGATTTATAGCACAAAACATATTAGTTTCACAATAATGGCTCTGAAATAGTGAGATGTACACATTGTTGTGGTGTATTATTTTCTATTGGCTCTGTCAACAAAGGCTGACCTTCCTTTTATTCACAGTAGAAAATGCAATACGTTAAGATAGTTTCATCATTACAATGCATGTTGATAACATTTCTAGGGAGAAATGTGCATTTTATTTTCATAGTCTTTGTTCAGTCAATGTAGATGATGTTTACTTCAGTTATTACTCTTTCAGGCTTTTTATATTACTATGGTGGTTGCTATGGACACTGAAAAGTTCAATGTTGTTTCAATCATTGCCTTTGTGTAGTAATCAGAGCTATTATGTTATTTCTGTTATTTTATGTAACTGCTTAACGACGTTCCTCTTGCATTGTAAGCAAGCATTAAAAAAGCATGAAACATTCATTCACTACACAAAGATCAAATAAAATGCACATTTTTCATCTCTAACATTTTAAAGCCGAAACTATCTTTACATATTGCATTTCCCAGTGAGAACAAAAGGAATGTCAGCCATGTGTTTGTTTTAACAGAAATAAACTATGACTGATGGTCTTATAATAATTGGGTGATTAATAACTAATGATCTACAAAACATATTATGTTTAGCAGATTCCAGCTAATCCCTTTATTTGAGACAGATGTGTGATGATGAAGCCTATTCAATAGGCTGATAACAGTCAAATAAAGTTCAGCTGCTTCAACTGTACTGTATATATCATTTCCCACTAACACAGGATACACAGATTAACACAAATATTAAAGTAGGACTTTAACTTCAAGGTTTCTGGCTTGTTTTTGAGCCCAGAGAGGAAATGGAGGGGCGAGATGAAGTCAAGGGCACAGATCAGACTGCAAGAATGAGAAGGATACAGTTACCTTATAACCATGTGGAGTCCACAGATGTGCATGTGTTTGTCTGTCTATTACACATGACACAGATCAGACGACTCCTCATTTGTTGAGTGAGGAGAAGCAAAAGGATGAGGTTTCGGTCACAGTGACGGTAGGTCTCAGTAATACCTTAATGTTTGTCCAACATGTACACACATCTCATATTCTCATGACACACACACACCTCTGTATCCACCGCCCTCACATTAACCTTTGGCACCTTCCATGTTGGGTCTCTGTTGAACACATTTCTGACTGTAGTGCAGGTTCAGGAATGTCTGATGAGGAAAACGGATGCTGCTGCCTAAAAAACAAAGTGTTCCCTGTATGCCTGCCTCGTCCCGCATCCTGCATCCACACAAATCCACTAAAGAATAAAAGGCACATTTGACGAGTCTGAAAACTAATCAAATGCTCGCATGGGTAATTATTGATTTCTTGGCAGCAACTAAGACAGCGAACGCAGTGCAGAGAATAATTATGTGGAAGAAAACGACATTCTTTTTGTGCACCTGGCTATTATGTGTTCCTCACTGTGATTACACTATTTGAATGTATTCTTTCTCTGGATTGATATTTGATGGACTCCCAGTATTAATATAATGTACTTCCATATTAAGTTGGTAGATTTGGTAAAAGTACATAATTTGCCCTAACCCTAACCCTAACCCCTAACCCTATTTTAAAACAATGTATTTAGACTGCCAGTGTGTAGTGAGCACTGTTAAAATGATTATAACAGACAGATGTTTGTTTGTTTTTTCTGATAGAGAATGGGCCTTTGTGGAATTCTTTGGAAATATGTCCACAACATGTCTATAGCTACCAGTTCTTGACTATAGACATCTATTTTTTAAAGGCAAATTCATTCACATTTGTATTATAGTCAGCAGTGATTTTCATTTGTTGCTTTAGAAGAACTCAAACCCACACATCAGAGTGACTGTGACTCAGAAGGAAGAGCGGTCATCTACCAATTGGAAGATTGGCGGTTCGATTCCTGGTTCCTCCAGTCCACATGTCAATGTGTCCTTGAGCAAGATACTTAACCCCAAATGAATAGTTTACTTCCCCCGATGAGCAGGTTGGCACCCTGTGTGGTAGCTCCTGTCATCAGTGTATGAATGTGTGTGAATGGGTGAATGAGTTGTAATGTAAAGCGCTTTGAGTGGTCGCAAAGACTAGAAAGGCGCTATATAAGTACAGTCCATTTACCATGTACCATGTCGATGTGTCCTTGGGCTAGATACTTAATCCCAAATTGCTCCTGTTCCTGCACCAACAGTGTATGAATGATTAGTTTCCCTCTGATGAGCAGGTTAGCACCCTGCGTGGTAGCTAATGACTAGAAAAGCGCCATATAAGAACAGTCCATTTACCATTACATATCCATTGCTGTATGTGATGAAACATTCTGTTAAAGTCATTTCAACCTTTACATGCTGTTCAAATACGACCCATTCTGATATTTGAAAGCTATACAAACACCACGAATTACATTCTTTAAGCCTGAAATTTTATGACTTTCCATCTTTTTTTGCAGCTGGTATACATTTCTGCATAAAGGGTCTTAGAAGTTATTGTGAAACCTACCGCTGTGTCTTATACACCGGATTGTCCTATACACAGGTAAAATACAGAGAAAGGTTGGATCTGCATATGATTATAGGTATGTAAAAGGCTGTCCACACTAACAACAATAACTATAACTATAAAGATAACGATGTGAGCGTCCACACTTGTGGACTATAACATCTATAAGCAGCGGTGTCAAGCACGCAAGCTCCAGCTGTTTTGGCAGCTAATGAAAATAGACTATTGACGACCGATACTACTGTATGTTGTGCGGAAAAATGAGTCAGCGTATTTATCGGAAGTATTTCAGACACTAGTTGCTGTGATGTTTCAGTATTTACAGACCAAACTGATGATGAAGCGTGATGTGCAAAAGCGCGGCTCGGGTGCAGTAGTCTATTTGAGCACAACAACAGCTCGGATGAAGAGTTTTTGGGATTCAGTAAGCACACAACTACACACTGTATTAAATATGTAAAGTTACTGTGTTCTTTTAAACAAATCATTACCGGACCATTAACCATTAACCTGACACACTGTTTCAGGTGTAATATGTGTGTTTTAATTGTGTTTTTAATATAAATAGATTGAAAAAATGTTGGAGTCCAAACATATGTGTTTATAAATGAATAGTTACTGGTGCATTCAGATAAACCAGTCTATAATAGAAAAGTGTTTTTTCACGCATGACATGACTGTGACTTTTACACCAGATCATAATATATATACATAATATCATAATTAGGGCTGTCAAATGATTAATTTTTAAAATCTCGATTAATCGCAGAATTTCCATAGTTAATCGCGATCAATCACGGCTCTGCTGCGACTCCCACACTCCAAAATGGTACTTTGGTGGAGCTGAGGCTCGCTTGGCTGCACCTGGGTGTTTAGCGTGGAGGTGCTAACTCAAACTCCACGTACTCCGGTGGTAGTTAAACTCCGTTTGACACAGGTTGCATTTTACTTTTGACTTGTCAACTGAACCGTCTGGAAGTGTTTTAAAGTTAAACAAGCCGTTCAAAAGTCCAGTAGCTCTCTTACTTTCCATCAGCACGGTAGGTTTACTGCAGGAGGCCACTTCAAAGCATAGCGCTACAGCTAGAGGAGCCGTCTACGGGGGAGTAGAAGGGACAAAAAGGCTTGCAACATTAAAATGCGATTTTAAAAAAAATGCGTTATGGATTGCATTAATGTAATCGCGATTAACGCGTTAACGCTGACAGCCCTAATCATAATATATATACATGATTGTGAATGTATTTTCAGTGTCAAAACATGAATGCAAAATACATCTACGGTTCAGAATTTGGTATTAAGCACTAATTATAAAAAAGGATTATTTAACCTGGGCCAGAATATGAACCGTATGTAAGGGTTAAATCATTCATGGAAACACTTTCTTTACCAGAGTGAGACAAGGAGATTGACATCAGTCTTATGTCATGTGTTAAGTAAACACTTCTAAGGCTCACTGAGTAACACAATGTATGGCATTAATTTAACCTGTTACAAAAAGAAAAGCAACTACATGTCGATGTGTCCTTGGGCAAAATACTGAACCCCAAATTGCTCCTGATGGCTGTGCCAATGGTGTATGAATGTGTGACCCTGCGTGGCTGCCCTTGCCAACAGTGTGTGAATGAGACATGTAGTGTAAAAGTGCTTTGATTGGTTGAAAGACTAGAAAAGTGCTTTATAAGTACAGTCCATTTACCATAACTAGCAACAAATCTATTCAGTATTTTTCAGTGAATGTGCTCTCTTTAGCCTGATGCTATTCAGTGAGCTGAGGAGCACAGCAGCACCTGCAGTAAGTCAATCATCAGCAACCAGTGTGATGCCTATTTACCCCTTCTTCCTTTTTTCAACATGACTATTAAAAGTTAGATTTTTTTTGACAAAATACACCAGGTTCAGGTTCAAGAGTTAACTTCAGTATTCATGATACTGGTTCTACGGTCTAAGCAAAAGCTTACATAGAATGGCTGTAGTTGACAAAGATCCTCAGTCCTCATCCTTGAAGTGTTTTCTCTTATAAAAACAGATAATTTCACATTCTGGCAGCATTCACAGCTACATTTTGAAGGACTGTATGACTACTGCAAAACATTCTAGTGTCAAACAGATATTGATTCATTTCTGTACCTTTAGACTGAAGAAAAACATCCACTGTAAGTACAGTTTGTGAAGGCTGCAACTCTAATACCAAACTCAATACCAAAATTAAAATAGACACAAAGAGATTATTGTAAGTGTTTTTAAATGGTATGTTTTTAGTTTTACAAGAAAAGAGCTTCAAGGATGCTGACATAACATGAATCAATGAATCTGAGGTGTTGATTCATACGTGGGTTTGTTACAGTATGTATTAGGTCTGTGCCTCCAGAAAGTTTACATAGACTTGCACTCTAAAGTCTGGTAATAATAAATGTTAGGGAATTTTCCATCATTAATATGCACTGGGTCAAACTAGGCTTTGTGGTCATAGCAAGGCCTCACCAAATGTTGGTTTAGACACTGTCTCCCCTTGAGATAGTGGTAAGCAGTGAGTCTGCTCCTTTTGGGGAAAACAGGAGGCATTCTGATAGTGTTGCTATAGCAGCCGAGGTCAGATATGTGTTTGACTTTTTCCCTGAATGGGGTAGAGGCAACCGGAGTCAGAGGTTTGATATAGTGTTGGATGTAGGACAAAGATCCTGAGTGAGGTCTAAGCAATGCTTTGTCTATAGACCAGTAGACTAAATTCTGTATATTGTAGATGGTTGGATCTGCCTATATTTGAGCATGGCTCAACCTGTGATTTTTGAAGTTGTGAGAATCACTTCGTCCTCTTCTTGGGCTGAAGAGAAGTCCAGCTGCACTAAACAGCCTTTCGCAGGCAGAAGAAGCTGGCAGGGCTGTGTTCAGCTTGAGCGACAGATTGGATACGGCAGGGAAAGAGGTCAACATGTCCACACCTTCAGCTGTACATGTCAGGTTTGTTGTTTCTTCTGTGTGTCCATGCCTCATGCTGGAGAAGAAATCATCTTCATCAGAAGTACTTGATGAGTCAGGCCGCTGCAGAGACTCATCGTGGTCAGCGAGGTGTCTTTTAATGTAACACAGGCCTAAATGAGAAGAATAATAGTTTATATGATTGTCAAAATTCATCAAGCAAAAACATAGCAATAAGAAATTGATCAGTCACAGTTTTTTCTTGCCTTGCTTGAGGACATCATCATCACTGGTCCAGGATGTTTTGAATTTGGGCTGAAGAATGGCTGCGGCAACCAGCTCTGGGTCAGACATCATTTCCCCAAACCTTTTCTTCAGACTGTCAAGCAGGGCATCAACAAGCGGTTTACAGAATCTAAGTGGCACTCTTGCGCTCTCAAGCTTGGTAATGAGGGTTGTGATGGTAGGCAACAGCCATCCCATATGAATAGATTCTCCCTGTAGTATGTCGATAGCTTTGGCAAGTGGAGACATGGTGTTGGTGTATTCACCCAAAAAGAAAATATCAGCTGGACTGTACCTAACACAGATTTAAAAGAAAAAGAAAAAAAAGGAAGGAGCATATATTAATCTTACAAATTAATTTATAAATTGCAACATATCAGATTACACAGAATGTGATGTAATAAAACAATATTTTTCCTTTGGCCAAAATCATCGACAACAATTGGAATGATAAGAGAATAATAAATGTGCCCATTACTTTTTCTGTAGTTACAGGATGTCAGAGAGGTATTATGAATTATTAAAAAATGTTCTACAGGTTCAGCATTATTAAGTTTTCTTGGAAAGCAACTGGAGCAGATGGAAAGCAACTGGAAAGCAAAACATCCAAACATTTACAACTTACATGGGTACATTGAGTGTAGCACAGACAGCTATCATAGCCCCCTCTCCTTGGTTTCTGATGATTTTGACAATGTGCTCTACACCCAGATAGAAGGAATTCCATTGTGTTGCATTGGTCTGTACCAGCTGATGCATGCAGTGCATCACCTCGGCAGCAGTAGTGGATCTTGCAGTCTTGTTCCAGAGAGCCTGTGACTTTAAGCAGTTGTAGACACCAAATTAAGCAAATGGCAAGTACACTGATGATGCTTAGGGAGCTGTTACTGAAGGCCATCATTGACGTCTTCTGCCATGATGAAATCCACTTCAACTTCCATCTCCTCAGTATCAGGGCCATCATCTTGAGTTGCTTCCTCCCAGGGCTTGAAATTAGCACTCGCCATTTGCGACCCAAATTCCTCAATTGGCGAGTCAAACTGGAGAGAATGGACCAATCCAATGTCTCTGTTTGACCAGCATGGGGCACACTGTACAGTTCCTTAAATGGTTTAGCTGGTGTCTTATGGTTGTCTTAAGACAGGCCGGGTTGTTGTAGTCTTAAATCCCGGGAAAAGAAGCCAATTTTTTCCAGGAATCCTGGGAAATTTTTTAAAAAGGCAACTTGGCCTTGGTCATTTCAAGCAACACTAAATGCAACGAGGAGACATTATGCATATATGGGTTCTCGATCTGACCATTTTTAGTGTATTATTTTATCATTATTAAGGCAAAAGAACTGAATTTATGTCCGTCGACATTATAATGAATAGGCTATACAGTAGGCTTAATATTAGTTTGCATCCAGCGTGCTGCGTAGACTTCATGAACTTTTTTCTTTTTTAGATGAAAAAAGTTCATTTCAAGCCCTGCTTCCTCAGTTACTTCTTCAGGTGCAACATTGTTGTTTTCATTTTCTCCATAGACTCAGAAGGCCTTGACAAAATTTGAACCGTTATCAGTTGTTGTTTGGACGATTTTGTCACGGTTTTCATACTCTGAATGTATGTCATTCAGTGCACCTGCTAAAATGATAAGATCGAATGTATGACCACCCTTTAACTGCTTACATGCAAGACCAACAGACTGCCTCTGAAAAGTGCCAGGATCCAGCCAGTAAAGCTTCTCCTCCTCGTAGTCCAACAATCTGTTGTTGTTGCTATATATGCAGTATTCTGCATTGCCTCTTTCACCTGCTTCTATATCACTACTGTAGCATTATCAATTTTGTGTCACACAGTAGTCCGAGACATGACAGAACAGTTTGGCTGTAGATTTTGAACAAAGCTTTGAAATGATGGCTATTCCACCAGTGCAAAGGGCTGGAGCCCTTTAACTATTAAGTTCAGGATAGCATTGTCAACAGTTTTCTGGGATATTTGCTTTGTTTGCTCAAGCTTTTGCTGTTTGAGGTTTGAGGACATTGTCCCAGCCTCACTCTTTCTCTTGCAGACAGCTGCGGTCAGTTCAGTATACTTTTGCATCTGACATCCATGCTTTCTCTACATTAAAAAAAATGTATAAAAGTGAATATCTTCAGTTAAACAGGCACTACAAGAAGTTATATTGACATTTACGGATAAACAACTTATTGGCTAGTTTACTTTACTGATATGAGCCGGATAACCCGCGCACACACACTCTCACACACTCTCACACACAAACACACACACACACACACACATACACACACACTTAACCCCTACCTTGGACTCTTTGATATGAATTTCATAAAAAACATCAATTTAATAATTCAACTGCACTGCAACAGTTGCCATATTTTTAAACCATTTAAAAATGGTAACTATGATACTACAAGCACATACAATTACGTTCAAAATGTTCATCTGCTATTTAACAAACATTAAGATGGCTAACGTTAGTAGCTACTTTACATACCGTGACGTGCTAATTTGTTCGCGGTAAGCACAACAAACATTTAAACTGAAACAAATCAGTTTTTGTGACAAACATGGGTTTGAGATAAGGCCAAGGGTGCTCGGTGGGAGTTTCTCCAGTTTCCTCCTCCATTTCTTTGAATAGCATGACGTAGTACAGGTACGGCAATATGACTAAGAAAAACCATACGCAAATCAGCAGAAACAGTTAATTTTCTCAGAATTTTGCAACAACAACAACAACAACAAAAAAAAACTAGTAGAAAAAAAAGTAGTAGTAGCGAGTAACAAGAGCATCAATAGAAATGTAGTGGAGTAAAAAGTAGTGGAGTGGAAGTAAAAGTATCCCCCAAAAATAATACTCAAGTAAAGTACAGATACTCAAAAACTGTACTTAAGCACACTACTCAAGTAAATTTACTTCATTACTGTCCACCACTGCCTTTAGCCTGCCTTTGGTGTTGTAATGCTTCTTAAAAACAAGTAGTAGTAACAACCCAGACAGCATGTCCATGTGGGCCCCATATGGGTTAATGTGGGCTACATGGGTACTGAGTGGGTATGTGCTTGAACTGGGCAAATTTTGCAGGTCCTAAATGGTTTCAGTAACATGGGCCCCACATGTGAAGACCACATGGGCTGACTGTATGAGTCCCATAATGGATGTAAGTTGGCTAAGCAGGCATGGGCATAAACAGGGGAAATTGTATGGGCGCCATATTGTTTCAGTAACATGGGCCCCACGTGTGAAGCCCATGTGGGCTAGCTAAATGGGCCCCATTTAACATCCATTCTGATCCCTCTTAGACCCCTTATGGGCAAACATTGGGGCCTACATGGGTCTCACCCAGTCAGGCCCCACCTGACTATGTGGGCAAACACAGGTGGGGCCACCATAGAAAACTCTGGTTAAACCCACTTGGGACCCATATTTATAGCCCAACTGTAACCCATGTAACACATGGACATGCTGGTTGGGAAGAAGTAGTAGCTGAACTGACATTACTGCCACTAGATCCTGTTGTTACTAGAGTTGGTTGGATGTGTTTCTCCTATAAAAAGAGCAATAATAATAATAATAATAATAATAATAATAATAATAATAATAATAATAATATCTGTGCTTGAAATAGTCTCTGTTTTAAATGTAATTTCTCAGTGTAATAACTTTACTTCAGACCTGAACTGCTGCTTCTAAATATCTAATGATAAATAAGGTTAAGGAAGTAACTTTTAAAAAGATTAATCTTTTTTATCCCCTCCGAGCTATTTCTACAAAGATATACAAAGGACATTAATGTGTACTGCTAATTTTGTCAACTGGTCCCAGAAGATTAGTGTCATTTATTGTGATCTTGTCTCCACATTTGTATTTTTTGGCAAGATGTCTGTACATTCATTTCCCAATGTAGCTGCAGCAGATTTTAATAATTACAAAATTAAATATTCATAAATCAAAGTTCTCAAAATTATAAGCCATCTTTTTCAGACAAATGGAGTAAAATGAATAAAAGGGAGAATAGACAGAAGGACATGGCCATTGTGTGAACTATATTGGAAAATGACACACATTTAGATATGTGCGAAATTGCTCAATGTTTGATTATCTGAAAATAATAGTTAATTGTTGGGTGCAGGGCATTTTAAAACCAGCACGGTCCAGCAGAGTGTGTGGATTAGGGCCAAAGTCTAGCTGCATGGCTGGGACACGTTTTATGCTGTCATTTCATTGGCTTATTATTTGCCATTGTAGTTTCCTGGATGTGATTGTGTATGTATAGTATGTAAAGTATGTATAGTACGTAAAGTATCTATAGTATCAATAGGTTACATAGTATGTATAGGATGTATAGTATGGATAGCATATATAGGATGCATAGTATGTATAGGATGTGTATGATTATGTATGTATTGTATGTATTGCATGGATAGGACTTCTCACAACCATTTTTATATTAAATCTTAAAATAAGTCTATTACTGAAGAGTAATACAGGTAGAAGTTGTCATTTTAGACCAAATGAGCATTAGCAATAATCAAATATTTGTCCACAGTAGTTGGAGCATTGATTCTACAAGTCTCTGGATCCTCTACTGGAGGAATAAACACCATTCTTTCAAAAGAGATTCCCTCATTTGATGTTTTGATGATGGTGGTGTAGAGCACTGTCTAACCTATGGTCTAAAACCTGGTGTTTAATGATATTTGTCCCAAACATCTAAATGCAGATGTCACTTTAGTCATTATTCCAGTTGATTAATTGTACCATGCAGTGCAGCTGTGTGGAAGCATCTACACTGTTGCTCTACACATTTAGTCATATTTTTCCTTTAATTTGTCCCCCATCTGTAGGTCCAGCATTTTTACATTTCTGTTTGTGTACAATTGAATATATTAGATACAACATGTTAGTGAGCTTGAAACATGTTGGTAGTAACTTTTTTGAAATTCAACAGAGGCAGGCTAACTGCTTTCCCCTGCTCCCAGTCTTTATGATAAGCTGGGCTAACTTAGTCTTGACTCTAGCTCTGACATTGATTTTCATTCTTTCATACCACGCTTTGGAAAGAAAGTGTAATTGTTTCCTCTTCTTCTTTTTCTAATTTGTTTTGGAGTATGAGCCTTGGTGTAACAACCTCTCCCTCTAAACCGAATCGCTCGGCTTTCATATTTGTTTACTGTATTATTACCCCCATCATCAGTGTGCAGCTGTTCACCACCACTGCAACCAACATGGTCAGCAGCTGTCGAGGCACACACAGAAAATGGAGTAGTATATACTGCAGAAAGCTGGCGGGGGTTTTTGTTGTTTTTTTGCCCAAAAATCAGTGAACGTCAAAAGTTACTTAAAAAGAAAGCAAGAAAAATACCACTAATGATGCCAACATGACATACATGCATGAACCTTCTTTCAATGAGAGTATGGAGCACACATGTCCTATGCAACAGATGATTGGTGTCATATTACTTGATCTTACCCAGATATAAAAGTGATCCTATAAGTAGCTGATAGGGGAGACTGGGGACAGTTGCAACAGGGGACGGTTGCAATAAGTCTTATTTCTCCAATCAGAAGCATGCTAGAGTGATGACACTCACACTGCACATGCTCAGTTAGACCCTCTGCCCACGAAGAAGAGAGAGGCCATATTGAGCATCTGGTCCTGCTTTTATCAAGAAAAGTTGTTTTGGAGGTATGAAAGTAGCTTTTTTCATGAGCTGAATTTTTGTCATACTGTCCTGACCTTTTGTATGAGTGAATCCAAACTTACCTAGTTGGAATCATGTTGACTATTCAGTGACATGGTTAGCATGTGTTAATGTCAGTGTGGCTAGCTAGCACATGATGTTTTGTCATGATTGATACCAACAGTATTTCTGAAGATTTTAAGTTCAAAATAGGCACAATTCATGTATTTTATTGTGCCTATGCTCATGATGAACAGAACTGGCAATTGAATTATAAGACAAAGAGAGTCTAATGCTATTAATAAACAAAATAATTCCCCAAATATCTAGTTGAGCAAAAATGAGAAATGATTGTTCTATCGGTTGTGCTATAGGACAAACTAGCCACATACATTTTCCTGTGAAAACAGGAGAAAAGTCCATTTATTTGTTGTCCTATAGTAAATAAATCATCTAAACATAGAAATTGTATTCTGTTTGTTTTCAGTATGCCAAGAGTGAGTGAGTTCTCCTCAATATTTTGGAACGAGCCTCAGATATTGTAAGAGATGAGGGCAAATCAGTCAAGACAGTAGCCAAGGCCTTCTACATATGCCACACCACATTATTCAGGTTCCACAAAAAAGAGAGACTTGAGGGACATCAAATAAGATACCGCTTGAAGGGTACTGCACCAGCAAAAAAGTATTCTCAGAGGACCAAGCAAATTATTCTATTCTTCTTTTCTCACACTGAAGTTTTAATAGCTTCAGTAACATCTGCACATTGACACAAGGTAGGCCTATGATAAATATTACTAAAAAAATTATAATTAATTAGTTAAATTGAATGTATTTTTAATATGTTGCAACCATCCCTGATCCGTCATCTTTAAATGGTATGGGTAATTAGCAGACATGTGTAAGTTTAATATGTAAAGGTTTGGTGGGCCCAGTCCAAATAGTCTCTGAGTAACTGAGAGTAATGTAAAAAGTGTTGCAACTGTTCCCAGTCTCCCCTACTCTATTTGCAAATGCACTCCAATGACAGCTACAGTAATCAGGATTTTTCATTACCAATATATCAAATTAGATTGTGAAAGGTATTGCTTATAGTGACGAGCCCACTGAGATTTATTACCATTGTTTTGGTTTTCTGGGCCACAAGTTGCACTTTATCATCCTCATTTCATTTCCAGCAGCTGTTTCAGTGAAAAAGCTCCTGAACATTACCTGCCAAGAACAAAAACTGACAAAGTTAGAGACAGCTGGTAAACACAGTGCATGGACTGGATGCATGAAGAATATGAGAAGCTTGATTTGTCCTGAAATGCTCCCTGCATATATAAGTTTGGGACAGGAATAGGATGTTTGTTCAGTGGAGGGAGAAACACGGGGCATGGCTAATGGATTGGTGTCAATATCAATAACCTCAAACCATATCTGAGTGCATAGAGCTCATTACAGCTCTGCCAGTTATTAAATGGAGGGTTTTTTTGGAACAGCAGAGAAACAAGCTGTGGAGATCAGGAGAATGAGTGTGGCTGTGAATGTGAGATGTTTCAGAGTGTGTGTCCAATCCGCCCTAAAGCTGTGTTCAACTTGTTTTATAACAGGATAAACACACACACAATGCATTGTTTTACTGTTTTTTATGTTAATTTTAAAAAAGGGAAATCAGTGTGCTTTTCCTGTTTTGTCATGCAGTGTTAATTTTGACTTTGATTTAGTTTTATTCAGTGTTTTAACTAAAATGTCACTTCGTATTAGTCATATACAGTACTATGCAAACGTCCACCATTATATTAGTTGTTGTAGCAATGCTATAATGATCATATAGAATTATTTATCTGTCTCTTTAATATAATACAAACAGAGAATACAGGAAATGTATATGCTGTATTAAAACACAGCTTCTATAGGCTAAAGCAGCAGTGATCTCTCCTTACACTTGAGCAATAGGAACCTGGCTCTCTTTAACCTAAATGGAATGGAACCCTAACTAATAATGATAATTCATAATTCATGTTACATTTGTGTACATATTACCTGTATTTTCTGTTTGTATCTTAATAAAGAAACGTTTGTACAGTACTGTACATTGTTTTAATTTTAGTTGACTAAATATCATAAGATCATATACTTAACCCTCCTGTTGTCCTGGAGTCAAGGAAGGGAGGGAGGAAGGAAGGAGGGAAGGAAGGAAGGAAGGAAAGGAGGGAGGGAGGAAGGTAGAGGATGGAAAGAAAAAGAGAAGGAGGGAGGAAGGAGAGGAAGGAAGGAGTGAAGGAAAGGGTGGAGGGAGGAAGGAAGGACAGACGGAAGGAAGGAAGAGAGGAAAGAAGGAACCAACCGTCAAAACAGACGGGGTCAATTTGACCCGGGAGGACGACATGAAGGTTAATTATAATAAAGTGTAATGGGTAATGTATTTTTAAAAAGTTTGACTTGAATTTCTGAAGTCAGGTAGTAAGGTTTGAATGTGCAATACACACACAGATTTAAACTCTATCTTTATTTACCTGGCCTGGCCAACAAATGTTGCTTTATGTTTGTGGTGTTTTACTGGTGATAGTCGCTTCTTGTTTTCCTAGACATCAAATGTGAAATATGTTTCGTTTCCATGAGAACAGTGCACGGCTGCTGGTTGCATCGTCTTCCTGAGGGGAGATCACATGTGTGCTTCACCTCCTTACTGTGAAAACCATTAGTTCTGATTGGATGTCTTCCCAAGTCATCCCGCCTCTTCCTAACTGGTCTCTACCCTCTGATTGGATCTCATCTCTGCCAAACATTTTTGTCTCGGTTTTTACTATTTGACAAAAGTGACGATACATTTCTTCTCCAAAGCTACAGCACCCCCACCTCTAGCTGCCTGGCAACCTATAGGCCCATTTGTGTTGTTGCAATAGTTGATTTATATTGTGTGTGTGTGTGTGTGTGTGTGTGTGTGTGTGTGTGTGTGTGTGTGTGTGTGTGTGTGTGTGTGTGTCAGTCTGGCTAAAATAGATCCTGTGTGTAAAGATGAGGGGAGTGGGGGGGCGGGCGTGCCCAACGGTTCTGGCCTGTAGAATTTCTTCATGGTGTGTTGTATTCCTGTGTGAATGTTTTCTTTAACGATGGACTTTAAAGATTAGAGATCTGCTTTCAGTCACTGTAAATGTTTCCATACACTGAGTCACTGCAGTAAATATCACGGGACATTTAAGCAGCAAAACTAAAAAGTATAGTTATAAAGTTGACAGGAATGAGGAAACCTTCCAAAGGAAACATTATTAAACTTTTAACTTCTGAAATAAAACTTTTTTTGACAGTCCTGAAGGAGCTGAGGATTTATCAGGAGGATGGCTGCTTTACTCCAAATCATTTCACTGTAACAGCTGACCAACACAGAACATTTATCAACATTAGGTCCTGACAGGTCCTCTTGGCTTATCAGCTGATTGATCAGGTGAAAACAGGAAAAGCTGTTTTTTAAGTAATAATCACAGAAAAATGAAAGAAAAAACCAGAACAATGAATATGTATTTGTGTTATCAAACAGGTTGAACACAGGTTTGGATGGAGGGAACAAAACAGCCAACGTGGTAGAATCTGATTGGCCCCCACCACTGTTGGAATGTACTTGGTTGATTAGTTGAATTGTTTCTTCTCCAAAACATTTTACTGTGATTTAATATTTGCCAAATGATTTCATTGTTTGCATGAGGCATTATCTTCACTTCCTCCAGTCTGACCCCCCATCAAACATTTTCTCGACCCGGCCCTGTACCTCTGTTGTGATTTGGGATCACCAGAGGCCTGTACTACGAAGCTGGATTAACCTATCCAGGATCTCTCTCCGTTACCTGGGTTGACTTAACCAGATATTCGCAGTCCAGGATAAGCGGTACTACGAAGCTGGATATCAACTCGGTAAATCAACCCAGGGTTTTCCAATCTGGATCTCTGCGCGCTCACATAAAGGGGAGGAGTCTGCAGCGTCTGACCAATCACAAACATGGAGAAACCCTGCAGAGCAGACTACTTTACCATGGAGGAGCAGACAATTATTATTCATAAATATGAAGAATTCAAACATCATCCAGGCCAAAAGCAACACTGATGCTGCAGCAAAAGCCAGGAAGGAATGCTGGCAGAAAATAGCTGACTCTGTTAATGTGTAAATTCATGAGATCATATACACAATACACAATATTAATAAATTGGACAATATAAACGGACACTCTGATCACACAATGTCACTTTATTACGGCACAGACGTTTGGGGCAGAGCGCTTCCTCAGTGCCCTTCCTTTCATAAGAGACATTAAGTTAGTTTAATATTCAACATTCAAAATACAAACCTATTATGTGCTTTAACCATTTGAGTGAATGATTTCAAACCAACTGTATAACATACAGAATAATATCCCTCATGTGCCTCAAGGATTTTGTTTAAATATATATTTTGGCCAATTAAAAAATTGCATCTAACCCTAAAAACTCTTTCTCTCCTAAGCGCTCCTCTCACGATCCGCACACCAATGTTGACAGGATATTTTAAGAATGGGCAGGTCATTTTCTAAGAGAGCTGATTGGTCAGGAGGTGGTGCTTTTATACTCGTTGATCTCTTATCCAGAACATAACCTGCTCCGGAGCAGGTTAGCCGTTCAGCATAAGTTACCATGGTGATTTACCCCGGTAAGAAGTGAACCAGCTTCGTAGTACGGAAAACCCAGGGTTAACCCTGAAGTTATCTCCATAAGAGAAAATCCAGCTTCGTAGTACAGGCCTCAGGTGCTCCACACTGGGGTTCATTCAAGCACTGTGTGAACGAGCTCATTGATACTAGGAAGATAAATGGACCTACTGCTAGTGTTATTTATGTGATTTGGTGCTGGAAAGGAGAATAAAGGCAATTGAAGCTTCACATTTGTAGCATTTAATATGGAAAGTGATAGAGTGCTAAGTTAAAGCTAACTGTGTAACATTCCTCAGGAGAGTCAGGGAACAGCTAACACAGTTAACGCTAGCAGTTAACATTAAAGTAAGAATGTTTGAATGATTAAAAAAATTGTCAAATATATGAAATTAGGCTTCAAAGTTGTGTAAAAATCAGCCTCTTTCTCAGCTACCAAACGCTGTGGGAGTGCCCGCCAAGTTCGCTGAAACCCCGCCCCCTACCAAGTGTCACCTGTCAATCAAAGTCACCACCTCTACCAGAAACATGGACGCTAGGTCTGAGAGATTTCTGCTGCTAACTCAGCTGCTAACTCGGCGGCTAACTCGGCTAACTGGCTAACTGTAGACTGTAGTAGTAGTAGTGTGTGCTGAATGTATTTATACCTCTACAGCAGCAGGGGCGGGTTTATGATTTTCAGACCCACCCACTAAATCCTGAACACAGAAATGTTGAAACACAGTTTGTGAAGCCTAGCTCCACAATTCAAATCTAAATGGTTGAAATGCTTTTTACACCTTTTTAGAAATACATTTATGACCTATTTAATGTGTTTAGAAGAAAATGTCTGAATTCACTTTACACAGTCTTTAACATGACATTTGCGACAGCAAGCCAGGCTAGCTAGTTGAAAGCTTTGGCATCAATACTGTATCATTTATTATTATTTAGAGTCTAGATCTGTATTGTTTAATCTTCATATTTGACACTCTTCGTAAGACTGTGCACCATCAAACATTTCTTAGATCCAGCCCTGGGAATGAAGACCAACATGAGACTAAAGGTCAGGTGTTCATATGTTTGTCAGTAAAGCTGAGGATAGACAGAACATACATGGTGACTCATCATGCTTCATTTCCACTGTTGTCTTACATCAAGATAAAGAGCAGAGTTGGACACAGAGGATATTAAAGCACACATTGGATATTGTTCCATCATGCTGACGTCCAGCACACAGGTCATGTCCATCCAACACACAAGTACACTGATAGTGTTATTGTGGTTTAACAGATCAGAGAAAGATTCTATGTTATATTAGTTACATGTTTTAATCTGATCTGCAGTGAATCATGTTATGTGTGCTTATGTGCTAGTCACTGCTAATGTGTTCATCTACAAAACCATTCTGGGCAAAATTCCTTCTTACTTATCTTCTCTTTTAAAATGGAAACAAGGACATGACAACCTTCACTCTATGGATATTTTGTTGTTCCTAAAGTAAGAACTGAATTGTGAAAGAAAGCTTTTAGGTTTTTGGCTCCTGATGCTATAATTTAGAATAATTAACAATCTGAACTTCATCTTCAAAACCTCGTACCCTTGTCTGAACTCTAGTGAAAACTCTGGAGTGTGTGTGTGTGTGTGTGTGTGTGTGTTCCATGAGTACGTTTTAATGGAGCTCATTTATGTGTTGTCTGCTTCTTTTACTGTAACTGGACTAACCTGCTTAAATAAAGGATACATTGAAGACACTTCTACCACTGTTTCTTTAAAGGAGAATTCCACCAATTTTATTTATATTTGACATATATAATTATTTCAGGGTTGTTGTTGTTTTCTGTGCTATCTATGTTTCCAGCTTGTATGTTACCTGAACATTTTTTGAACATCTCTTCGTGTGCGTTGCATGCCTGTCATTCTCACCAGCGTCTGTTTGATGTTTCCTCACGATCCCTTGGCTACACGGCTGTGATGCGTGAGTCAGCCACACTCAAACTTAAATCACGTCAAAATATGAATATTCAGACGGGCCTCTTTATCTGTATGGGTTTGTCAGAGCAGTCACAAAGTGTTTCATGTGGATAACTTGTTACATAATGATAACTTGAAAAGAAAGGTGGATACAAGCTCTGCATATGAAATAATGTTTGAGAGAAAAGGAAAATCGGTTTAGTTTTCCTCTTGTAATCGGTTAGTAGATATTATTTAAAAATGTGGAATATTGAGTGTGACATGTTAGATGATTTGCTCAGGTTAGCCTCAGTAGCAGAGTGTCAATAGATATGATAATGTATATGCTGTTGATCCACTGATTTGGTTCAGACTGATGTGTTACCATGGCATCTGATACAGATGTTCAAGGTCCTCACAGGTTGAACTGTAATAACTTTTGATCTGCATAAAAGTTAAATTGACTGATTTCAAAGTCATCTCCGAACTGCCAGCAATGTGATTGTATAGGAGAAATTAAAGTATGTGTAAAGTCAATTCATTGATTTACTTCTAAAAATATTATACATGTTGTTAAATGGTTACAGAAAACATGTAAAAAGGCTGATAATGATGCAGTACTGAATTGTGGAGATAGAGCCTTAAACTATTTCTCACTCTCTCATTTTTCCTGATTTTCTGAGCCTGCAAAAAACGGAGCACCGTGAC
The DNA here is from genome assembly GCF_027409825.1 of Scomber japonicus. Taxonomy (NCBI): domain Eukaryota; kingdom Metazoa; phylum Chordata; class Actinopteri; order Scombriformes; family Scombridae; genus Scomber; species Scomber japonicus. The sequence continues at coordinate 3,578,262 of NC_070599.1, forward strand.
GTAGTGGCTTACCCTTGGTCCCTCCTCTATAAGACCGAAAGTCCTCTCTCCTCAGTGGTTAACCTGCCTAGTGGCCAGTTATTGTTACTACATCTAACACTACTACTGCTACAGTCTACCGTTAGCCAGTTAGCTGAGCTAGCCGCTGAGCTAGCGGCAGAGACCTCTCAGACGTAGCGTCCATGTTTCTGGTAGAGGTGGTGACTTTGATTGACAGGTGACACTTGGTAGGTTTGATTTTTTTAATCATTCAAATTTGGCAGGGTGGTTAACAACACACTTTTTTTCTGTGGTATGTCAAACTCAGAACACATATTTATTCTTACTTTACACAGACTAATGTAACAAGAGGACATGGCTCTGTGTCCTCAGTGCAGCTACAGGACTGCTGATGGAACGTCCATATGTTTGATAGCAGGTTATTTTTGTAGCGTTGATGAAGCACACCTCCTATGAGGCTCAGAAAGCCCCCCCCTTCCCCCCCGCTGCAGGGTGGGTGGTTCAGGGGAGTCTGGTCATTTTGGACAACTGCCAGTAAATCCACAAAGTCAGTTGACCTCTGTTTGTTTAGAAAGCTTGAAATCTGAGCAGACACTGAAACAAACAACAACCACACAGATTGCACATTTAGTCCACAGCTGTATGCTGATGGAAGAGGCACACAGTGTCATTATGAGCAATCAATCAGTTATGAAATGCCTGATTAGTGATTTGGTGTAACCACTGAATATGTCATTCTGCAAACTGTGGAATGTGAATCATATTAATCCTTCTTACATACACAAAATTGTTTTAATAACAATATTGAGCTTCTAAACTGGATGAATCCATGATGAAGTAGAGCTTCATGTATTTTTATTACTTTTATACATTTCATTAAAAAATGGATGTGCAGTTCTCTGTCATTGGTGCTACCTATTATTGGTTTATTTACACATTTACAAAATTAAAGTCATAAAATATCACTTACCTAAATAATATTACATAAAAACATTGCGAAACATAATAAAGCAAAACAGCAAAAAATATAAATTAAATACAGACCAAAATAATCTTTAGTTGTAACATAATGTAAACAACATGGAATGTTTATAAAAAATATATTTCTCATTACAACCTGAATATTTAGTTGAAGGCTGAGTTGCAGAAGAGCAAGAAAAATATTTGATTATTTACATTTTTTAATAAAACTATAAAAAAAAATGTTTGAACAATATTGTATGAATACTTTTGATCTGCTTCATCATTTTTTCTGTCAAACCAACATTTGAAGAATGTTCAAACAAACAGTATTTCATACTAACTACAATAGAAACTAATGATTACGTCATCAGAAAGAAAACGTTTTTTTAAAAGGATCTATAATATCACATTACTGAAAAAACATGTCAATCAATCAATCTTCATTTATTTATTTATTTATTACATCTTAACAAAAATCATCTCAAGGCACTTTACACATAGAGCAGGTCTAGACCATACTCTTTAATTTAATTTAAAGAGACCCAACATTCCCAAATGAGCAACACTTGGTGACAGCGGCAAGAAAAAAATTCCTTTTAACAGGAAGAAACCTCAAGCAAAACCAAGCTCTAGGTGGGAGAACATCTGCCTTCACCGGTTGGGGTTGAGAGAGAGAGGAAGAAAGGGAAAGGGAGAGAAGGAGAAGAGGGAGAAATGAGGCATGAAGTGTAGAAGTGTAGGAGTGAGAGTGAGAGAGAGAGAGAGAGGCGCAGTATTCTTCAAATAATTTTGATTCATTTTTCAAATAATTAACTAAAACTGTGATGTAACTCAGTAACAGCATTTAGAGGTTGAAAACATTTGTGTGCCAAAATTAGAACAGCTTGTCAGTGCACATTAATATTACATAGTATGAGCTTTAGAAAAACGTATTTTCTCAGAGACAAGTGAAAAACTTCAAACATGGTGTTTACCTGTCCTCTCACTGTGAAGACCCAGCCCTTCTTTCAGGTATGCACACATCTTGTCGTTAAGCACATGATGGTCAGTGGAACTTGTTCAGGTCATACTTGCTTATCCTGTGTATGTACTAGATTTTGACCCATGTTCCTCTATGTGCAAGACTACTGATCATCATAGTCTACTGAACAATACATCTATATGTTGCTATATCTGACTGGCTCACTGGCTGCTATGTGTCAGACCATATGTCTTCAATCATATCAAAATCATTCAACCATTAAATGGTATCTTTTTTCCATGTGACAATTTTTATCCATGCAGCCATGAAATGAGCAACACAGATGACAATAAATCATGTCATTTTAAACAAATGAAGATATGTAACCAACCCAATGCCTTTATCCACTGCGCTTCATCCAAAGGTCAAAGGTCAGTGCATTATTTCAAAATAAGTGTTTTGTGTATATCACTAATGATGTAATTAATTAATCAGCTATTGTTTTTACACTTTCAGTCTTCTATTTAATGTCTGTAATGTTTACGTTAACTCTGATCTAAAAAAAATATGGCTTAATTTCCATGTAAGTGACAAGATAATTCCTTGAATTTGACATTTTAAATACATTGTTAAAATTAAAATTGGACATTAAATGCATGAAGAGACATTTTAATGAACACATAGAATTAATGTCATTATTAGATCAATTTAAAGGATTTTGGTTTCTGCAAAAGTGACAGCACTTGTTTTTGTAGAATGCCCCATGACAAATGAAAGGATCATTGCTGTTTAAAGTATTTTAGGACTCACTCATTCAGCCAGCTTTCTTATCAGTTATAACAACACTGTACACTACAGCAAGTGCAAAGGGCCAAAACACACATGCAGACATTTTATTTGGAGTTCAAACTGAAAGTGAAGACACCGGCCACTCACAGCCAGAGCTGGATTAACCCACTAGGGGGCCCTGGGGCAAAAATGAGCTATTGGCCCTAAATGGACTTCATTAAACCCCAAATCTACTGAATGAGCACACAGTTACTGAGAAAGTAAATGTTGCATTATCTGACAAAAAGGTTTTTAGACTAGGCTTAAGATGGAACACATGTTTTCAGTTCATTCATTAACCACTAACTAATGGCCACAGAGTGAACTTGGAGCTTTGCAGTCCCCTGAGGGTCTGGGGCTTCACTGAAGAAAAAAACTGCAACTAAGACAAGTACCTTTGGTGGATGTTTACGACACACAGGTAGCCTTCACGTGTCTTACATGTCATGTTTCTTGCCTCCCCTTTGCTGAGATATGATAACACAACACTGCTACAACAAATAACTTGACGAGTACAATGTGATTATTACTGATAGAAATGATGCTGGTGGAAATTATGAGCATAAAACCCAATGTGTAATAAACTGGAATCATACTTTAAAACATCCTTGCATCATCTACTGTGGTGGATAGGGTTAGGGCACCATAGTGTTTGTAGAGGAGGTTACTAAAGATAACACAGCTAAGCTCACTGGTGACTGCTTTGTGTCTGTATACTGAGAACTCCAGCAAGGATGACAATGTTAAAAAATAGGTCAGAGGGGAGGGGGAGAGTGAGAGAGAGAGAGAGAGAGAGAGAGAGAGAGAGAGAGACCCCCTCTGAGAGTCACTCAGAGAGCCAGAACCTGGTTTTGATCAGCACATTCCATTAGTCAATACAATCACAATGCTTCCTTACTGCCAGGGGGGGCTGCGCTCAAGTATCCCGTTGTATTTTCCATACAAACCCTTTCTACAAACAAAAGGGCCCTCAGAGGATCATGGTCATTTTTGGAATTACAGTATCCTTATTGTCACACACCCACCCCTCCCTCCACCCACACTCATTCTTCCACTGACTCTAAATATCATGTAGTGTTTCATTTCACTGCTGCTTCAGAGACTCTGACAATGTCAATTAGGAGAAGATCACAATCAGCAATTTCAATCATTCTGAGCAGTGATGTCATCTTAAATTCCATAAAAACAGATCTACATACTCAAAAAACAACCTTTGATATAAACAATAAATCCTGACCTCAAGCTCCACTTGCTAGACTCTCTTGGAGATTGCAACCTGCTTCCTGATTGGATCATGGTTCCATATGTAGAGCATGTGATGGCAATTGAGCTTATTCCATGACAAACTGATGAAGACCACGAGATGTGGTAGAAAGCTTCAGAAACTGGACTCTGGCAAGAAGCATTACAGAACTTCTCTCTAATGACTCTTTCAAAGGTCAATAATAAACGTTGACGCTCAACCCTTGTCATAGTCTTTAATTCACAATTTCTTAACATGTAACAGAAAATAAAAAAAATCATCTTCATCATCATCTTCTATTTCACAGTCCATCAATAAAATAAAGACATATTTCATATATAAATTTGGAATGGTGATTTATTTCCTCAGTCATTAAATAAAAAGTTATCCATAAACTCAAATGTGCATACATTTGTAAATGTCTTGCATTTTTGTTACGCTTTGGTCTTTAAGCTCTTACGTTTTTAGACTATTAACCAATGAGCACTTCTACAAAAGAGCCGACGGGGCAATGGTCCTCAGTGTTATTTATGCTTTTGGAAGAGATCTGATTGTCTTGTGAAATCGTTGAAAATCTGAAGTTGCACCACCAACTGCAAGGTGTCACACTGACTGCAGTCTCACACAGCTGGATGTGATCCAACAAGGCCATAAAACAATTCAGCACTGCTCTAAGACAAAAGCCTCTCGGGTGCACTAATGAATTAGGGTTGCGAGAGGTGACTGATGGCCAGTTCATGAACAAGGTCAAGGCTAATGTCAAGCACCAGCTCCTACAACATTCCCTGTGCAATGTGAACATCTGCACTTTAACCTCTCTTCAAAAAAAGTTAAGGAAAGGAAAGTGCTCTGAAACTTGACATGAGTGGGGAAGGACATTCCCATGTGTAGACAGGAATTCCTCTGCATATCACCAAGTTTACAGGGTCCATTTAAAAAAAGGCACATCATTGAATTATTAATGCTATTACATTTTCTTTTTTTAAAAATGGCTGGTGACAAGTTTCAAATAAACATAAATACAAAAAAACAGTATATACAAAGAAGGTTTTGGTCTCTTTTAACCATTCAACACCAACACAGTGATTTGAAATGATTGCTTTCCAAGCGTTATGGCTGGATAATGGCTTTTTTCTTGAAGGGAAATGTGCATACAGTCTTCTTTCTCTCACTGCTGATGTGAGCTAAAGATGCATCTAAATCCCTTTAACACATTTGACAGTAATGGTTATCTACAGTGCTATGCTATTAAAATTAACTGAGCCTGAGGATTTTGCATAAAAGGGACCTCACAGTCAAATTTGCTGCCTTAGAAAGGCACAATGATTTGTCATCAGTACATTAATTTCAAAACCTCTTGGCAAGATCTGTATCCAGCTGTGAAATGCTGAAATTAATCATTGACTACACACATTATGTGTGGATATTCCCAGATTTTTCAACATTACTAATGTAGATGGTACTATTTTATCACTATGTAATCTAGTGCAATCATGAAGCAATCAGATCTTGTGCTGTGTGGTCAGTGTATGCAACATCAAAGCAGTTTGTACCACATAGAAACCCCATTCTAAAGAGAGGTCAGTGGTTTTGAGTGTCCCTTCCCCACCTCTATCAACTGGCATACAACAGTAATATCCAAATGTGTTCAAAGAGTGGGCAGTTCCAGAGACAGAGGGTCAAATATTTAGCTCGTCCCCGACCAAGTTCATTATTCACTCATGCTTACCTCTGAAACAGAGTCTGTTTGTGTGAATGTCAGTTTCTCTCTGCTCTGTTTAAACATGGGTCTTGACCCCTGCTGAGGGGTTAGGAGCTCCCTGTTTATCATGAGCTCCAGAGATCCAGTGGTAGCAGTCAGTAGCATTCTTGTTGCGTGGCTGAACAGCACACCGGCTGCAGTAGACAATGCCCAGTGCCACCATCACCACAATGAAAATGCAGATGGGCACCAAGAGGCCCACCAGGAGCCAGGTGTTGCTCTGTTTCTGTCCCCTGTCCTCCTGAACAGGATCGATGTCACCCTGGCTTGGGGCTGGCTGGGATGGAGTAAGCTGGGTGGAAACAGCTGGGTCTTGGTAAATGGTGCTCTCCACACTGTCCTTTTTCTCCTCCTCTGGGAATTGAACATTTTCCCTAAGGGGGTACTTTTCCTCCTCTGCCTCACTGTGGTAGCTAGACTCAGTAGGCATGTAGTGGTCTGTAACTGCATCATCGGGATTTTCTGGTTTCTGGCTGGCAGTAGTATGCCGAGCCCACCAATACCATGCTCCCCCAGAGATTGTAGAGGTAGGAAGTAAAGGGAAAGCTGTGGTGGTCTCCTCTTCTTCATCTTCATACCAGTCCGCGGTAGTACTGGAGCTGGTGGTGGGTGGGGGTGTAGTGGAGATGGTGGATGGCCAAACTTCCAGCTCAGACTGGGATCCCTGCCCCCAGTGTGACCAGTCAGCTCCTCTATCATCTATGTTTGCCACATAGTCCTCATATTCCTCATCTTCCTTGTCTTTGTCTGTCAGAGGGTCCAATGTTGACTCAAATGGCAGATCGTCCTGAGGGGCACTAGTGACCCAAATTACGCCAGAGTCCAAAACTCTGGGTGGGTCTGTCAACCAGTCCAGAGATGGATCCACCTCTGGAGGCCAGTCAGTGTGGGACTGCTGTTGGTTCCAATAGTCCGCACCGTTCCATCCAGGCTGGTCAGTGACCCAAGGAAAAGGAGGCGTGGCAGCAGATTGGTCATCTCCTTCTCCAATCTTCTGACATGAAGAGTGATCATTCAAGAGTGCATAGCCTACCTCGCAGAAGCACTCAAATCCACCGTCATAATTCACACACATCTGCTCGCAGGTCCCGGGAATCTGGCACTCGTCAGTGTCTTGGCATCGACTGGGGTCCTCAGGCAGCAGGGAAAAACCCATATGGCAGTGGCAGATATGAGAACCTACAGTGTTCTCACATTCATGTTCACATGGGTTATTGTTACACTCATCTATGTCCTCGCACCCACCTTCATCATCAAGATGGTAACCCTCCCGACATCGACAATCAAACGACCCTGGAGCATTCACACATACCTGCTCACAGGGACTCTGAAGGCACTCATCTACATCCACACAGCCATGTTCATCTGGTGCAAGCATGTATCCTTCAGGACAGGCACAACGGTACCTATCTGAAAGGGGCAGGCACTCAAATTCGCAGGGGGCTCCTTGACAAACATCAGACAGCTCACAGGTCTGCCCATCGTCTCTGAGTTGATAACCGTCGGCACACTCGCAGTAGGAGTGAGCGCCGGACAGCCTGCAGAAATGTTCACATCCACCGTTATTCTGATCACACCAGTTATTTGATGGAGGGGGATTGGAGCAGAGGGGGGAATCTCTTGACCACCCCACTGAGCCGTCTTCCCTCTGCGTACACAGAACTGACTGTTCCTCCTTTGTGTCTGTGGGGCAGGGCACGGTAGCAACAGATCCAAAGGGTACATGGCTTAGAAGCGTGCTTAAAAGGCCAAATGGTGTGGAGTAGAGGGCATTGCCTGCCCCTTCACTCCACAACGCAGGACACATTCCTTTGTAGTCATAATGGCAAAGATACCCATCTACAGGGACTGAGCAGGAACCATCCAGCCATTTAAAGTTATCACTCTGCTCTTGAATGTTGTAGCCAATAACTACACAGCGTGATGCTAAGCACACAGGGGAGTCCTCTTTCTGCCAGTTAGTATACTCTGTGTCCTGGTCACCAGTAGTCCAAGAGAAACCCCGAAGTGGGCGACTGGTGCACTGGCGAGGCTGCCGCAGCAGGCCGATCCATACCTGGACCTTAGTGCGTGAGTGGCGTAAGTCTAGAGAGGAGAAGAGAGTGGAAATAGTGTTTTCATCCTGCCTGCGTTTGATGGTAGCCAGGTTACCACCTTTGTCCTTGCAGGCCTTCCATGAGTCCAGGAAAGACTTGCGTTGGAAGTAGACCACGAAGCAGCCATCTGCATTGCATAGTGCATCCCTCTCTGTCAGGTCCTGGCCCAGGATTGAAGAAACTCCAAAGAGCAAAGCCAAAAGGGAGGTTAAGAGCAGAGCAGCAGCACTGCTCACCAGGGTGCCCATTCTTTTTTTGAACTGAATGTATTTCTCTACTCTCTATCTGTCACTGTGACTTTCTCCACACTTTTATCTCACTGCCTTTGAACGATTCTTTCAACAGTTGTTTTTTTTCTTTTTTTTTGTCTATCTGTACTTTTCTCCCTTCATTTGAACCCTGATTTTTTTTTCTCTGACTGTCTATGCTCTTCACTCTGCTCTGCTGAAACAGATCTGTGCTGAAGTTGAGTGCATGCAGATTGTCTCAGAATTTGAGAGAGCAGGGAGGGAGGAGAGAAAAATGAAGGGGGGGGTGTAGAGGGAGGGAGATATTGTAAGAAGGAGGGTGGGCAGAAAGGGAGAAAGGAGGGAGTTAAGGAAAAGATTGTATGTTTTTGGAAGAGGTGGGGGGTGCTATGTAGATGTGTGTGTGTCGGAATGGGGGGAGGTGCAGCGAACTGTGCGTTTCTTTCTTTTTCAGAGCATGTCATATGGTTTTCATAAGCCCCGTTCATGGACATAGTTTGGTACTTTGCCATTTACTCACACAGACACACACATACACACACATTCATATGCATGAAATTGTGGCACTTAAAAAAACATTATCTTATTCTTATCTCCAATAACTCAAACGAGACTGAATAATCACATGAACAGATGCACTCTTTCCAAAAGTCAATCAATTATCTTCTATCGTCACTTTTCCAGCCTTGAACTCCTCTGTCTCCCTTTGTGTTTCATTTTTCTCATCTTTTCATTCAGTATGACTCAGACCAATAGGTTCTTAACATGCGCAACTCCCATAGAGCTCAATATCTTTCCAACAGTATGTGATTTGTCTGCTTCAGTTATTTCCATAAAGTGGTTTTTAACAGGTACTCCACATGCATTTTCAAGTTCACTCAGTTTGTTTGATGATGTTTTATGCCTATACTTCAGTGTGTGCAGCTTAATGTATATATACATATATACATGTGTGTATATATATATATATATATATATATATGTATATATATATATATATATACATACATGTGTGTATATATATATATATATATATATATATATGTATATATATATATATATATACATACATGTGTGTATATATATATATATATTTGTGTGGTGATGAGAAGAAGCTCCTTTTGAAGGGTGATATGAAATGAAACAGAGGATGGCACCCTTCAGTTTCCACACATCTGGCTTCCTACGCTAACAACACAACTCTAAGCCAGAAAGTAGATACCAGTTCCTGCTTTAAAAACAACAATACTCTCCGTAATAACTCTCAGATTGGGATGGGGAAGAAGAGAAAGTTGTCGAGGTCGCAAGTGTAGAGGAAGAGGGCCTCTGGGTTCACTATGAAAACAAAGCCAACTCGGTGAAATGGAGACTTATGTTTCTAAATGGGGGACTGTTAAGGGGGGGGTCTGTATATATGTGTGTGTGTGTGGGAGAGCAGGTCGAGGAGGTGGGGTGTATAGGGGTGGAGGGTAGTAGCAGGAGTCCTGTGAGTTTTTAATAAATCCAGCTGACTGTTGTTTGAGAGCTCATACTGTGTAGTACCTCACTGTTAAATTTAGAGTGATCTGAAAATGTTAAAGAGCACCTAAAGCAGTAAATGCCCATGGCAGGCATGAAAATGGAAGACTACATGAAACTTTATAGTGGAATCAAATAGGACTGAAAGTATCTGATCAGAAATTGTTGAGACCTACCATTGAAAGAAATATATATGTACATTGATTTCGATATGTAAAATTGGTGGATTGTCCTTAAGTATAATTTTGCTAATGTTACAGTGCAAAATCAATCGTATTGTTCACATGACCAACTCTGCCTTACCATGCACCTGTAGCTCAGTAGAAGCTGCTCAATTAGACTGCATATTACAGTGGTTCCTAACCTTTCCAGCTTATGACCTTTAATGAAGCAATGTCTACTCGCAACACCTTGTCACTGGAAGTCTTGAAAAGGTCAAGATCACGCCATCCTGTTATTCACAAGGAAATTAAGATATCAAAGACATCTCTCTCAGGTTGGGAATACCACCACACACCATGGTATATTAGGTTAATATAGAGTTTCCCACTGACCATGGGAATCTTGTCCATAACTACCTTCCATCACACATGGCACAAATGTATCATAAAGATTAGACTTTTAAGCTAAATGCATAACAGGCTAGTATTTTGAAAGCATTTAGACAAATTAGCCAATCTAAAATGTGTCTGAACAAGTCAGCCTCAAACTCTGTGTTTGTTCTGGCAAACCAATAAAACACAATCCATCCATGAAACAGTTTGTTGGCCGACACACAAAAGCATTTAAAGAAAAGCTTTGCGAGGAAATCAATTCAAGTCGATGAAATGACTGAAATCAGCAGAAATGTTTTGTATTGAGTTAAACTTGAACTTGACTGATGTCTGGTTAGAAATCAAGCTAACTAAACTGTTGTGACCACTGTTGTTACTTGAAAATTGCAATTAACACATTACATTACCCATTCTTTTATTGTTGTTACCCAGCCGTTAGCTCAGAATCCTCCACAGCATGCTGCATCTTTTTTTATTTAGCACATGTGGAAATGGAAAATGAGACATGGTTCAATAAGCACTCCAGAAGTCCTGATCTCAGCTGCCTGATCACACACACTCTAATTCTAAACTAAATTAGTGTCAGGTGTCTCCTAAATGTGGGCATACATGTGGCTAACAAGCCAGCTAAGTATACACACATGTGAATAAGATTGTTTCTCCTCCTTCGGAGCACCTGTCAGCTGAATGCAGAGACCTCACTGATACAAAGCCGCTGATATACTGGGATTAGAAGAGTGATTACTGAATTTCAAATTGTAATTCTTAACTATAGTCGTTACTGAAAAAAGTAATGTGTTACTGCTCAACACTGGTTGTGACTAATACATGTTTCCAGTTGGCTAGCATGTTCATGATTAGCTTGCCAACCGGTCTAAGCAGATGACTGTCGACTTAGCCCCCATCTATCTATCTATCTATCTATCTATCTATCTATCTATCTATCTATCTATCTCATGATTCTAGCTGAGTTATGACGGAGGGGTATTAGGTAGGTAGACAAATAAATAAAGTAAAATAATAAAGTGAGAGCCACTTTAACCCTTTCATGAATTAATTATGATAACCTCAGTCAGGATTTTTTTCATACTAATGTGTTTTTATTTCTCTTTAGGCATGAAAAAATATTTGAACTTCTTTTTTTCATCAGATTACATTACATCATAATATAAATCGACTGATTTACAACCAAAAAAAGTTACTGTAACTGTGGTAGTGTATGGTATGACGCACTACTGTCCACTGTGGTGGCTGAACTGCAACTATGCCATAAAAATCTATTCATATATAAGCTTTTAATAAAAGCTGTCCACTGTAGTGACCACTATGCATGAAAGGGTTAAGAAGACACATTTACTCATTCATCTGTCATCATTTATCTGTGCTCTTTTTCTAAGTACATATAACACACACACACACACACACACACACACACACACACACACACACACAGACACACACACACACACACACACACACACACACACACACACACACACACACACACAAACAAATCAGTCTCAGCTTGGTGTAACTCTAACCAGGGCCCAGGCCCCTGCTGTGACATCACTCACACCAGACAACTTCTCTGTGCCTGCTTGATTTTATGACAGACTAACATTTAAAGGATAAACTAGTGTTAAATGATCATGACCAGCCTTTAAACACATGTTCAGTAAAAAAAGAACTTCCCTCTATGCCTCCAGTGGTGGGGCAGACAACACAAATACCATGTGAGGGTCGCTATCACAAGGTTGGCTATCACACTGCTATGAACAATATGTGGGCAGGGGTGCATGACAGCCTGGCAGCTTTATTAGGTTATCTGTACAGATAGAGCTTTCATTCACACACTGACTTCTGGAAAATGCTATGAGCAACATTTGGCCTCTCAGTGGTCAAGCCACTGGATTAGTGAAATAAGAGTTTAAAAGGATTTTTCTTGTTTATTTCTATCCATTACAGAGCACATAACTGTCTCTTTATTTTACACTGAAAATATAAAACTGACGATATTCTCTATTTTTCTCATGAACAAATCCCATGAATAGAACAAAACCAAGCTCTTTCAATACGTTGTGACTTCTCTACCATGTCTGTGATTCGCAGCTCTAAGCCTATTGTTGCCTGCTGAACACATACATCTTTAAAAACTCACAAATATATAGTAAGATAGATGGACACTGTAGATTTTTTACCTTTATACTGTTTGGGTCAAATGTACCTTGATTTAACATTTGACCTCAGGAGGAAGAGTGGTCGTCCGCCAATTGGAAGATTGGCGGTTCGATTCCCAGCTCCTCTAGTCTAGTTTTAGTGAAATGAATAGTTAATAGTTTTAATAAGTGAAGACTGATGGCTCTAATGGTTCTACAATAAAGCCCACACTTCCATAAAGTTCTGCTCATTTTACCTTTACATTAAATACATTTACATCATTATTACTATGTTATATTTTCATGTCTTAGGTCAAACAGGACATGATATTGTGTGATAGGAGATGTTTAGTGGTGTAAAAGCTAAAAATACACTCTCTCTGCTCTCTGAAACATGAATCAAGGTTTAATCACATTTATTGATCAGTCAGATCAACTATTGATGCTTTCTAAACACATCTGTGCTTCAACATTTTTTATGAGGAGATTCTTGGACTGGGTCAAAACGGACACAGAACATACTGCGAGGGTGTAGAATATGAACATGGGTTCATACAGGACATAATGGGTTTGTTGGGCCTATTTTATTCCACATTTGGTATTCTAGTGAGTATTTGTGGAAACAGGATGCTGTGTGTGGGATTGTCAAAATAAACTAGTGTGTGTTCATGATAATAAAGTAATGTGTCACGCAGTACAACAGTGCAGCTCCATTTTTGGGCAACAATGGAGCTCTATGACACAGAGGAATAAGACATATCAGGTCACACACACACACACACACACACACACACACACACACACACACACACACACACACACACATCAGTATGATACATTCATAACTGATTTGAGCCTGGGATTTGTTGACAAAATAAAAATATATAGTATTGCAGCATTTATACTTATTTGGTAAGCAGAAGCTCACTGCACATCTTGTCATGAACACTCCTGCACTTGACACCTAAATATCTCTAAACCTTACTAAAGAGATGTGAACCATGACAGCAGACATCTCCAGAGACAACTGTTTTTTTGTTTTTTGTTTTTTTTGGTGGTTTAATGTTCCTGCTTCCTGTCTCATCTGCAAGGAGACAGCAAGGAATACAATCTGAAGCTTATTAGTATTCTAAACATGAGGAGCAGTATACTGAGGGAGAGGAGAGGGCCATGGAAACAAGGCATAAAGTGTATAAAGTTAAAATGTACTGTTGACAAAGAGAATGTTTTTTTTTCTCCCAAGTATTCAAACGGCCCCCCTAGAGAGAGCAACCTGCCAGTGGCCCCCACGTAATTAAGAGTTTGAGACTTCTGGTTTACAACCTTTGACTTCTCATGTTCCTTGCCTCAAACTTTTCTTTTTCAAGCAAAGGTACCATATTTCCAGATCTCAACAGCTAACACAGTTGTTACAAATAGAAATGACAGCTAGAAATATGTAAATGTCATAAATGATATTGTAACATGGTTATAATATCTCTCTGAAAAATCTAACTGTGAGGCTGTTTTTTTTCTAAATGTATCATAAATATGAAGTTTGAAGCTGTCTGCCCGAAAACATGGAAACATAATGCATCCTGTTTATGGGTCAGTGACGTTTTTGGTGTCCATGTGGTTTAGTTTAAATTTAAATTTTTAATTTTTTAAAAATTTCTGCTTCTAATTCATTTTGAGAGAATATATTAGAGGATTATGGCAAAAATGTCTAAGTGGTGTAACCATAAAAACTTTGTACCAAATAATTCAACTTGCTTAAAAACAGTAAATAGTCAATAAAACACCATATCAACTAGTCTGGCATGATCTTACATCCTTCCTTCCTTCCTTCCTTCCTTCCTACCACACCATATCAACTAGTTTAGCATGATCTTACATTATAACTTTTATATTAAATAAAGCTAATGGAATACTATTGTTCTAAATATTACATTTCATCTGGAGAATCATGGAGATCAGGAAACATTTACATTTTTAAATGAAGTCATTATTAGTATAAGTCCACTTAAATACACTGTAGGTGATCAAATATGTAATATTTATCATTTTTTGTGGTTACACCATTTGACATTTTCAGGAGCATTCAGTCTTACTTTTGGTAAAAAATGGTGCAAATGTCATTTAAATGATATAAAACCAACAAAAATACTAAATGTACATTTTAACAAACCTGATGCTGCTTTTAAATCTAGTTTTTAACATATTTTTCATCTTGCCAACACTTATTTGTCGTTGACGCTTATATCACCTAAAGCATTATGGGAAGTGTAGTTCTAAATCCATTAATATCAACTTTTTCCAACTTTGCTCAGAATCATTTATTCTTTGAACACTGAACACTCTCCTCTGTCTATTACACACATTTGCTTTGTACTGGAAACCTGCCGACATGCAGACAAAAAAAGTCAATTATCACCATTTAAATCTGGCCTGGGGGCTGGTGATGCAGTAAAGGGGTTGCTGAGGTGTGCATATTTTAGTTTTGTCTAAAAGGTGTGGGGGGGGGGGGGACTTTGAAAACAGTCTCATGACAAGTGGGTGCAGTCTATCTGTTGATCAAGACTGTGATATGGTTGAAAGCTTCAGAGAAGGGCAGCAAAAAGACCTTGAGTTGAGTTTGTTTTGACAAATATCAATCTTGAATATGAAGTAGTAAAATAAATGGGTCTCAGATGTCATTCTGGATTCAGATCTGTGAGGCATTTAGTTTCATTTTCACTGTCAACTTACAACTTACACTTCCTTCTTTTATATATTTAGTACTGTACTCTATCTGAGACTGTATCTTCTCATCTTATATCATATGCATAAAGTGCAATACTGTGTGACTTAGTGAGGCTTTATTTATCCAGGAAGTTTCATTTAGTTCAAGATCTCTTCTGCAACGGAGACATGAGATCATATTACATCTTACACAAGCTCACACAAGCTCACACAAGCTGACACGAAACAATCACCAATTAAAACAATCACAAATACAGTACACACACAGGAAAAGTGTTGAACTTCTCTGAAACTGAAGCAGCAATGCATTCAGCAATCATTCATTTCATTAATGTATTGAAGTGCTTTAACTATGAAAAACCCCAGCACAGTGGTTTTAATGAGCTTAATCCTTCATTAAAACTTGGAGAGCATAGCTGCAAAGCCCATTAGCACTCATGTTAGATGCTGTTTTGAAGCACTTACCTATGATTATTGATTTGCTGTATTATTTATTGTTTGCACACAGCTTGCAAGCAAGTGACCAGAGCTGGATTTTACTTTGAAGCCAATACTGGTCAGCAGAGAGAGGAAAGGCCGATAAATTCATAGATGCTGGCTTAGATGTGCTTCCTGACTGAACAAGCAGATCAATAAATCATCAGCTTTCCTCAGGGATGGAGGGGGGGGGGGGGGGGTTCTCTTCATAAAGGCATCTTTGAAGTGAGTTTAAGGCGTCTTGAAAGTCTGATGTTTTGGGCCTCAAAGTTTCCAGCAGCTTCTCTACATAATGCATCTGTACCAGCTGACATTAGCATAAACACAGAGGTGTCAGAACCGTCTCTGTTCTCAACTCTCTAAAGCTGAGAACAGAAGATAGATGAGTTGAGAGTTTAATAGAAAACGGCTACATTCACAAAACATCACATTCTGCACATCAATATACAAGATATTATCCACATTTTAACCATTTTCTACCTATTAATAATCTAAACGTGGTATGTTAATGAGCTTTTAAGGCTGATAAATAAGTGGATCATGAAATATCCTTTTATTTATAAAGGCAACAAATAATTAGCTCCAAATGATTAATATTCAACGAAATCTGAATAAACCAATACTTGAATACTGAATAAGAATGCACTGAAACATCATTCATTTGCACCTGTAAATAGTCAGATAAACCCAGGTTTGTGCTACATTATTGGACAAATGTGTTCCAAGTGTGTAAATGCCTTTAAAATGTCCCAAAAACCAAAACATTACAAGTTACTATTCATTTGTATCTTAAAATCTGTACCTTTAAATTCTCAATTAAGAAGCAAATTCAAGGCTTCAGTGTCAATGTGAGAGTAAAACCCCTAATACATGCAGAAAACCCATGATAATAATCATTTATTGATTCCAAATCCAGACCTATTTTCTGACCTAAATTCTGAATAAGAATGAGTGTCAAACATACGGCCCACGGGCCAGTGCCGTGGGCCGTATGTTTGCAAAAAAGTAGCTTCAGAGGTTTTTTTCCACCCTGACCAGAATACAATTCACTGAAAAATCAATAAATACATATTGTTGTCATATTTACACCATTCATATACTGAACATTGTGCAAAATAATCTGAAAAAACTGAGACATAATATTATTGAAAATTTTAATTTTTCACAGTAAATAAATGGTTTATTATAGAAAAGTTATAATATAAATGTTTGTAGGTTATTATGGAATGGCTTTATTAATTTGACCCACTTGGACTGTATGTGGCCCTTAAACTAAAATGAGTTTAAAACCCCTGCATTAAAATACAATGACCATCTTTTGTTCCTGAAACAATAAGCACCAACACCAACCAATAGTTAAAAGTGTAAAGTGTACATTTATTACTTATGAATTCATATTTGTAACGCTTTTATAAGGCACAGTACCTGCAGACAGTGACATCAGATCAGAAAATGCTTCTTTGTGTTGTTGTGCAGTGCATGACCCAACTGTGTAGTAATATGGAGGATTAGTTGACTTAATGATGGGTATTTTATGGGGTTGTTGTCATGGTAAAATCCACAATTACATGTCTGATGATGACGACAACGGCTGAAAACAGAAGAATGTATCTTTTCTGAGGGCTTTATTAATGTTATTAATGTAATGGACAATTTCCTGTACTTTCCTCATGGCAAACCTAATATGTTGTGCTTCTGTTTTGGCACTGCCGATAATTCAAAGCCGGGCTCTCTGGCTGATTTGTTTCCCATCCACTGGAAGAGAGACGTTCAGGGCATGATGAAGGTTTCAGACTCCAATCTGGACCCTCCGGGATTTTAATAGTTTCCCACGAGTCTAGCACTCTGAATGAGTCATGTCTGGATGTCAGGAGCACATACACAGTGACTGACTGTTCATCTCATAGAAAATGTCTTTCATATGCAACTATTTTGCACACTAAATGACATTTTTGAGTAAACGCTGCCCACATCATGGTTTTAATCTGTGTACGCAGCATATCAACAAGGTTTGGAGAGCTGCTCTGGATTCAAGAGTCCTCTGCTTGTTATTTTTACTTGATTCCTCTTCCTGTCTCTCTAACTCTGGCTTACCAGGAAATGTCGTTTTTAGAATATTATCTTTATAATGCTGAGGATCTGGGTCATAGAGGTTCAGGTAATTTTCTACCTCAAAGCTTCTTTGTGACAGGAACAAGAGCACAGAAGAAGACACGCTATCACCTGATAAGAAGAAGTGAGCTTCTAATAGTTTGTCAGCACTAAGAAACAAGACAGAGGTATAATATGTTGAGGTGCAATGCTATGCTGTGTGGGTAAAAACACAAAACACAAACTAACCTTAAAGTAGAACAAAACTTGAATACATACTAATTTAAAATAAAATGAGAGAATATTTGCCATTATTTTTGGCTTATTCCAATTTATTTTGTCAACTATTTCTAAGGCCAAGGCAGCAGATAGTGCAGCTATTTACACTATCATACTCCAAGCCTCTGCAACCTATGTTTACCTATGACATGTTTCTCTATGTAGGTTTGGAGAGAAGTATCTTTAACCTTGTCGTAACTACTCCCTGCTTTGCTGAGGTTGGTGTTTCTAATGGCGCTTTTCCACTATACAGTTCTAGCACTACTTGACTCGACTCGGCTCGACTCAACTCGGCATTTTTGAATGCCGGCAACAGTGTTACAGCCATACGCCTCAATTTTGTTGCTTTGTGTGTGACAGAAAGCCACATACAGCAGCAAGTACACCATCACCTCCATGTCCTCCATTGTTAATGTGTTTGTGGCGCGTATAAAACAAAGTCACGGCAGATTCGCAGAGCCGTGCTATGACTTCCCCGCTCACGTTGAGTAGGTACTTTTTTGTAATGGAAAAGGTCTGTCCTGGAACCGAGTCGAGCCGAGTAGTGCTAGGACTGTATAGTGGAAAAGCACCAAATGTGGGGAGTGACACTAAACATCACTACTACTACATTCACCAATCCATTCTACATCATTTGGATGCCTGAACTACCACTTATAATAATATTGTGTTGTTAGTATTGTATTATATGGAATCAATCAATCAATTGTAATATATACTTGATGTAAGTGGTTAACTGCTGTCCCACAGTAGATACCTATGGTGGAGGTTTGGGTATTGTATAATGTCAGAATTTGCCCCATCACATTACTACTGCACCTATGGTCTTTATGGTCCATAGTCACCAGCTATGCACACTTACAGACCTAGACAGTATTACTGTAGGAGATGACTGTTGCCATGGATATGTTGTGGAGATGTAAGTGGAGATAGTGGAGAAAGTCTTTTTTTTAAACTCGCTTCAAGTTGCCTTCACTCTCCTCTGTTTTTACCAGCATTAGAAACACAAGCACCCCAAGCTGACCAATCACAGTCATTGTTGTCTCCATGTGATATCTCTGCAGTTGCCGAAGCAACTGGTTTTTTAGGTTAGTTAAAGCTAGAATTATACACCATAACACCTTAATGCACAACTATAAATACCTTTCATTTAGCATGCTTACATTCTACTGCTTGCTAATTTACACTGAACAAGTGAAGCTGAGACTGATGGGAATGTAAATGTCACAGGTATTTCAGGGTATTGACATATTTGACCTTATTGAAAAGTCACAGGGTCACAAAAGTCAGTAAGAGTCATACTGCAGGGATCAATCAATCTTTATTTATAGAGCACCAAATCACAACAAAAGTCATCTCAAGGCACTTTAGACATAGAGCAGATCTAAACCATACTCTTCAGGTTGGGTTTAGACCCAACATTCCCACATGAGCAGCACCATCATGAATGTTTGTATCAAATTTAATTGCAAGTGTAAAACAAGTTATATTCAGTTTAGACCTAAGTGTGGACGATTGACCAGAATAGAACCTATCAAAGTAAGTACAATACAGTACAGAACAGGGTTGGTTGTGACATGCGTTGCTTGTCACATTCATTAGTTCTCTGTCCCTAGAGGGCGCTGATAGAGAGAGAGTGATAGTTAGGTAGGTTTTTTTCTTAGTTACACCAAAACATGTAGTTGTTAGCTTTGCTGGTAGCAAAAAATCCCAGTGGGGAAGTGTGTCACTTTCTCTTTGGGGTTGGTTGTCACATGTTGGTATATATACATATATGGTGTGATATATCTAGTTCCTTCCTCCAGATGTAAAGCTCAGGACAGTCAGAGAGGTGAAGATGCATAATATTGTCATATAAGGATAAAAAAATGCACTTATATGCACGTGTTTATGTTTTATTGGTGCAGGAGATGTGTTAGGTTGTTGTAGTGAATTCAGACATTTTCTTCTAAACACATTGAATAGGTCATAAATGTATTTCTAAAAAATGTGTAAAAAAACCTACCTCTGCTGCTGTAGGAGTATAGATACATTCAGCGCACACTACTACTGTCTACACTTAGCTGAGTTAGCCACCGAGCTACCAGCTGAGTTAGCCACCGAGCTAGCAGCTAAGCTAGCTGCCGAGTCAGCCGCCGAGCTAGCAGCTGAGTTAGCCGTTGAGTTAGCAGCAGAAAGCTCTCAGACGTAGCATCCATGTTTTGGGTTGAGGTGGTGACATTGATTGACAGGTGACACTTGGTAGGGGGCGGGGTTTCAGCGAACTCTGCAGTTTTACACAACTTTGAAGCCTAATTTCATATATTTGGTGATTTTTTTAATCATTCAAATTTGGCAGGGTGGTTAACAACTCACTTTTCTGTGGTATGTCAAACTCAGAACACATATTTATTCTTACTTTACACTGACTTTAATGTCACTAAAAATGTTTTATTAATTTTTAAAAATTGCTTACATTTTTTATTTTTCCCCATTACAATAACACAGTAACAACTAACTCTATAATGTGTGACTACAAACCCCATTAGGGGATGGGACGGTTGTCACAAGTGCACAACACATATTTGACGGCTCATATCTTTAGAACAGAATCAGCTGAAGGAGAGTAAGACCTCTGTATTCCTACCTGATACTGTAGACTTGCATTACACATTAAAAGGGTATTTATTCAGTATACGGTTTATGTGGAATACAAAGGAAAGTAAAAAGTGTGACTATCAACCCCACTCTCTCCTACAGTTCATGTATTTGTACTTGTGAAAGTTGTTTACAACCCTTCAAAGTACCACTCCATTATTTCAACATGTTCTCATTATAACATTTGCTCCGTATTGGAAACTGTCACAACTCAGTGGGACTGAACTCAAGATATTTGAAAGTTACACAGGGCGACAGATTTATGAAGAACTGACTGGAATGAAGAGTGAACTTTTCCCCAGATATTATCCTGTATCATAAACAGGATGAAGGCTTGAATTTGGCCTGAGAGCTTCAGCCACAGCTGATGGTGTCCCAGCAGTAAGAGCTCGGTAAGCATTGATACGAGGCTAGGTGTTGTTAGACACTGTCCATAGCTACAATGCCGGTGTTATACTGCACACTCAGACACCCACTAGATCAAACCTGGCTCTTATAGTGGGAGCGGGAGGTGATGAATTGGGGGAGGCCAGGAGGGAGGGGAAGCTCAGAGATCCCATACGTTCCCTATGGATACTTGGCATGCAGAACACAAACAGCCTAAACAGACTTTAAAGCCTCTGTGTTTTTCTTCAAATAGTTCCATAAAGAATGTTTATGTTGCTCTGCCTAAATGACATACATTAAGTCCTGCAGATTATTGAAGGCGGATATACTGTACAGTGCATTAAGCAATGAGGCAGAACAGCTGGAAGACAGAGACAAAGTACAATACAGTCTGCCCTACGTCTCTGCCAGCTTTGCTTAGACACACTGGGACTGAAATGGAGGAACAGCTCAGTATTATAAAAGTAGCTGGTTCTCTATTTTAGAGTGAAAGGTCATTTTGTATGGAAGTTTAGTGAGTACAAAATTATATCAAAATGTTTGTCTGTGAGTTAAGATTTGCAAGAATGAAGGATGAGCTGAATGAACTATTTGGGGGTTTTCTTGATATTTTAAGAAGCATAAATATATATTTTTTCAAACTATATTAAAAAAATCACCCCCTATCATCTTCTTGTCTGGTGTTTGACTGAAAAAGCTGATGGTGCATGCTAGGACTTACTCAGACTGCAGGGTGTAACAGAATGACAGTCTCATATCAAACCCAATACAATTTGTTTTCCTCTATATTCATGCTTCCCCCACTGCCAAATCAAGAAACACTGTTCTCTTGTGTCTTTCAAACATTAAGCCTTACATGCTGTTTATATTCTACACCCTCACAGTATGTTCCTCTGTCTAACAACCCCCTCATATAAAGTGATAGCCAATCTGACTGATCAATAAATGTGATTAAACCTTGATTCATGTTTCAGAGAGCATAGAGTGTTTTTTTAGCTTTTACACCACTAAACATCTACTATCACACAATATCATGTCCTGTTTTACCTCAGACATGAAAATATAACATAGTAATAATGATGTAAATGTATTTAATGTAAAGGTAAAATGAACAGAACTTTATGGAAGTGTGGGCTTTATTGTAGAACCATTAGAGCCATCAGTCTTCACTGCTGGCTCATATTCCCATATTCTTCACTTAGAATATGATCTCCTACCTTCAGGCAGACGATGTAGAGTCCCTAACTGCAAACTCAACTGTTTTAAGAATTCATTTGTTTCAACCTCCATCAAATTCCTAAACAATGCTGCTTAAGGCCGAAGATTGTGCAATCATTTTATAGTGCTTTTATTATGGCGTGTGTTTTTTTCCATTGGTGTATGTATGTGTTGTGTGCAATGTTATGGGATATGTGCAATACTGCTATGTAATAGTTGTTGGGATGGTATGGCTGGTGATGTACTGTTTGTTGTCATTGTAGCTGTCAAGGCATCTATGGCACAGTTGCTGAGTCCAAGACAAATAAGGGACAATAAAGTATATTGTATTGTATTGTATTGTATTGTATTGTATTGTATTGTACATCATAAAAAGTCATCAAATTTCAGAGTAAAAGACATTTGGGGTGTTTTCACAGCTGACAAATGTCAAAACGGGTCAGATTTGACCTGAATTGTGTGTAAGGGTTAAATCACATACCCAACTCTCTCTGTCTTCTGGATCCTAATCTAAACTTTTTGTTCTTTCGTCATGAATAAACTTCCATATTTGATTGATAGATGTGATATTTTTTTGTGTGGTCAGCCAGTCTGACATTCCATCCTCCGTCAAGTTCCATTAGTTAAATTGAACATTTCAAAACTAATCATGATAACCGTGGCTAGCTGACCTCATCTTTGCATCAACATTGTATTAGTGTTATTTATGGCTGAACCGCTGTCCATAGACACAAATTACCAGTCTCTCTTGAGAAACTCATACCATGATAAAACTAATCTGCTCCAGTCCAAACACAAACCATGGCACAAACAATTTTCTTTCCCTTTGGATGTGTGCCAAATACCCCTAAATCATCTGGCTAATCTCATTGCTTGCTGTTTCGCTGGAGCTTCGGCCACTTGACACCAGAGGACAGGAGATCGAGTTCAGCCCCCAGGTTTGTTTTGTCACCCTCGGATTGTCTTTGTGCTGCACAAAGCCTAGCTTTACCACACTGACCCTCATATAATGCCTGTCTTATGCTTCTCTGACCTCCACTCTGCAGGAAAACACATGTAACCCTCATGCAATCACACCCATTCACAATATCACACCTCAACACAAAACACAGTAATCTGGCCTCACAGTGGTGTGTCCTATCTTTAGTTCAGTGCAATCAAAAGAGCATTGATTCAACCAGTCAGCATGAGGATAAAGATGTATAGATGGGTTCAAATATGTAGGTACACCCACATCTAAAATAAGGGTCTTACTATAATGGTGAGATTTAGCAGTGTGTGTGTTGTTGTTGTTCTTTTGCAAACAGGACATACTCTCAATCCCAGCAGTGATAATGCATCTGAGGCCTGTACTACGAAGCTGGATTTTCTCTTATCGAGGTAACTTCAGGGTTAACCCTGGGTTTTCCGTACTACGAAGCTGGTTCACTTCTTACCGGGGTAAATCACCATGGTAACTTATGCTGAACGGCTAACCTGCTCCGGAGCAGGTTATGTTCTGGATAAGAGATCAATGAGTACAAAAGCACCACCTCCTGACCAATCAGCTCTCTTAGAAAATGACCTGCCCATTCTTAAAAGATCCTGTCAACATTGGTGCGCGGATCGCGAGAGGAGCGCTTAGGAGAGAATGAGTTTTTAGGGTTAGATGCAATTTTTTAATTGGCCAAAATATATATTTAAAAAATAATCATTGAGGCACGTGGGGGATATTATTCTGTAGGTTTGACATCCTGAGATCAAAGTGTCAGGGAGCATAATAACTGTATTTATTTATTGTAATTGTAAAAAATTGACGAAAATATATATTTGTAAAATAAGCCTTGAGACACATGAGGGATATTATTCTGTATGTTATACAGTTGGTTTGAAATCATTCACTCAAATGGTTGAAGCGCATAATAGGTTTGTATTTTGAATGTTGAATATTAAACTAACTTAATGTCGCTATGAAAGGAAGGGCACTGAGGAAGCGCTCTGCCCCAAACGTCTGTGCCGTAATAAAGTGGCATTGTGTGATCAGAGTGCTCTCCGTTTATATTGTCTGATAAATTAATATTGTATGATCTCATGAATTTACACATTAACAGAGTCGGCAATTTTCTGCCAGCATTGCTTCCTGGCTTTTGCTGCAGCAACAGTGTTGCTTTTGGCCTGGATGGTGTGATTGAATTCTTCATATTTATGAAGAATAATTGTCTGCTCCTCCATGGTAAAGTAGGCTGCTCTGCAGAGTTTCTCCATGTTTGTGATTGGTCAGACGCTGCAAACACCTCCCCTTTATGTGAGCGCGCAGAGATCCAGATTGGAAAACCCTGGGTTGATTTACCGAGTTGATAACCAACTTCGTAGTACCGCTTATCCTGGACTGCGAGGATCTGGTTAAGTCAACCCAGGTAACGGAAAGAGATCCTGGATAGGTTAATCCAGCTTCGTAGTACAGGCCTCTGGAGTCCTTTTGCAGCTTGGTCAGACCTGCTCAGATAAGGTTCATACACATAGTTATAAGATTGGAACATACCATCTTGTGTCATAATTAAGGCAAATAAAACATGCTAACATGCAAACGTGCTCTAATTCTTTGGAAACGGGAGTGATTATTAGACTATTTAAAAAGTCAGTTAAATAACACTTTGCATATGAGTTTTGTTTGGTATCATATTGCTCACAACATGTTTTTCTTTCAAACAAACAATAACATACAGAACATAACATTTTTAAGAGCTTGCAGTTCCTGCATAGAGCTCGTATCAGCCACAACATGAAATGTAATAAAATGACAGTTGATCTTGGATACCTCAAATAAATGGTCCAATGGAGAGTTTTCTGTGCACTAAATATATCTGATCATAAACATCAGGGTTTTTTTAGGGGGAAAATGATTGCACTGATGATGTAGCACTTTCTAAAACTCATGTATCAAATGTGATTCACTTGGCATGACAGGGTTTAATTTCTGTCACAAACCTGTTAGCAAAAAATCATGTTTTTTTGTCTCTCTGATGAATATAAGTTCACTCTTTTAGCTCTGTTTTGGTCTCCACCAGGGCTCTGTTCCGTAAAGCAAGATTACCAAATAAGCCAGGCTTATTTCATTAGTGTGGCTCATTTTCCAGCAGATTCGGTTCCCTAAAGCAAGCTCAGCATAGTTCAAGATCAGTTACTACGGCAACATATGCTGACAAACTTACTTGGGGTCCGTTCCATAAAGCAAGCTCAGAAAAGCGGCGCTTATTGTGGAACACCTGACTTGAATGAGCCTAACAAATGAGATCAGGCTAAAGCGGTTCCATAAAGGCCAAGTCACGTTCACGCAATCAAACTAATTCAAGACAGGCTCAAATATACTGGGGTCGAACACAGATCAAACTACTCAAGAGCAGATCTAAACCATACTCTTCAGGTTGGGTTTAGACCCAACATTCCCACATGAGCAGCACCATCATGAATGTTTGTATCAAATTTAATTGCAAGTGTAAAACAAGTTATATTCAGTTTAGACCTAAGTGTGGACGATTGACCAGAATAGAACCTATCAAAGTAAGTACAATACAGTACAGAACGGGGTTGGTTCAATGTACTCATTGATCTCTTATCCAGAACATAACCTGCTCCGGAGCAGGTTAGCCGTTCAGCATAAGTTACCATGGTGATTTACATCGGTAAGAAGTGAACCAGCTTCGTAGTATGGAAAACCCAGGGTTAACCCTGAAGTTACCTCCATAAGAGAAAATCCAGCTTCGTAGTACAGGCCTCCGGACTCTCAGCTGCACCCCGTATGTGTGTATGTTATTGAACATTGAGGCCTGACAGAATAACAGCCTCATAAATATTGAACTGCAAAAGTTTCTGGACAAGAAATGTAATATTTAAATCCATATGTCTTTAACTGCTGTTTTAAAAGTATTGGTTATTGATTAGTAGCCTACATTACAAATAATGTCTAAAAAGTCAACTTGACATGTTTAGTGGATGCATGTCTAGTCATTTCCCTTTTTCTCTTACTTGATTAACCCTCTGAATCCCAAATCCCACTGGCGGGATCAAAATTTCACTTATTTTTTAATCACTGGCATTTACAAACCCTTTGTCCAATCCAAAAACTGACAAAACAGGTGTAATCATCAGATTCTCAAGTAAAAACGGAGACATTAACCATCGTTTGCACCCTCCATTTAGGCGTAAATGGAGAATTCGCCCCTGAAAACGATGCTTTTTAAAAACTCCGGCCAGAGTGGAGATTTTGGAAAACTCTGTTTGCATGTTTGCATTTAAACAGAGAAAAACGGAGATTTGGGGAGCCGACGGCAGATTGTGAGACAGAAACTGCTCCTGGGTTAAATGAGACATAGTTTATAATCTACAGTCTATGTTTATAATCTATGGTCATCATGGATGCATGCAGAATAGCAGTCACATTTATGCTGGTGCAATCCCTTTGTATTTGTTTGCATTTGTAAATATAAGTGTTGTATTATGTGGAGGAATGAAGTGACATTGTTATTGTTGCTATGCGGGATTCTGATTGGCTTGAGCTTCTCGATACACTGCCACCTACAGGTTCGGCATGCTCTTGACGGCATATATACACGGGTTAGTGTAAACGGAAACTTTTCTGAAAATGGACTGGTGTGCATGCAGTTTTTTTGGTAAACGGAGAGGATGAAATAGGGTGAAATGTCCGTTTATGAAAATAGCCGGGCACGTGTAAACGTGGTCTGTATATAATGACCTTTCTTTGTTCATCATGGCATGTCCCTTGATTGAGGTGTTTGTACATGACAGAGCTGTCATAGTACGCAGGACACTGCAACAAGAGCACACCTTCAGAGACAGATCAGACCCATTTAATCGATCAGCTATTTCCTGCCAGCCTTTCTTCTTGGATTTTATTTATTGTTTTTTGTATCATATGTTTAAATTCTCAGCAGAAGTGTGTGCTGGAGACTGCTGCTGCTCTGTGGCTCTTTTGTGGTGGATTTTGTCATTGTGAATCTGTTTGATCTGTTTGACGTTGAACGTCATGGGCTGCTTGTGAACACGCAATTAGTCTGAATACTCAAGCCTGTCTTGAATTAGTTTGATTGCATGAACGTGGATCAGCCTTTATGGAACCGCTTCAGCCTGATCTCATTTGTTAGGCTCATTCAAGTCAGGTGTTCGACAATAAGCGCTGCTTTTCCGAACTTGCTTTATGGAACGGACCCCAGCTCTGGCTCTTTAGCTGATAACTGCATCTATTTGAAAACAGCTGCCTGAACCAAAATAGTGACATTTCTGGACAGAAAACCATGAGCTGAAAGTAGAGAGTGAGGCAGCTGCAGAGTCGGGTGATAATTCTCTGTAGGTTTATACCCCTTTGTCATACAAGTGATAATACTTAATAATACTTAATAATAAGTCTATATATGTAGCAGCTTTAAAGACAGAGTTGACAAAGTGCCCTGACAGAGAAAGCAAAGGCAGTACAATACAAAAGCAAAGACACAGAAAGCAATAACAGATCTGACAGTAAAGATAATGGAAAACAATAAAGAGATGGTAAAAAGATTAAAAGCCCATAAAAAGACGATAGAAATGTAGAAATTAGTTTTTTAAGAAGTGATTTAAAAGAAGTTACGGATTCTGCAAGCTCTGTTCCCTCAGGCGAAGCCGAGGAACCCTGATGGCAAAACACAGTCACCTTTAGATTAAAGTCTCAACTGTGTAACAACCAGACGGGCCCCACCTCAGGATCTAAGGCTGCAGGCTGGTTCTTACAGGCTCAATATATTCTGTTCTGTAGCTTGGAGCCAGAAGATAGAAGTGATCAGTAAAATCTGAAAGTCATTCTAAAATGAACCAACAGCCAATGGAGAGAAGCCAGGATTGTGGTGATGTGATGTTGTCAAGAAAAGGACTTTAGTTTTCTGCCAGAAAGGAGAGAGCTACAGTAGTGTAGTATGGAGGAAATT
This sequence comes from Scomber japonicus, assembly GCF_027409825.1. Lineage (NCBI taxonomy): Eukaryota > Metazoa > Chordata > Actinopteri > Scombriformes > Scombridae > Scomber > Scomber japonicus. The sequence goes on from NC_070599.1 coordinate 3,606,355, forward strand.
ATTTTTTTTCCAGATCAGAGTGGGAGAGCATTAGTTTAGCATCTGGAGATGGTTCTTATATGCAGGAAGCATGACGAGACAATTTTTTGATGTGTGGTTTGAAACTTAAATCTGAATCAAATGGTACTGCTACATTTCTGGCAGTGGGCTTCATGTTGGCAGACTGATGATTTCTGTTTTTGTGCCATCCAATGGTTGACATCACTGAGACAGACTACAGCAGCAACTAGGCACTAAATATGCTCCATTATCTCCATGAGGAAACAATACAGCGTCTCCCTATCCCCCTCCAGCTACTACAAGTCAGAGAAAAATGTTGTAAAAAAGTAGATGTTTGGTCCCTGCCCATCCTTCTGACTGTTTTTGACCTGGAAAAAACACCATAGGTGGTCTCAAGTGGTCTCAGACTTGACCTGCTAGAGTCTGTCTTCCTGCACAGATTCCTCTTCCTTCTGTGTTGAGCAAATTTGGGCTTTGAATATGTAGCCGGAAATCAACTTTGAAAGAAAATAAAAATAAAACTTCATATTCTATTCAGTGTAATGTGCAACATGGCTGCAAATATACTGGCATGTTTGTTCAAGTCTTTTTTTGTTTGGCTGCTTTTCCTCCTTCTGTTTTTCATTCTGTTCCTTCAGCTGGATGTTGTGTTCTCTGTGCAGAATGATATATGTGATTTTTGTTTTCACATTTTTCTGCTGAAGGAGGAAAGTTTTTCAGTGCTTATCTTAAATCTCAGTTAAAGGCATGTACTGTACCTGTGACATCACAACTGGTTTTGAGCCGCCGTCGTCCACCGTCGTACTTTTCAAATGGGAAACGTTTGCATATTCATCGACTGTGGATTTTTTCATTCTCAGATTAAGTTTAGTTGTCTAGTGATGTTATCAACTCTGCTACATTTGTTCTGTTTTCATGTGCCGATTTCTGACAGTAGGCCTGAAGCTCCATACACTTCTATTTTCTCTTGTGATCTGATTATGCTAATCATCAGAAAACAGGTGACTTTCATCAAGCTGAAACAAGCGATTTAAAAGTATGTTACGAGTTTGTTGAACTTAAAGACAAAGACGAATTCAGACATTTTCTTCTAAACACATTAAATAGATCATAAATGTATTTCTAAAAAAGGTGTAAAAAGCATTTCAAGCATTTAGATTTGGCAGGGTGGTTAACAACACACTTTTCTGTGGTATGTCAAACTCAGAACACATATTTATTCTTACTTTACACAGACTTTAACAAATCTCACAGTAAAAAGAGAATTAGAAGAATACAGAAATGTTTTTGCATAAGGCCAAATGACTCACATTGTGGCTTTTTCTGCTCATATTTGTTGCAGCTGCAAAGCAAACTCTTTCTTCAACCTAACAGTGGATTTGCAAAAGGGACCGTGTCTTTAATGGTGTTGTGTTACAGTCTAAGGTGGAAGTCCTATCAACTGATGAAGCAGGCACACTAAAAGCTGGACAGGGGAAAGAGTGTGAGAATGAATGCATTTGAATAATATTTCTGCACTGCAGCTTATGAGGCTTAGTGTGAGCAAGCCTTAAGGTAGAAGCTCTAGATTCATAACTGGTCCAAAACAACATCTGTTGCTGATGTTTGCCTATTCATTTACTGTTATTACTAACATATCCAGAGAAAGGGCCTGGAGAAAAGAGAGAGCAACATAGCTGAAGAAAATAAAAGGGGAAAACAAGTCAAAGAAAATATACTGGAACACACAAACACACATACAGGACAAACAGTATTATCTTATGCAGAAAGTTTAAAGAGAGCTGGAGAGTCTGTTCCACTCAATACAAACTCATTTAACCCAGGCTGCAAAATGTAGCCATCTCACAATTTTTGAGCCCAAATTGTTACATTTTGCATTGTGGACCAACGTTCTGATGTGAGACTGGGTTGTCTCATTTAATATTTCTTTCATTTGTCTTTATGAAAAAATAAAGCATGTTCTTGAGGTTTACTTTCCATATTCTAACACAAATTGTTTCTATTACAGAACTTACTCATAGAAACTGAAAGCTTTGCAATTGTAACAAAGTGAAAAAAGTATTAATTTTGTGGAATACAAAAAAGTGTCCATGAAGATTTAGTGACATGGCAAGAGTGCTGACGTCATGGTTTGGTATTGTTTAAAAAATGATGATACTAGTGCCAATCCAGGTAAAGTAAATAAAGTGATACTGATACCGACTGAGTACTTCATTCTATACACAGTCCACATTTAGTGTACTGTCTTTTATCCAGTGTAACAAATGTGTAGTGTAGACACACTTTAAAGCCTTTAGGTGACATCTTGGCTGCTGCACTGCTAAGTACGCTAACTCAAATTCACCACAACTTGTTGTAACTGCTGTGGCAGTGGACCAATCATATGTCACATAAAATCGAAGAACGCTTGTGTTGATTGGCAAGTCCATACAAATAGTCATATTTTCTAGCTGTGAAGATAGCTACATTAGTGTGGAGGAGAAAAAAGTTCTAAAACCAAATGGAGAAAGTCAGATACCACCTGCACTGCTTTGTCAAATCCAGTTTGTAGTACTGTTTAAGGTGTTTAAGGTCAAAAATCAATTACTAGCTGCTAGCTTGGTAGTATGTAAACATTATTTAAGCTGAGAAGCGATTGACTCCAAGCGTAAGAATGTGACTCTTACATCCAGTGCAGACCTTGTGCATCAATTTGAAAAATTCTCAGTCAATAATATTTGTTCACTTTTTTGATTAGATGGAAAATGGATTAGATTAAAGCTTCCCCAAACTAACCAAACACTGCAGTCATGTGCAATAGTCCACCCAAAAGTAACACAAAAATGCTGCCAAAGTCTGGTTTGACACAACCTGGCTCAAAGGTATAGGACAGAATATGGAGACCACATGACCTTTTAAAGTAGGAAAAATACATTTATTTAAATACATTAAATGAAGTATGTATATCAGTTCATCAGTGATGTTTGTAGTGTAAGACAAAATAAAATAAATAACCAAAGCTTAAACAAACCCAGCAACTCAGAATGCTCAACCCTGTAAATACAGGGTTGAGCATTCTGAGTTGCTGAATTCACATGAATGCTCCTTTATAAATATAAAGGAGCATTCATGTGAATTCAGGTGTTGGCCATCTCTCCTAATGAACTACTTTCCAGATCCCAAATAACCAATAACAACATAGGCCTTTGGCCATCACACTAGTCTGCAGTGAATTAACAGAAGAACACTGGATACGTTCAGTACATTGGCTTCATAGGTATTAAAATGTCACTACTTTGGATGTGTGCAATATGAGAGGCCTGCTGTAAGAACAAGGTAGACGTTTCTGACTCACCTATACTTCCATGGTGTATGGAGAAAGGAAAAAAAGTCAAAGCTCCAGCAACAGTTGTAGTATAAAACAGCTTTATTAATAGACCAAATGTGATATGACCCATGTCATTCATTGGATACTCCCCTTGCCTCCCTGCCTGTCTGGGACAATGACCATATACTATTAATAATTTGTCATTTTTTCTCCTTTGATGAAGGCAGCAAGCTGAAACACGTTGGTCTCTAACTGTTCTACACTACAATATGTGAGGCATTGAGAGATTCTGATAGAGTCGACATGGACAGCTTTTTTTAATGAACCTTGTTGCAGTTGATACACTAGCTCTAGTTTGTTAAGGAACAGCATCTACCTGCTGAGAAGATCTCACAGTCAGAAGTAGGAAATGAGGAGAGAAGCAGTGGTCTACTCCACACTGATAGCCTGAGGTAGGAGGAGCGGGGGAATCTAGTGCACCTCATTTTGTATGGTAGCCTAATGATCCAAAAAGTAAAATTAGTCACACTAAAAATGAATAAGCCACATTTTATACATGTGTTGTTCTATTTGTAAACAGTGGGGAGAACAAGTATTTGATACACTGCCGATTTTGCAGGTTTTCCCACTTACAAAACATCTAGAAGTCTGTCATTTTTATCATCGGTACTCTTCAACTGTGAGAGACGGAATCTAAAACAAAAATGCAGAAAATGATATTGTATGATTTTTAAGTAATTCATTTGCATTTTATTGCATGACATAATTATTTGATACATCAGAAAAACAGAACTTAATATTTGGTACAGTAACCTTTGTTTGCAATTACAGAGATCAAACATTTCCTGTAGTTCTTGACCAGGTTTGCACACAGTGCAGCAGGGATTTTGGCCCACTCCTCCATACAGATCTTCTCCAGATCCTTCAGGTTTTGGGGCTGTCACTGGGCAATAAGGACTTTCAGCTCCCTCCAAAGATTTTCTATTGGGTTCAGGTCTGGAGACTGACTAGGCCACTCCAGGACCTTGAGATGCTTCTTACGGAGCCACTCCTTAGTTGCCGTGGCTGTGTGTTTTGGGTCGTTGTCATGCTGGAAGACCCAGCCACAACCCATCTTCAATGCTCTTACTGAGGGAAGGAGGTACATGGCCCCATCCATCCTCCTCTCAATACGGTGCAGTCGTCCTGTCCCCTTTGCAGAAAAACATCCCCAAAGAATGATGTTTCCACCTCCATGCTTCACGGTTGGGATGGTGTTCTTGGGGTTGTACTCATCCTTCTTCTTCCTCCAAACACAGTGAGTGGAGTTTAGGCCAAAAAACTCTATTCTTGTCTTATCAGACCACATGACCTTCTCCCATTCCTCCTCTGGATCATCCAGATGGTCATTGGCAAACTTCAGACGGGCCTGGACATGCGCTGGCTTGAGCAGGGGGACCTTGCATGCGCTGCAGGATTTTAATCCATGACAGCGTAGTGTGTTACTAATGGTTTTCTTTGAGACTGTGGTCCCAGCTCTCTTCAGGTCATTGACCAGGTCCTGCCGTGTAGTTCTGCGCTGGTCCCTCACCTTCCTCATCATTGATCATTGATCATTGATGCTCCACGAGGTGAGATCTTGCATGGAGCCCCAGACCAAGGGAGTATCACTGTCATCTTGAACTTCTTCCATTTTCTAGTAATTGCGCCAACAGTTGTTGCCTTCTCACCAAGCTGCTTGCCTATTGTCCTGTAGCCCATCCCAGCCTTGTGCAGGTCTACAATTTTATCTCTGATGTCCTTACACAGCTCTCTGGTCTTGGCCATTGTGGAGAGGTTTGAGTCTGTTTGAGTGTGTGGACAGGTGTCTTTTATACAGGTAACATGTTCAAACAGGTTCAGTTAATACAGGTAATGAGTGGTGAACAGGAGGGCTTCTTGAAGAAAAACTAACAGGTCTGTGAGAGCTGGAATTCTTACTGGTTGGTAGGTGATCAAATATTTATGTCATGCAATAAAATGCAAATTAATTATTTAAAAAGCATGCAATGTGATTTTCTTGATTTTTGTTTTAGATTTCGTCTCTCACAGTTGTAGTGTACCTATGATAAAAAATTACAGACCTCTACATGCTTTGTAAGTGGGAAAAGCTGCAAAATCAGCAGTGTATCAAATACTTGTTCTTGTATGTGTGTGATATAGGATTTGTGCAATTTGCTTTAATTTATGGTTTTTTTGATAAGTTACTTGAAGAGTAAATAGTGAGAGGTTAGATGTTTCACAGAGACGTAAATCAATTAAAAAAAATTCTAAATGACTGTTTCATCCTATGGCCTTGAGCTCACAGACTCTAGAGTTCAGACTACAGAGAAAGTTTGATTGATTTTCTATCATCACTTTTCATCTCTGCACCTTTGTGAATAGTCTTATTGGATGTTACACCATCCTGGTTTCGTGTAGGCTGCTACTCCCACGATCCTTTTATCTCTTTGACTCACTCTCTTCCAGACAAATCACAAACTCTTTCCAAGGTTTGCTGCATATCACACAGATACTTAAGCCCTGACTCCATTTTTGTCTCTGATCCAGACATATATACATCCAACCCCTCTAAATATGATCACTCATGACACAGCATGTGTTTAAAAACTGCTTTCCTCTTGCTTTTCTTCTGATATTTAAGCACCCGCTGCAGCCCTGAGCACACCCAGAAGACAAGGCCGGTGTCGGTGAAGCATTAGCCCTCTCACTCACACATGAGGATGATATTTCACTTTGTGCTGTAGCCAAGGCTACCAGGCACACATGCACTCGCACATACCACTAAATATTCCTTACACAGATCCACCCTGCTATATTACCTTTCATAAAATGGAACTCAGCAGTCGTTGTAACTCATCGCCCCTGAAGACCCAAGAAGAAGAATGTGAAATGTGTTTTTGGATGTGATTTAAATTAGCCTGTATAAATAAAGGTTATAATAAAGTGAAACGTGTTGTAATAATAAACCTTGGACATGGTATATTCTCTGCAGAGTGTTGCATGCAGACAGGGTGAGGATGTGTGGAAGAAATACATCTGGCTTTGTAATCAGCTGGTATGTTTGACCTGTGAAGCACATCAGTGCTCCTGGCTTTCCATTCAATACATAAAGCACCTGAACCTGAAAGTTAAATGACTTTCTTCTTTAGAACCATGCAAGAGTTTAGGTTTGATTTGAGACACTATGAAATCAGATGATCTTCAACCAATAAAAAAAACATATCATAAATGCTGCTCCCTGCATTTTATACATTTGTATCAGTACAAAAGCACATGCTGCTGTTTGCTTGTGTGAATTGCTGATCTACTGAAGACATGTTTAGTTTCATTGATGCATAAAACCAACAAGTTCTCCAAATTCGTTGACCAAACACGTGGTTTGATCATGTGACTCCAGCAAGCCACCCCCTATCAGCAATAGTCAGTAGGACAGCATCATTTGTCTGTGCTTTCCAAAACTGTTAACAAATAATGATGTTTTACGACATGGTTAAGGTTGGGTTAGGTTTCGGCACAAACACCACTTGGTTAGGTTTAGGGTAAGATCATGGTTTGAGTTTATATCATCACTTTGTTAAGATTAGAGAAACATGTGGGGTGTAAAGTTACTACCTACTCAAAGTTCACAACACAAGGTGAAGGTTAGGGGACGATTGTAGGTACAGAATTTTTTAAACTGTCCTAACTTGACGTTGGAAACAGGAAAGAAAAAGCAGTCTCCTGTGGTAAAGTGAATGCCTCTTCCTCTGAATGACAAAACCTGTCCACACATACAATATCACCTGAACTGTACCACAGCTCTGGGTCACAAGTACTACAGCTGCTAAATGGCATCTATCAGTCAAACGTATTTGATGTTTTAAGGCAATTGTGTTGTGTTTTTCACCTTTACAGCAACGATTGTATTCTTTATTGCCTTATCATTGATTGATATTTAATTCTATACTAGACCATAGACTGTATAAAAGAAATGGACGTAACATCCGTGACGTCACCCATTGGTTTGTGGACTGCTGCTCGGAAGCCAATAGTTTCGATCTAGGCCAACTTGAAAATTTCAGGTGCATGCTGGGAAAAATAAAAACATGAATTCTACTTATATGGGCATGAGGCAGGGCCATGGGTGGAGCCAACGGCAGAGCAGGGAGGTTGTGATTGGTTGCGAGGGCTGGATCTCGAAGACATTGGTCAATCAATCTGTCAATCACGACGTAGCCACGCCCTAATGCATACCCTCCTTTATCGTCAAATATAAAATCAGGGAAGCCAAAATTTCACAATTGAACATCATACTGCATTGAAGAAGGCTTTAAACTAGCGATTGAGACCATAAACACATTTTGAAAACGTTTACTGAGGTTAGAAATCAAGTGAGAAGTTGGTGAATTCTCCATTGACTTGTATAGAGCCGGAAGTCCTTTTAACACCAAAATGGTCACCCCCTGGTGGCCTTTTGCCAGAATGCTGTTCTAAGAAAATGTCTGAATTCACTTTACACGGTCTTTAAAGGTTTACTATGCAGCATTTGTTGGTTGCTGTTTGTGAACGCAACCTTCTAACCTGACAGGCCATTCTCATCTTCTGTTCGTATGATATCATACGAACAGAAGATGAGGATACGTTCAACCTGACCCCTCCTCCCCAGCTAAACAATGCCAGAGTGAGCTGAGCAGACCAGTGAGTGAGTGAGTGAGTGAGTGAGTGAGAGAGAGAGAGAGAGAGAGAGAGAGAGAGAGAGAGAGAGAGAGAGAGAGAGAGAGAGAGAGAGAGAGAGAGAGAGAGAGAGCTGCATACTATACCATTAAACCTTCATTATGTGCTTTTACTATTACATATCTTAAGGCCGGTGGAGCACAAATTAAACATGACCTTAGAACTGCTTTTCTGACAAACAGACGTTCAACTTTCTGGAAACTTCTTTTCAGGTCAAAAAGAGAATAATTCATAATTATATTAGTTGGGTACAAGCTTTCAGTGTCCAGAAACTCATTAGAAACCCACAGGACAGTCCATTCTCTGTGTTCTCAGCAGCACATCTCCAGGAAAGGGTCAGAGTAAGTACTTCATGTCCTGTTCTTCAAGGCCAATCATAGCTGAATCACAATATATTCCACTTTGAGTTGATTCAGTGTCCTCTATCTACCAAAGATTACCATTATACTGTGTGGAATGTGAAGATAAATCATATCTATTGTCAGAATCTTTTTCAATAACTTTTCAAAAGATAATTGAAACTTTAAACATGCTCAGGTTCTTTCATGGAAACCCAGACAGGATTATGTGACCAAAAGTAGTTCTAAAGGCTCCAAAGCAAGAACTTGAGGAAAACCTATTTTTACTGAGATCCAGTGTTCATTTTGTCAATAGGATATATGACGAAAAATATTTTTGATGACATTCTGTTTACCTCTAAAACAAAATAAAAAGTAACCATTGTAAAAAAGAACTATGACCAAATATTTTACATTCATACCATAGAAAGAAACCTAAATGATGATGTGACAGACGAACAAAAGGACTGAACAGCAACAGACATAGAAATTTAAAATATATGACAAAAATGAAACTAAAATGTTACTGATGAAAACCAGACTACAATGTTCTGAGTTTTTACTGACTATTTAGAAAACATCTAATAAAAAAATACAGTAACAAAACTGAAACGACACCTCATAAGCCAGATAACCCAGAATCGCTTTCGCTCCATAAATCTATAAAATATTAGGGGTTGTATTCTCATCGTGGTGCAGCAACCAGTGCAAGCACTACTCTAACCTTTTGGCATTTTCCTGACCACGAAATTGGCTTCACCCATCTGTGTGGTATCTTGGTGACCAGCACAAAGCACATATATTATGGTGGAAAAAAATGATGTGCTGACAGCATTGAATGTACACATCTTGAGGTGCAACATCCTTCAGCCTCCACTTCTATCAACAAGAGGACAATAAGGACATGCTGCAAAGGTATCTATAGAGATACCTACAGACAAAATAAAGTACAACCTGCTCTATGTGAAAAATGCCCTGAAATACCTTCTGTTATATGGCACTATATAAATAAAGATGACTTGAACTCGAGAGCTGCTTTATACTGTATGAAAAGTTTCTCCTTCAGTTCATCAAATGTCTGCAGCATCTGATGGCAGTAGGACTGAGTATTTATAAGTCACCACACTTTTTGATCTATAGTCACCTTTATAAAGCCCTTTAACACTTTAAACTGCTGCACATACATGAACTAAAACAGCTGTGCACACATCACTGTGTGTGATTAAAAAAGGGCAGCAGATGATGGTATAACTAGACAGTAAAGTGAGATGGATAACAAGAGTTTGGTTTTATAATATAGTAACAGCTGGATTGTATAAGGCTAAGACCACCTCTGGGGAACTGGGTGAAAACAAGTGGGCTATGTAAATGAAATAAGTGGCATAGATGTGAGGTGATGTGATGGCACAGTGGGTGGGTAAGTAAATTACATAAGTTGGTTAGGTAGACAATGCAGCTTCTTGATAGAGTGAAGTTAAAGCTCCAGCTGACACTGACACTTATTGTGTGACCTCAAGGTTGATTGGTTGATAGGCACACAGTGCAGTATTGTGAGTGACAACAGGGAAACAGCATTCAGTAGTTGATGTGACAGCAGCAGCGGTGAACGGTGCAGCAGAACGTTGTTTTGTGAAAAGCTACTGCTGGAGGAAAACTTGATGGGGTTAATGAGTCTCACTGACATTCTCTCTGTATGCATATTTCTATTATAGAAATACTACAGGACATTTCAGTAAACTAAATATCAGAAGAAACAGTATTTTTCAGCTGTGACGCAGACATGAAGTGTGTACTGTATGCTTTATAATAAAGAAAAAGTAGGTCAGGACATAGTGAAAATGTCATTCAATAACTGCAGCTCAGTACAGGAATGAGTCAACAATACTCCTGCACAGATCATTGGTGACCTGGCTGCTTATTAATATCACTGTGATTGAACTGAGATCTTAATAACCAGGTTATGATCCAGCTTGTACAGTATGTGAATATGATTGAAACCAGAAAGAACATAAGAAAGAAAGAAAGAGAGGAAACTTGGAGAAAATAACAATATGATGATGAATAAGAAGATTATGAAGAACGGGAAGAAGACTATAATGACGACAACAACAAAGATGACAATGACAGTGAAGAAGACAACGCTGACTACGAAGATGATGAAGATGACGATGAAAAAGATGAAGAAGAAGAAGACAACAACGAAGAAGACGATGACAAAGACGATGACAACAAAGACTGACGACGATGGTGAAGAAGACTAAGAATAAAATGGTGACAACGATGATGATGAATGAGAAGAATAAGGTAAATGGACTGTACTTATATACTATTACAGTACTTTCTAGTCATTACGACCACTCAAAGCTCTTTTACACTACATCTCATTCACCCATTCACACTAGGGCTTGGACGATCCGCAATCAAATTGTATATTGGTGATTGGAGGGTTGCCAGGCGATTTGCTGTTTATCAAGACGATTTTGAAAAAAAAAAAAAAAAAAAGGCGCTCTACTGTGCATTAAGAAATGTTTCTGGAGGAAATACATGACTGTTAGAGAAGCCCCGTTTACAAACAGACCTACAATCCACTTTCTCTCTTCTCTTCTCTTCTCTTCTCTCAGCACAGGGTACACTGTCAGCCAGCCCTGTGCTGACAGTGACAAGGCGCACCTAAAATATTGTTTTAATGTGTAACTATTGAAATGTTAACACAAGGGCTTTCATAAATTCCTACAGTGTTGCAGGTTAAAAGTTAATGACAGCGACTTGAAGTGAGGAGGAGCAACACGTCTCCAGCTTGTCAACGCAGCGGTGTCACTCACTTGTGCATGCATGTGATGTAAAACATTAAAAATGACATCATTATAACAAATAACAAAAAACAAAAAACGTGCCAAGGACAGGTGTGCCGATTTAATTGTGTATTGTCAATCTAGAGCAATGACAATCTACAATTTGAAGTTTAGAGGCAATCACACAGCCCTAATTCACACACATTCATACACTGTTGACAGGAGCTACTAGCCTGGGTAAACTCATGCTCTCTTCCAGCGACATTCCACTTCGCTAAGGAAGTTAGTATGGCCACCAAGACAAAGTCACCTGAAATAGGGAACCAATTACAGAACGGGGAGGCGGGCTCAACACTAGTGCTGGGCGGTATACCGGTTCACACTGAATACCGGTGTATATTTTCGTTATGATATGAATTTTTAACGTAGCACCATACCGGTGTATTTCATTACACAACGTTAGGAACGCTGCGTCGCGCAACACTTTTTCAGGCGGGACCCTTTTCAGTGTTGCACTTGCTGAGCGAGTTAAGATGATGATAGTTCACACATCACATCCTGGTTTTCAATAATTAGTCAGTAAACTCAGCATTGTCTAACGCAGGCTGGAAAATGTGAACTTTTATTTACAGTTAAAACATTTTGCTGTGTGTTTCAGCCTCTGCCAAACTAACGGAGCTGCGGCAGCTTCCTGTCTAAGCTTTCAAAATGAAACCCTTGTTATTGTGCTCTTCTTCTTATTATTATTATTATTAACAAACAAAGTTGGGGCTGTAAATTACGGGAGATTCCCAGAGAGAAAAGACAAAACGGGAGAGCGGCGGGAGATGAGTCTAAAATACAGGAGAAAAACGGGAGTGTTGGCAGCTCTGATATAACTACTAGTGTAGAATTCTAATATTCACTCATCATGACAGTAAAATAGTCCATCCTAAGTCAATCTACTGCAGTAGAGTAGTAGTTCCTCTCTCAACTAGTAGAAGATGTTGTTAACACCTGATTATGCATGAAAAAATATACCGTCATATACCGTAAAACCGCTTTTATTTTGAAATATACCGTGATATACATTTTCGGTCATACTGCCCAGCACTACTCAACACAATGACGCCAGTAGAGCGACTCTGTTTACATCCAGCATGGCGGCCACGGAGGGGCAGCAACCGTTCCAAGCAGCAGTAGATTGTGTGCTAAATAAATTGGAAGTTTACTTTGAAAATAGAACAAAAGCTTGTGCTACATGATTTTTCCTTCATAACAAGGAAGTGTTCATGCTGCTCCCTACAGGCTCTGAATACGTAATCATGTATCGTAGATATGATTGGCTGTAAATTTGTCTAGTAGCATACAGAAGTATTTGATCGATATTCGTTGATCCCGCCTCAAATACGAGGAAATTAACGGCTAGCTAGGCTAAGGAGCTACCACACAGGATGCTAACCTGCTCATCAGGAGGAAACTAACCATTCATTCTCATTCTCAAGTGTCTTGCCCAAGGACACATCGACATGTGGACTGGAGGAGCCAGGAATCGAACCACCAATCTTCCAATTGGAGGACGACCGCAGCCACCCAAGGTAAGGAAGTCTTCATCAAGAAGAAGGTGATGAAGATGATAATGAAGAAAAAGAAGAAGAAGAATATCATAAAACATAAGATGAACAGTGGGTCTGGTTGATCACTCTTTATATGTTTTAACTTATATGCTTCCTTTAGGAAACATTGTCCAGAATTACTCAATAAATGTTCATTGTTATGCAGATGATACTCAATTGTATCTATCAATAAAGCCAAATGCAATGAACCAATTAACTAAAGTACAAACATGCATTAAGGACATAAAGGCCTGGATGACCTGTAACTTCCTGTTATTAAACTCAGAAAAAACTGAAGTTATTGTGCTTGGCCCTAAACACCTTAGAAATTCATTATCAAATGACATAACTACTCTGGATGGCATTACTCTGGCCTCCAGCACCACTGTAAGGAACCTAGGAGTTATATTTGATTAGGATCTGTCCTTTAATTCATAATTCATAATTATAAAACAAATTTCAAGGCCTTCTTTCATCTGCATAATATTGCAAAAATCAGACATATCCTGTCTCAAAATTATGCTGAAAAACTAGTCCATGCATTTGTTACTTCTAGGCTGGACTACTGTAATTCATTATTATCAGGCTGTCCTAACAAGTCTCTAAAGACTCTCCAGCTGGTCCAGAATGCAGCTGCTCGTGTTCTGACAAAAACTAGAAAGACAGATCATATTACTCCCATCTTGGCTTCACTGCATTGGCTTCCCGTAAAATTCAGAATAGAATTCAAAATCCTTCTCCTCACCTTCAAAGATCTCAATGGTCAGGCTCCATCATATCTCAAAGAACTGATAGTACCTTATGTACCTACTAGAACACTGCGCTCCCAGCATGCAGGTCTACTTGTGGTTCCTAGTATCTCTAAAAGTAGAACAGGAGGCAGAGCCTTCAGCTATCAGGCTCCTCTCCTGTGGAACCATCTTCCAGATTTGGTTCGGGGGGCAGACACCCTCTCTACATTTAAGAGTAGGCTTAAAACTTTCCTTTTTGATAAAGCTTATAGTTAGGGCTCTTTGAGCTCTTAGCTTATGCTGCTATAGACTTAGACTGCCGGAGGACTCCCATGATGCACTGAGTTTCTCTCTCTATCCATCTTGTTGTCTGTGCTTTCTCGTCTCACAGGTAATCTGGGCCTGTAGACGTCCGGATGACGGATTCCAGTCCACTTTCTAGCTTCATTGTTGATTTTCATTGTGCTTCTCTCCTCTCAACCCCAACCGGTCGAGGCAGATGGCCAGATGGATTTTTCACTTTGTTGCCAACACAGACACCATAAAATAGATAATCAAGTCAACTGATTTTGACCTCTGCCTCCGTAATCATTAGTTGCACTTTTTTCCAGTATTTCCAATATTCTCCAGGCTTTTCCTTTATACTAAGCATTTTTTAAAAGCCATCACAAGAAGCCAGATCGTGAGAATTTCTGCATCTGATCCATCAGCAGTACACTCATAGTGATATTCTCACAGGGTTTACAGCTTTGAACCCACCTAATCCTTCATCTTTTATTTTGAACACTGCTAAATTCTATCTGCCATTTCCTATTATTTTATTCATCTTATCCCAGCCTGACTCTCACTTTAAATATGACTTGTGGCTGATGGCAGCAGAAAATATATATTACAGGCTAAATGCAATCCAGCTGACTTTAAAATGAAGAAAAGTTACAATTGAAAAGTTAACTTCAGAACTGGCACACATGCTTCAGTTAGTACTTTCTTGATTCGTGCAAGATCCTCAGTAAGTGTACACATTATGCTTAATTTACACTAAATTATCTAGTCTGAGAAAGAAACCCTGATGATGTCACTGTGATATCACCAGGGAGATTGCAGCTTGGGCTTCGAGAAAATAAATCTGTAACAGGAAGCTGATACAAACTGGAAGTGTGGAATTTTAAAGGCATGGATGTTTTATCAGGCATGTGTTGCATTATGGGAAATGTAGTGTTTTTGGAGCTCGACCCATACTAGCATCTACTAAATAGATTAGTTTAGTTTAGGTTTGTTTACCTCCTCAATCCCACCGACACGCCTTCCGGTAAGGAAGCAGGGCCTGGGGGCTCGGGTGTGGGCTCTCCTATTTCTGGGGCTGAGGTTGCCGAGGTGGTCAAAAAGCTCCACGGTGGCAGGGCCCCAGAGGTGGATGAGATCCGCCCCAAGTTCATCAAGGCCTTGGATGTCGTGGGGCTGTCATGGTTGACACGACTCTGCAGCATTGTGTGGACATCGGGGGCAGTGCCTCTGGATTGGCAGACTGGGGTGGTGGTCCTTCTTTAAGAAGGGGGACCGGAGGGTGTGTTCCAACTATAGGGGGATCACACTCCTCAGCCTCCCTCTATTCGGGGGTGCTGGAGAGGAGGGTCCGTCGGATAGTCGAACCTCGGATTCAGGAGGAGCAGTGTGGTTTTCATCCAGGCCGTGGAATTGTGGACCAGCTCTACACCCTCTACGGGATCCTTGAGGGCGCATGGGAGTTTGCCCAACCAGTCCACATGTGTTTTGTGGACTTGGAGAAGGCAATCGACCGTGTCCACCCCCCCGATACGGGCCGTCCGTTCCCTGTATGACCGATGTCAGAGCTTGGTTCGCATTGCTGGTAATAAGTCGGACTTGTTTCCAGTGAGAGTTGGACTCCGCTAGGGCTGCCCTTTGTCACTGATGCTGTTCATAATCTTTATGGACAGGATTTCTAGGCGCAGCCAGGGTGTGGAGGGGGTCCGGTTTGGTGACCTCAGGATTGGGTCACTGGTTTTTGCAGATGATGTGGTCCTGTTGGCTTCATCAGACCGTGACCTCCAGCTCTCACTGGATCGGTCCGCAGCGGAGTGTGAAGTGGCCGGGATGAGAATCAGCACCTACAAATCCGGGTCCATGGTTCTCAACCGGTAGGCAGGTTGAGAACCATGGTCGGGGATGAGATCCTGCCCCAAGTGGAGGAGTTCAAGTACCTCGGGGTCTTGTTCACGAGAGACAATGTCTCTCGGCTGGCCTGGGAACACCTCGGGATCCCCCGGGAAGAGCTGGACAAAGTGGCTGGGGAGAGGGAAGTCTGGGCTTCCCTGCTTAGGCTGCTGCCCCCGTGACCTGACCCCGGATAAGCGGAAGAGGACGGTAACGGTAGTTTCATTTATTTTGCGCATGTTAAAATTTATACCAGAAGGATCTGAATTTTATGGAGAGCAGTAGGAAAAGTACTCGTCCAAACTATATTACAATATAAAGATTATATTAATTAGACTATAATAAAGAGTTATAGGGTGTCTCTTTTTCTCATTTAAATATATCTATGTGGATGAAATGTCAAAGCAGTTAAATGGATGTGGAGCAGGATGTATAGTTGGTAAATCTCTCATTAACCACTGTATGTGGATTGTCTTGTCAGTTTCCTGTCAGAGTTCCAGCGTTCTTATCTCAGTTTATATTATTAGTGTTATTGATCAGTTTTGCCTTTTGGATGCTGAGTATTGCCTAGTGATTTTGTACTTCTGCCCTGTGATTTTGGATTTCCTGGTTTCTGACTTTTTGGACTGATTAAACGGCTTGAGAACTCTTCATCCCTGTGTCTCTGTCTCTGCATTTGAGTCCACCTGGTCTGTGTCTGATATGAGTGTGTTTTGAGACTAAATATTTAGGCCATTACAAAACCAATGATGTATCAGATGATGAATATATTTACAGACACTGTGCTCAGTGACTGTAAAAATGTCTCTTTTTAAAACTTTTTGTTACACATTATCAGAGGAGGTAAAAGTACACTTTCACATTCTTTACTTAAGTAAAAGTACAGATATTTGTGTAGAATGAGTACTTCAAATCTTTTACTCAAGTTAAAGTAAGTGTACTGCATGTGTTCATATAGTAGGAGTCTTCCTGCTGCTGTCATATTCCTACACTGTTGGACTTTCCTCCCAGTAGCTGATTTTGATATAAGCAGCCACCCAGGACGGCATCTTACCAGGGGCGACACGGAGCACACACAGCAAAAAAAAAAAAGAAAAGAAGAAAAGGTTTTATCACTTATTTGCACATCATGTCTTCTTTTTATAAAGTCACTGAAGTTAAAAGGAGCCTGTTTTGACAATGTAAGGAGTAGACAGTATAGATATTTGTGTGGATGAAAAGTAAAAAGTTGTAAGAAAAATAAATACTCAAAAAGACTTACTTAACGAAGTACAGATACTTTGTTACTTCCCACCGCTGCATAGTATATACTGTTTATATACTCCACCCTTTTCTGTTGAGCTCTGTTGTTAATTAAGTCTGCTTAAGGCAGTTTCCTTTTTGTTGACCAAAGAGTGCCAGGCACAACACACAGCTGCCAGAATTGTCCACTTGTGGTTAAATCAGCTGTGTTGAAGGATAGGAAGTGTGTAAACTGTACATTTTATAGTAAATGATGTTTTTATGATATGAAACATGTCTATAAGCTCTCTTCTGCCTTGTGTCTTTAAACACAGTCATGTCTCTCTCCTCCTTCCTTCTCCATCTGTTTAAAGACAGTAACATGGCCGAGCAACATGAGAGAGTTTTGAAAAAGGACGGTGTGTTTATGTGTGTTTCCCATCAGGGGAACTCCCCAAAATGTAAGAGTTATTGGACTGAGAGGTGCAGACACTGTGTGCAGGGGTTTTGTTTAGTAAAGTCTGGAGCTGCAGCTGGTCCGGAGTAGGTCTGCGTCACACACCAGGTCATTAGGGTGACACATCAAAAAGGAGTTGGAGGCTCTTATCTTCTCCTCGGGTGGGATTCAACACACTTCCTGGATCCAGACGAATTCAAAGTAACCAGACATCTGTCTCTTCCAATAAACTAGGACTCATTTGCATGTATCAGTGGATGATCAACATTCTGTGACTGTCTTTTACATGAGTCCTTTTAAATGTAGTCCATGAAACAGTATGTAGCCCGTTATCAATCACTGAAACATTACATTGAATAGAGTTAAAGCTGCAATGATTAGTCAATTAGTCATTAGCTGATCAAATGCAAAAGCAAAAGTAGTATAAACTAGCTAACTGTATATAAAGTAGTATAAACTAGCTAACTGTATATAAAGTAGTATAAACTAGCTAACTGTATATAAAGTAGTGTAAACTAGCTAACTGTATATAAAGTAGTATAAACTAGCTAACTTTATATAAAGTAGTATAAACTAGCTAACTGTATATAAAGTAGTATAAACTAGCTAACTGTATATAAAGTAGTATAAACTAGCTAACTTTGTATAAAGTAGTATAAACTAGCTAACTGTATATAAAGTAGTATAAACTAGCTAACTGTATATAAAGTAGTATAAACTAGCTAACTGTATATAAAGTAGTATAAACTAAACTCATAATACTGCACTACTTTTACTGTAATACTGCATACTACATCACTATAATACTGCAGTACTTTTACTGTAATACTGCATACTACATCACTCAATAATACTGCACTACTTTTACTGTAATACTGCATACTACATCACTCATAATATATCACTACTTTTACTGTAATACTGCATACTACATCACTCATAATACTGCACTACTTTTACTGTAATACTGCATACTACATCACTCATAATACTGCACTACTTTTACTGTAATACTGCAGTACAGTACTTTTACTGTAATACTGCATCCTACATAACTCATAATACTGCAGTACTTTTACTGTAATACTGCATACTACGTCACTCATAATACTGCAGTACTTTTACTATAATACTGCATTCTACATCACTCATAATACTGCAGTACTTTTACTGTAATACTGCATACTACATCATAATACTTACAAATTACAGTAGGATACAGGACTTTTACTTGTACTGCAGTTTTTTACATATCAGTATTGGTGCTTTTACTGCAGTAAAGGATCAGGCTTCATTATTTCCTGTATTTCCTTGCCAAAAGGAGAAAAATGGCAGTTGTGACACACAGAATAGGCGTGAATATTTATTTAACAGTGATTTTCTCTCCAAAGTGTCATTTTTCATTAACAACAGTGGCTCCCACCTTCACTTTATTCTAACATAAAGCAGTCCTACAGTAAAGTAAAACATGTCATATAAAGTGAGTCTGCAGTATAATTCAGGTTTAGCACCATACATTGCCAACATGTTGAGTGAGTTTCACTGAATGGTGATTACCTGCTGTTATGATATGTGCTGCTGTGCTGCCAAAAGGAACCAGTTTCCCCTCAATGTACAACATGTGTGCTTATGTTACTCAAGCATCATGTCATGTAGTTCTAATGGACAGTCAAAACAGATGAGTGCATACAGGATATCAGGTTATGACAATCATCTGTTCTGATTCATGTTCATCTTCATGTCCAGATTGCTTGCTGATATTTACTGATCCACAGTCCTTTTTCTGTGTAAACATGGATTTAAAAGTTGATCTGAAGCTAATATGAAGCTTCAGCCGTCCAAATGAGTCAAGTCAAGTCTTCTATGTTTCAACGTTACAGTGCTTTGTTTGTCTTTTTGTTCTATTTTATTGTATTTTGTCTTTTTTAACCCAGCTTTTATTAAACTTTATCTTTTATTTTACTTTTCTTTTGTCTTTTTAATCTATTTTAGCCTAGTATTTTATTGAACTGTTCTAAACATTTTTATCATTTCATCATATTATTCCATTTTTGTCTTTTAATTTGTTCTTTGTTTTTTTTAATTCCTTTTCTTTATGTTGTCACTTGTCAATCAACTCATTGTAAGGCACTTTGAACTACACTAGCCTGTATGAAAGGTGATATATAAATAAAGTTTATTATACTTCCACTATAGCTCAGCAGGGAAACACTGTCTGAAAGGAGGTTGTCACATTTACATGCAAGTTTAATAACTGGATTGACCTTTAATTTCCCCAATTTAATCTTTTTTCTAGGATGCTGTGTTGAAAAAAACCATGATGCTTCACAACCAAAATTGCCTTGCATTGGCTTGAATAGAAAAGAGAACAAGACAATTATGTATTATTCACAATCTTTTTTTAATGGGAACAGTGTTATGCAGATAGTGTAGCATTTTGGGATTTTTGTAGCCTTAATGTTGCTAGAATAGTGAGTTTCTTCAGGTTTGTTAATAATGAGTGTGTTAGTGCCAAGAAGGCTTGTTTAACCTGTAAATACTGTTCACTTTCACATTTGACCCATTTTGGCATTTGACAGCAGTAAAAACCCTAAACACTGTTTTCTTTCAGCCTTAAATTTGACGACTTCTCCTAATGTGACCCAGAATACACAAAATGTTTCGTTGAGTGTTTGACCCGTAATGAATTAAAACACCCATGATTTACTGTTGCATTCTTCACATTTATTATGATTCACTGCACTAGTCATGCTCCCCTGTTAATGTGACATAGGTGTGATTATAAATGTTTGATCATCCATAAAAGCATAAAGGTTTTAAGTTTATATAGGTTAGAAATAATAAAACATGTATGTAGGTTTTCAGGTTGAACGGTGTATTCAATAAAGCATTGTTTTAAATAAACAAAAAGCATAAAAACTGCTCTCTGAAAGCTTCCTTAAAGACTGTGTAAAGTGAATAAAGACATTTTCTTCTAAACACATTAAATAGGTCATAAATGTATTTCTAAAAAAGGTGTAAAAAGCATTTCAACCATTTAGATTTGAATTGTGGAGCTAGGCTTCACAAACTGTGTTTCAACATTTCTGTGTTCAGGATTTAGTGGGTGGGTCTGAAAATCATAAACCCGCCCCTGCTGCTGTAGAGGTATAAATACATTCAGCGCACACTACTACTACTACAGTCTACAGTTAGCCAGTTAGCCGAGCTAGCCGCTAAGTTAATAGCAGTAAGCTCTCAGACGTAGCGTCCATGTTTCTGGTAGAGGTGGTGACTTTGATTGACAGGTGATACTTGGTAGGGGGCGGGGTTTCAGCAAACTCGGCGGGCACTCCCACAGCGTTTGGTAGCAGAGAAAGAGAAGAGGCTGAGTTTTACACAACTTTGAAGCCTAATTTCAGATTGATTGACCAATGTCCTCGAGATCCAGCCCTCGCAACCAATCACAACCTCCCCGCTCTGCCCATACTTCCGCCCATGTCTCCGCCTCATGCCCATATAAGTAGAATCCGTGTTCTTTTATTACCGGCATGCACCTGAAATTTTCAAGATGGCGCTGCCTAGATTTGAAACTATTGGCTTCCGAGCAGCAGTCCACAAACCAATGGGTGACGTCACGGATGTTACGTCCATTTCTTTTATACAGTCTATGGTTTCTGGTAGAGGTGGTGACTTTGATTGACAGGTGACACTTGGTAGGGGGCGGGGTTTCAGCAAACTCGGTGGGCACTCCCACAGTGTTTGGTAGCAGAGAAAGAGGCTGAGTTTTACACAACTTTGAAGCCTAATTTCATATATTTGGTGATTTTTTTAATCATTCAAATTTGGCAGGGTGGTTAACAACACACTTTTCTGTGGTATGTCAAACTCAGAACACATATTTATTCTTACTTTACACAGACTTTAATGATTAATCTGTGACTGATCAGGCATCCTTTAATTATTTGAGAGATGAATTATGAAGGGAGAATGTGAATACATCTGAATATGAACAGTATGTGAGGGTTAACCTACAAAAATGTACATGTTTTATTGCTACCATTGCTGCCAAGAATTACTGCTGTCATAGATGATGAAAAAGAAAAATGCTTACTGTCAGACAAAATGATTTCCTCTGCTACTTGCTCTCCTGATACAAGAGCTTGTGAATATGTGTGTGGTAGACAAGCTGTATAAATGTGAGATGTTTGTTCTGCTTTACTGGAAGTATTTCATCATCAGGGTTAGTCTCATATTCAAGCCAATATGGTAAATGTCTCCTGCGTATGATTACTCAATGTTGAATCAAGACTATTACATTATTATTCCATCTGTGAAGTCAAGAAGAAATCAAAACCAACATCTTAACTGCATTTAACTGTTTGTATATCTTTATAAAACACTATCAACATATCAGCAGAGCTCCTGTAGAGTAGAAACTACTGTAGAAACATAGTGGTGCAACATGGAAGAGGAAACACTCCCAATGTAGATCTAAAGGGCTCATTCTAAAGTTACACAACACTAATTCAACCTTTTTTTTTTAACTTTATTACCATTCATAAATATTAACAAGCAATTTTAACTGTACAGAACAAAACAAAATGACATTGAGATTGGGCTCAGTTCCACACATATATAAGATACACATAAAATAATGCACCATACATCCATGTATCACATAGAGAATTAAAATCTAACCGAGGTATAGAATAATAGGTGTCCAGCTCCTCATGAATAAAGGCACTTTTAGCTGTAGATGGGCATATGTTCCATGGTGGTGTTGAGTGTGGTCTCTGATTTTTTGTGCAATATCCTGGATGGTAGATGATCTCCCAGTCTGAGACACTTCAGGCTCGCAACTAGACAGAGATGCAGCTGCTTAGTATGCTCTCTATAGTGCCTCTGTAGAAAGTGGTGAGGATGGGGGGGTGGAGGTGTTCTCTCCTCAACTCAACATATATTTTAGGAAGCCATCTGTGAGATCTTATGGAGAGCACATTCGGAATAAAAAGTGCATCTTCTATAAATGTGTTAAGTTCCAATTCCTAAACCATACTTATGAATCTTATATTCAATTTCTGCTGAGTCCATTTCACTAGATGCCACTAAACTCTAAGCACTGCACCTTTAAATTAAATGATTCCAGTGGACACTGAAGCCATGACTGAAGCCATAGCACAGTCAGAACTATCAGGGCGCCTAACATGTCTAGTTATTAACAATAAAACAATCTGTGCCAACTCAATACTGTATCATTGTGGGATATTATGGGATGTGTCAGAAGAAAATATGAATTATACTGGGGGAGTACAAATTTGACTTGCGTTTATTAAAAAAATGTAAATCAGCATTCAAACATGTTCTATAAAATGTTCTCCTGGATCATAAAACAGTGATTTCACAGAAGGATTAATCAAACATTTCTTAATGACTGATGGGGAATTTATGAATGTGAATTGCTGTAGAGACTAATTATATAAGTTAGAATAAGTTAGAATAAACATCTTTAAGTATTTTTAAAAGCTCTATAAATAAAATGTATCATTAATATAAACAGTATGTATCACACCTTCCCCAAACATATTTAACAGATAAAAGCATATGAGACACAACAACTGACCTAAAGGATTAGACTCCCAGTCATGCCACTATCTCTAAATTCTCTGTCTACTCTCCAGGCTTAGCGCAGAGAAGAACGGTGGAGCCAGCAGGTCAGATATGGAGGTTTGCTTTAATGTGTCATTGATAAAACTGAGCCTTTGGCTTCAGCGGGGTCGTCCTCCATCACTGATGGAGATAAGTGTTATCAGTCATGTTCCCACAGTCCCTGATAGTGAAGTTGATCCATGCTGAACCCCTTAGCCCCATTACAGCTAAAATCAGTCATTTACATTCAGCGTCACTGAGCAGAGAAAACAGCCACAGACCACACACACCATTAGTCTGAGAGCCAACCTGCACTGCTACTTCTAACTTAGAGCAACAGTGAGCAGAGCTACTGCAGAGGCCTCCTCCACTGTGTGTTGTTTCTTTCACAGTCGAATGGTGATGTGTGATTATGTTGCTGCAGGGCCAGTCGAGCCACACCGTCTCCTCGTGGGAATGTGTGTGTGTGTTTATATGTGTGTGAAGGCAGAGAGTCAGCGAGGTGTCTGTCATGTCTCAGGATTGACCCGCAGTGTGTTTAGACTAGCAAACCAGAGCTCCCAGCAGCACTGAAAACACTACTACATTATGAGTAGAGGTCTGTTTCTCAACCTGGCTGTGACTCCTAACACTGCCCGCAATCATTTTCATATCAGACGTTTACTGTAAGTCACTCAGCTTCTTTATTCAAGCTGTTCATAAACATGTGTGAGATCTTATGGAGCTACTGTCTGATTCAAATTGGACCGTTTTGCACAGTTTTCATTTCAATAACTTGTCTGGGTTCATGTGTGTGTGTGTGTGTGTGTGTGTGTGTGTGTGTGTGTGTGTGTGTGTGTGTGTGTGTGTGTGGTTTTCTCACTAGAAATGTCATTTTTCTAATCTTCTTCAAGTTAACTATGTGAACTCTAAGTTGTTTTTTTCTTCTAGATTTTAAGTTCCTTCATCTATGTGGTTATATTATGGGCATATATTGTTGTATTGTTTGTTGTACTCTTGCATGTCCAATTTCCATCTCTTATCAGGCTTACTAACACAACCAGCAGCTCTGTGTGAGAAACACAAACTGATTCTACAATTGGTCAGTGTGTTCTAATATCTATACATGGAGCAGCAGCTGTCAATAAATGACATGCAAAGTGCAAGATGAGGAGAGCAATCATTAAAAATATGAACTCATTTGCTCCTAAATAGTTTAGTTCTCCTTAGATCCTTGTTTGATTTGACTGGCTTCTTAGGATATTAATAATAAATCGATTCATCTCCTTAAGAATTTAACTGATTCAAAAATGCATTAATAATAATGTATGTTGTGTGTACTATAGAAGTAGTAATGCAAGATGAAGAAGATAGCAAGATGTAGTGCAGCATGGGAGCATTACAAACTAAAAGAGAACAGTGTTCAATGTAAATACTGCAACGAGAATATTGTCGATGTTGTACCATCTGAAAAGTCACCAGCAGACGATGGCAGGGCAAGTCGAAAGTGGAACACCATCCTCCAAGGGAAGGACATGATACTTTAGCTGATGGGGTGGCTATTACGACTCATTGATGTGTATGTATGCATGTGCTTGTTCAGCTATTGGTTAGGGTAAATGTGCTGCTTCATTTTCTTTAATATTCTACACTGATTGAATTTGAGGATTTGATGAGGATGTGATGTTTCTTACCAGAGTGCAAGATTAGATACAAGGTTTATGACAGTCGTTCTCCAGTGTTGCTTGCCTAAGAACAAAGAGACAATGACCACTCACTATATTGTCTTATTAATGTTCAATCTGACTCCTTTTAGGTACCAATGTACCCAATACTGTTAGTGCTAGATTAGAATGAAGTTGGTTTACAGGACGTGACGGCAGGAAACCTTTTCTCCTTTCAAAGGGAGGTACAGGTAGTTTGAGGACCAGTGAATTTAAGGACTGAAACTGTATATTAACCTTGAACTCATATGACAATGCACTGATGAATAACACAGTGTTCAGCATGTGCCTGTAACAACTTCGATCACACCCTTAAGCCTTCTTCCTGAGATGGAACTTAAAGCACAACTTGGGTAGTGTTGGAGCTCAAGACTCTTTAAAGGGAGAATGACAACATATGAGAAGACAGAGTAAGAGTGAGTAACTTTTTCTTATTTATTTACTTTGAAAATGTACATGATGACCTAGGCCATATATAACTATATTGCACGCACCATGGCTTTCACTCTCTGCTGGGAATGTGGAATGTGTGATGGGAGGGAGGAGGCTGGGGAAGATGAAAGACAATCTTGGTCCACTGGAAATCACCAAAGGGCAAAAGGGGGCTGGTGGGTTGGTTCAGAGGGTTTCACAGCCCAGGAGACCAACTGCACCAGACCTTGGCTATGATAAAGAAAGCTAGTCTAAAACAAACCTGTTCTCAGGACATCGCACAGTGCTGATAAGTGAAAGCTGAAGGCGAGCAGCTGGAACGAAGCCATTTCCACACTCCTCCATTAGCCTGGCAGTAAACAAGATTAAAAGCTGATAAACGGGTGGGGATATTCTCCAATGAGGTTATTTGCAGTTGAACCTTGATGGCTTGCATTTCTGTTAATGCAGTGGAAGCTTTAAATCAAGTGAACTGATAAGTGAGAGGCCGGGAATAAAATCCATAGAGTGTTTTTGTGACTATCTTGTGATGGTAAATTAGTATGAATGATTAAAGGTTACTTAGACTTTTGACTGTTATAAACCAGTAAAATGATAATCATGTGGTGAAATAATTGGGGTTAAGGATCATATGGTTGGCAGTTATGACTATTAATCATCACCCAGCCAACATGTCCATGACGGCCCCTTAAGGGTTAAATTTGGGCTACAAATATGGGACCAAAGTGGGTTTGTCCACAGTTTCCATGGTGACCCCACCTGTGTTTGCTGCTATTTTTATTTGAACTTTAGGGGAAGTCCAGATATAATTGTAAGTCAAAATTACTGTTGAACCACTGCTAATACATTGTATATGTTCTGCATCAGGAGAAGCTTCCTCCAGCTCCTCCTTGTTTTCACAGGGATTCCAGGGGTTTTCCATTATTAGTTACAAATCTTCAACAATGACATCAATGATTACCTTCAATGTTGCAATGTATTGGCAGTGATTCAGTGTAGTCATTTGAGTTACTGTTATTAAATAACATACATGTTTGGCATGTCAAACTATGGCAGTTGCCATTTGCCACTTTGTTTATTGGACAGTAGGAGGAATAAGACTAGAAAAGACTGAAATAGTTCCACTGACCGCTGATCTATGTCAAAAAAGCACAATAAAGAAGTTTTGAATTGATTGATGACTCTGATGACCTTTGGGATTCAGTCCAGTTCAAACCGGTTGTAGCCTACTGTGAACCTGCTCTGTGGAGCTCTGATGTCTAAGGGTGTTTTCTTTAAATAATATTTGGTTTGCTGTGGCCCAAATCAGAGGATGAGTTGGTTGTTGAAATATTCTGTAGCTAGATGCTAGAAACTGTCGGTAGCAACAGAAACAGCTTTGCTTAATGTTGCAGATACCTTTTAGTTGGTTCAAATCGAGGTTGGATCAGGTTCGTAATACAAACAAACTGTTCCAGAATGTATTTGTGACCAGATGTAGACCCCATCATCATATGAGGTATTGGTACATCTCTTTAGGTCCACACTGGAGATTTGCCTGAATGAGCCAGAGGAAAGACAAGAAGGAAAGACAGCCCATTCCTATTCAACTGGACTAACACAGGTCAAAAACATCCTTAGATGGATCTTGTCATATCTCTCTTTGACCTCTTGAATAGTGAATAATGAAACTTTAGATCAAAGTCTGTGGGTTTAAGTGGATTCAGACAGAGGCAAAGTAAGTGCTGTTGACCAGCTGCATACGGGTTTGTCAGTGCTGACCTTTGAGGGAGTAGGCAATCAAGAGCCCAAAATTCAACTTTGGTCAGCATGGTAAAACATTTGCAAACCATCTTGACAGTGCTGACCTTTGAGAAAACAGAGAGCTGGAGAGTCCAACATGGAGAAAGCTATCATGTTGGCTGTATTACACCATCCAATTCTACAGTATATAATAGGGCTGTCAATCTTCCTCTATAAACCCCATTCAAATTTCATTCATTATTATTTTTAATGCTCAGATTTAGTCAATGATAATATTTACAATGTATTTATACACAGGATTATGGGTTGCCACTGCCACTGTCAACACGACGTTCTGTCCACTAGGGGACATCTCAACATTACCAAGAAACAGGCTAAAGGTTTAGCTAGCTGCTGAGTAATAACTAAATTTAGGCACAAATGAATAACACACAACTTTTTAATCTCAATACATTCATCTCCTCATTGTTTCCTGTTTCAATTAACCAAGCAAAAGCCAGGGCTGCATAAAGTGAAAATATGTAAAAGTGCACAAAAAACATTTCAAACAACATTAGCAAGATTTGGTTTTATAGGTTTGCTAGTACGTCAGCATTTCAAATATTCAATATTTGTTATTTTTCCGTTTATTGTTAGAAATCGAAAACACTTCCACACAGTGCTTCATAAGTTATCAGGAGTGGTGATCTCTGTTGAGTCCACCTCATTTTCTGCCATTTGTGTTGTGTTGTTGAGTTAGCGCTCTGAACATGAGTCATATGCAGAGAGGTCTAGATGAAAAGGACAAGATTTGCTAACGTTAGCCAACACATTTATATAAAAATACACATTCGGATAGTAATTTCAGTATTCGATTGTTTGTTTTTGTTATACAGTTCAAATTATATTCAAATACCGAAATTCATTCCAACAGCCCTAGTATAGATAACCCTGCTTTACCAAATGAGAGGCCATACCAATAAATTGGCTTGTGTGTGTTCAAACAAGCCACAACCGAACCTAGCTGACACCTGACGTTAATGCGGCATTAGAACAACGTTGTACTCCAACCATTGGATTATAATATGGACATGAAAATTGGGTTTACGGCTTGACGTCAAGATCCACAATATGACGTTTAAACAATGTTGGGCTTTGGTTATTTACCCTACCTGTCAGAATTGTATGTGTATTTAACGTAAACAGGTGAAGTTGACTAGACGTTGGTTATTGGTTGCTTGCCAACACAACTTAAAACCAACTAAATAACAACTTCAGCTTGACGTTGATATTTTTATGTGAAACTGACGTCAGCTTTAGACGTTGTCTCAACGTTGGCTTTTAGTTGTCTGACGTTGCAACCGATATCCAACCAAGGACCAACGTTAATGTCCTGTGTCAGCTGGGAAAGGTACACTGGGTATTTCACTGTGCCACTTTCTGGTCTGATTGGATTCTTAGGTCAGAAGCTCCTCTAGTATATCTGCTCCTCATCATAAGGGGACTACTTATTAAGCATTTGCTTCTTTTTTAGACACTAAACAGTGATATGAAGTTTGTCCTTGTGTACAAAAGGATTGCACTGAGGTTTTGTGACATTAAAATGGAAGAAAATGAGCACTGTTGAAAACTGGTCTTATGCAATATGTATTTGAAGGCATTGCTTAAGGGGAGAATGGAAATTCATACAAACAACTGCTGCGCCTCATTTAATACTGCAGGCTGACCAGTGTAGCAGAGGGAATTGCTTCTGAAATTTCACTTAAGTAAAGTAGGTGCAGGTGTCAGATCTGCTGTGTTGTTTTATCACACACACACACATAGGCAGAGAGACTATAGCAGAAAGAAAGTGAAAGAGAATAGGACAGAAAGATGGAAAAATGCAAATAAAAAAAGAGCTGCAACGCCACAGCTTGTTCTTTTCCACATGACTTCAGCTTTTCATTTCCTGCAGTTGCCTCTTGAATATGATTGTTCTGACTCTTAACATCTGCCAGCAGCTTCAGTCCACTGTAATATGATGAATGATAAAGCAGCCAGTTATAATATTATTTAATCTGTTTTCAGAAATAATCTGATCAAAGAACTTTGCCATAAATCTCCAACATTGATTCTTCACATCTCAATCAGTCACTGATCTTTTTGTTGAGCTCATGACATCAGGATATTTAACTCATATTTCTTCACACACAGCCTTCTGCATGTTGGATGGATACTTGCTGATTCCAGAAGTGATCATTTGACACGCACAACTGTTTGATGAATTGGCATGAAATTGGCTTGTGTGTGTTTTGGTTCCCAGTGCAGGGAGGATGAGGAGAAAAGCAAACAGGTGGGAGGTTCATTCAAATGAGGCAACGCTGATATTTTGGTGGAAAATTAGATGTTTTAGATATTGCCTGGAGAGTACACCTCTCAGAAAACACATCTGTTTGTGGTGCATCATGATTCTGCTGCAGATTTGGTGGTTTTATCAACAATAGCAAACTAATTACCTGCAGAATAATACTTAAGAATGTTATGCTCCTTTCAATTGGCATAAAAAATAACATTGAATGTAGTTAACCCTTACATACTCTTTCAAATTCTGACATTCATAATTCGTCTCTGTACAAACTCACAGATAAATGAGTGATTAAACCTGAATGAAACTTTCAGAGAGCAGAGTTTATTCTTTAGTTTTGTCCTTTGTTACATAAAATAAGAGAACAAAATGATTTCACTGAATTGTATTAAATGTGAATAATCCAACATTATGTTTGAATGATGATTTTTGAATGTTTTAAAGAAATATGGGTCAAACAGTCTCTGTGTA
The DNA here is from genome assembly GCF_027409825.1 of Scomber japonicus. NCBI lineage: Eukaryota > Metazoa > Chordata > Actinopteri > Scombriformes > Scombridae > Scomber > Scomber japonicus. The sequence goes on from NC_070599.1 coordinate 3,636,002, forward strand.
AAAAATGATGTAAAGTATAAAAGTACTCCTAATCTAATTTTGTATATTTTGGATCAAATTAGGAGAGCTTATCATATCTTTTAAGTTAAAAAAAGTGTTCTAACTGCTCTCAGATGTAAAAATGGGTCAAATCTGACCCTGAGCAGTATGTAAGGGTTAAAACAGGACGGTCAGTGACTGATCCACAGCTGCTTTATGCTCTATGAGAAGATTCTTCTTTAGCTTATCAAATCCCTGCAGCATGTGATGGCAGCTGGACAGACATGCTGATGAATGTGCAGCCTCGGATAAGAACCAAACACACATCTCTTCACACATCAGACTGTTCCATTATATCTCAGTATTGTGACAGTCTGTGTGGGAGCTGTCAGATTACCAGGATCATTAGTTTCAGTTCAGTGTGTCATTGTCTCCATTTCACATTTCTTTTCAGCCAAATTGCCGTGTCATGTTTTATTCTTGAAACGCATCATGGTGCAAATTATGAGACGTTTACAACATGAGAGACAGCAGAATTAAAACTGAATTGCAGTGTTGGATTGATGCCATTATATTAACATCTCCACCAAACTTTTCACAACAAATCACTGTTATACTAATTAATCAATTCTGCCTTTGCCTGCAGATTTGTCGGGCCTCACCATCAGCTGTTTCAGAGCATGATACCAGTGATGTGATTGGCTGAGAGTGTATTTAAAAATCACCTCACCCTCTGATCTATATTCACTTTCACCTGAACCTTCTCCTCTTTGCACTGCTGCACATATGTGAACCAAAATAGCAGACATCCACACAGTTTCTGCACCCAAGAACTAGATAGATAGATAGATAGATAGATAGATAGATAGATAGATAGATAGATAGATAGATAGAGGGGTGTTCACACCAAACACAGTGTCGCCCAATTGCGCATCAAGATTACATATAAAGTCAATGCAAAGATGCGATGGACGTGATTTTCGCGGCACGTGAGTTGAAAATATTTAACTTTTGCGGCAAATTCGCATGATGCCGTGCCACGATAGCCTATCAGTGTTGAGGTTCTCCCGACGTCACTGGCGTCATTGACGTATAGGCCCAGTTAGCATAGCTGGCTTTCCCTTATAAAGTTTTGAAGAAAAAAAATAGCTGGCTTTCCCAGCATAAAGTTACTGGTTTACTAGATTCTGCAGTTAATTTACGTTTGTTTTTGTCAGTTGATGTGTGTCGCAGGAAATGGAAGAGCCTCAGGGACACATATATGAGAGAAAAGAGGAAGTGATCTCAGCCATGGTTGATGATTGAAGAAGTAATGTTGTTGTTGTTGTTATCTAGTGAAAACAGCTTGCGCGATGATTTACTTTATGGTCACAAACTCGAGCGATAGCGCGATGGATTCACGCAACAAATTTGCATTTTGCGTTTGGTGTCCCTTTAAAGAGACAGGAGCTAAAACGGCCTGTTCCAGACAGAGGCTGAACTGAGGGAATGTGTAAGGGATCAGTATGACTTAAATAACGAATTTTCTGAACTGTAAATCATGCAGATGTATTCCAGTATATTCCCAGAATATATATAGAAGGCCTGGAAATGTACATAATATTACCTTCAAGACGACAAAATGGCCTGGAATACACAAGCTTAAGGACCTAATTGACAGTCCTTGGAAGCACTTATTTGTGTACACACACACACACACACACACACCTTTTTGTAATTGGGTGTTCTTAAACAGTCAGAGCACAGAGAGTACCTCTACCAAAGAGAACCGGGGATTGATTCCTGGTAGTACTGTACAGCAGTACTGTTCTGATTAACACAGTTGGCACATTTGTGAGGTCTTGAGTTCCTTGTCCTTGTTGGTGCACAATGGGTGGTGTAACAGGGTGAAGCCCACACTCCCACACATTACATTACATCTCCCTCATGAAGCTCATCTCTCAGTCTGAAGTCTACACATTAGTCTCCTGTTAGTCTGTCCTAACCCTTTTAGTCATGATGGAAGTAACATAATCCTTGTGGAATAATGTTTTCCCCAAAAAGATTTGTCTAATGGAAAAAGGGGCTTTTTGAAAGTAATTTGTTGAGGACATGGTTAATGTTTATTGGAACAAACAGCAGTTGGAGGATGAGTAATACGTCTTCTTAATGTGCTGTCTATGACCTGAACCTGCAGTTGGATTCCCTCCTGACTGACCCCTGAAGAATATCTAGGTTACATTTGATACTGTTTCAAACCCTCCTGTCTTTCTTTTCCCTCTGTATTTTTTAAAACATAATGGTAACCATGGTGACGGCATGTCCTTGAATATGCGAATCAACTGTGGCCGTTCTTGGAAACAGCAGCAACATGTGATGTAGACAAATGCTATTAGAGCTATTAGCACACAATCCTTTTCAGAATCATTTACTGCATGGTAAATGGATGGGTGGGTGGGTGGGGTGTGGAGGGGAGGGGAGAAGAGGGGAGGCTGGCAATGATGGAGTTTGGCAGGCAGATGGATTCTATCTTCATGGCTGCAGACAAGGTTAACAGACTGTGTTCTGGCACAGTGTAACAAAGACTGTGAAAGAAGAATAACTAACACAAGCAATACAGTACACCAATTTTAAAGGATAGGTTTACAAGTCCTTCTTAAAGTCTGTGTAAAGTAAGAATAAATATGTGTTCTGAGTTTGACATACCACAGAAAAGTGTGTTGTGAACCACCCTGCCAAATTTGAACGAATAAACAAATTGCAAAATATCTGAAATTAGGCTTCAAAGTTGTGTAAAAATCAGCCTCTTTCTCTTCTACCAAACGTGGGAGTGCCTGCTGTGTTCTCTGAAACCCCGCCCCCTACCAAGTGTCAAATGTCAATCAAAGTCACCACCTCTACCAGAAACATGGACGCTACGTCTGAGAGCTTTCTGCTCTAACAGTGGTTAACTCAGCTAACTGGCTAACTGTAGACTGTAGTAGTAGTAGTGTGTGCTGAATGTATTTATACCTCTACAGCAGCAGGGGCGGGTTTATGATTTTCAGACCCGCCCACTAAATCCTGAACACAGAAATCTTGAAACACAGTTTGTGAAGCCTAGCTCCACAATTCAAATCTAAATGGTTGAAATGCTTTTTACACCTTTTTTAGAAATACATTTATGACCTATTTAATGTGTTTAGAAGAAAATGTCTGAATTCACTTTACAACAATAGTCAGGAGCCCAAATGAATGTTTATACTGACCTATTAGAAGGTACAATGTAAGTGATGGAGGACAAAATCCACGGCCCTGCTTCTGTGCAAAAAAGAATTTAAAAGTTCATGTGAAACTATTACAACCAATATATCAGCCACCAATATATCGGTCAACCAATATTATCAGCCGATATTGGCCTATCACAGGCACATCAGTATCGGTGTATAAACTGTGTATGTTACGATATTCTTTTTAAAGAATATGCATATACATTTTATGAATATTTAATCCTTTTTCCTATTTTATACACATTAAAGTTTTGATGCACTGATGTCATTTATAAAAATTAACTTTTTTCCTAAACTGTTAAATATCATGGCTCCATTATATATCTTTGTCACAAGTGTTTGGTAACCACATTTGAAAAAAGTGTGTTTATGTATAAATTATGTATATTCAAGAATATTGTCCGATATATCGATATCGGAATTTTTAAATTTCCTGATATCAGTATCGGCCCCAAAAATGCAGTATTGGTCGAGTTCTAGTTTCAACCCTTCTCATAACCCAAAGAAGTCTGCACTGCCAGTAGAAACAAACCAATCTATTAACAAAGAAACCATAAAACTACTAACAGAAGCTGGTTGGCCGATCAAAAAGAACAAAAAGAAGGCAAGACACCTACACAAACCCACAAAGGGTTAAAGGATCTGGGCTCTCAGCTCTAACCTAAACTCACATGAAAAGAAATAAAGCCACAGAAACAGGACTACCAGACCCACCAAACAAACAAAAGACTCACAAACTAAAGCATGGCAAAAAGCCACAACACAATCAGCTGCTGTCAAAGCAGGGAAATGTGGAAGAGAGAGAGCCGTATTCCTGCCTCTATATGGGGTCTAACTCAATCAACCTGGATCAGGACCACAAGGGAGAAAACACAAAACACTGTAAGTGAATCTTTCAATATTATAGTCTTTTTAGTGCCAAAGTCTCTCTTTTTGTTACTACACCTCCACCACAGCTCAACAGGAAACACTAAGAGGGAATTTGATGCTAAAAAGACTGTAAATGTGTCAGATATCACTTGATATGACTAACTCACACTGATGAAGACTCATAGAAGCTTCACTTTTACTTTTAAATGCATTTTTGCACTAAATGACATGTGATTTCGATCCACATTGCACATTTGAAGGGGATCTTTTAATAGTCAGTATGAACAGGAGGAATGATTACAGCAAGGAAAACCTCTTTCACTGTTCATATGGACACCTGACTGCTGGTTTAAGACACACTTAAAAAGCTGTGAACAATTTTCCTAATCTAATCCTTTGATATGAAGACTATACTTTGACTCATTCACATTAAACCACACACATAACCACATCTCCCCCAGAAGCATCTTTCAATTCACTATGTACGTCTAAAGAATACACACACTATACCCAGTCTCAGACATGCCATGTATCACATACATACATTTTGATCTGAATGGAAATCATTTCCTATGACTCTGAGATGACCCTGTCTATTAAAGACTTTCAAAGCCCCTTTCACACATGCACCTCACTTTACATTAAACCGATGGCAATATGACATGACAGTCTCATGTCTGAATGAATGCAAGCAAGTCACTATATATAAGTCAATCTAAAGATATCAGGCCTGTAACATTTCTGTATCACTTAACATGACACAAGTCTGAAATTGTACCGCTAGATGAATGTAAAGGCTGCTCTAGCTCGATAGATAAGAAGAACATAACCTATTGTCCTATATCTCGTTTGAAAATACATCGAGATATCTTAAAAACATGATACCCTGCCCAAAAAAACATAACGTTTTGGAGAGTGTACTGATATGGGGGGCTGTGGCTCAGGTAGAACAGTCATCCACCGATTGGAAGATTGGTGGTTCGATTCCCAAATTGCTCCTGATGACTATGCCAACAGTGTGTGTATGTGTGTTAATGGTTAGTCTCCTCCTGATGAGCAGGTTGGTACCCTGTGTGGTAGCTCCTGTCATCACTGTATGAATGTGTCTGAATGACTAAATGTAACATGTAGTGTAAAAGTGCTTTGAGTGGTCAGAAAGACTGAAAAAAAGCTATAAATATAGTCAATTTACCATTCACATGTGTGGCTCACTAAGACACTGTGGTAGCACAAAATAAATGTAAATGGTTATATCCCATTTGTGGTGATGTGTAGAATGATTGTGTTGAATATGGTCCCATTTCATTATCAATCAGCCTTTAAGAGGATGGTAAATGTGGAGTTAAATAGATCAAATAAGTATTTTTATTGTATAAAAGTATGTGAAGAAACCCGACAAACATGATTAAAATAGCAACAAAAGCATCACAAGAGCACGCTGTAATTAAAAGCCTGATGTGAGACAGAAGCGTCTCTGAGGCCTATAAGGTCAGGCGTGTCAGGCTATAGATGGCAGGGTCAGACAGAGTCTCCATGGTAATAAAGTGCTGCAGGCTGAAGGACTGGGGGTTTGATTTAATTATGCTGCTTTGGGCTTGTCAAACAGACCTAAACTGGCAGACGGACGGCTTTCAGCTGCAAATCTGGCAGCTTCAAAGACATACTTTCTATTTTGACAGAGCAGGCTGCATTCTAATTCTCAGTAGTCTATGAATATCAGGGTGGAAGGTGAGGAGGGATTCACTTTGTTGTTCCAAAATAATGACGATACACAGGTACAAGGTCATGCATATTGTCAGACAGTTCATTTCCCTGCTGAAAGGACTGACGACATTGATGAAAATGGACACAATTATTTCACCCCTGACAAAAAACTGTAGGTCCACCTTGAGCCAATCAGTAGTAAGAAGCATCATCATCTCCAAACAGCCTCATCAGGAGAGTGAGTGAGAATTCATGAAGATTGATTGGTGTGTCATTTGGTTTTTGTTAGAGCTTTCAGATGCATCAAAATCAGACCTTCAGTAAATGTACCAGCATAAAGAACCAACCTGTCACACACTGAATGCATTCCAATTTGCTTTGACAGATACATTTTAGAGGACATATAATTGTTTTCTGGTTTATGTTCACTGGTAACATTCAAGACCGTACTTCATCCCTTAACCCTAACCAAGAGCTTTGGGTTTGCTTCGGTTGTTGGAAGTGGATATTGTAGAGAAAACATTTTGCATATCTCCTGCATGAACATTTTGCATTGGCAGTAAACAGTTGGCAGCCATGTTCAATTTGAATGTTTCCTCATTATGGTGATAATGAACATAATCCAGGCAGTATGTTTCCTACTAAATGTGTTTGGTACTGCAAATCAGTTGAATGAGAAAGTAATCTTTCAGAGACAGAAGGTTGGACGAACTCAGTGATGAGGTCTGAGGGCCATCAACCCATCAACAAGTAAATGGACTGTGTTTATATAGTGCCTTTCTAGTGACCAAAGGGCTTTTACACTACATGTCACATTCACACACATTCATACACTGATGGCAGGGTGACAACATGCCTATCAGGAGGAGACTAACCATTCATACACTGTTGGCTCAGCCATCAGGAGCAATTTGGGGTTAAGTATCTTGCCCAATGACACATCGACATGTGGACTGGAGGAGCCGGGAATCGAACTGCCAGTCTTCCAATAGGTGGACAAACGAAGAGGACATATGCTTTTTCATGTTTTTTTGTCATTTATATACTGTGATGATGTTGAATATGAAACATGGTTCCAAAATGTGAGGTTAACATATCATCGTTGTCAAGCAGAAACCTTTTATCTCCATTTATTCATAGGTTAATGCTATTGGTCACCATTTAAATATATGAAACAGACCAGTTTAGTTTTGGGGGGGAGGGTAGACTAGTTCTTGTGTTGACAGAGGGGTGAGAATTTGTTGAGGTCAAGCTTTCATGGCAGGGTGCAGGGTCCATCAGTCTTGAGGTGCAGACCCAAAGGCTGCGGAATCTCCTCCCAGATGACAAGAGACTGAAGAAGCTGTATGATGTTGTGTTTATTATATAGGGAGTAGTGAATGAGTGAATTTCAGACACAGTCTAAATCATGCAGGTCTCCAGATGAAAAATAAATGATGATAAAATGATAGACCTGGAAATGTGAATTTTAGCTCTAAATTGAAGTCTTTGAAATGCAATTTAACCTTCTGATATGTAATCTATTCCTTTTCGACATGCAAGTGTTGACTGGAAGGTAGTCACCTTCTCCAAACACTGTAAACATGGCTCCATAATTTCATTGAGGGTTTCAGCAATAAATGAGAACTCCATCTGTCTTTTAACTTCAAGTCTATATCAGAAGTGTGTTCTGCACATTGACATTGACTGTAGCAAATACCTGAGCACTTTAATAAAATAACATACAGAGTGAAGGACTGACAGAGCTGGAAGAATACAAGAAACAAACCTTGAGCTTTATTTTATACACTTCATTAAGTTAGACACTTTCTAGCACAGCACTGGGATCAGCTGCTGTTAAAATCGTCACACTTTCTGCTCAGCATGTGTTTGTGTTTTATTGTGTTTATCACAATGTGAGTCTGGCTGTGTGCACCAGGGTTATTATAGTTCACTAAAACTAAGACTTAAACCAAAACCATCAGTAAAAAAATAATTGAGTTAACTGAGATAAGAACTAAAATGAATAATGCAAAACAAACTAAAACTAAACTGAATTGCAGATAAAATCAGCTTCAAATTTACTGTTCAGTTTGACTTCTTGACATGACAGCATGGAGGCTGCTGCATAACGCACAAGAAGAAGATGTGTGCAATTTATGATTTTCTGGAACGAAGAAGTAGTTCCAGGCAGAAAACGTCACAGCCCAATATGAGAATATTTAGACTCCGACTTCAAATGGAGCACCAACACCTTGGAGGTTGTGAAGAAGGCCCAACAACGCCTCCACTTTCTGAGGATCCTCACAAGTGTCAACTTAAAGAGGGAGCTGCTGACAGTTTTCTCCTGCTGTTCTATTGAGTGTGCTGCATCTCTTTGTGGTTAGCCAGCTGCACCACAGCACACGAGAAGGCACTTCAAAGGGTCATCAAAACTGCCCAAAAAATCATCTGCCACCCTCTCCCCTCCCTAGAGGACCTCTACAACACTCGCTGTCTTAAGAGGGCACCATGTGTTTAAGCTGCTGCCCTCTGGCAAGAGATTCAGGGCTTTAAAATCACACACTTTTATGCACTGCTACTTTTGTATTTGTTTTAATTCATAGGCTATGTGATTGATTGGATTGATTGAACTTGCTTGTTTGCACCAGAGGAGACTGTAGTCCAATTTCGTTGTACTATTGTACTTGGTATGATTGTGCAATGACAATAAATAAATAAATAATCTTATCTTATCTAAACTAAAACTACTTCATCACTTGTTAAAGACCGTGCTACTACAGTCTACAATTAGCCAGTTAGCTGAGTTAGCTGCCGAGTTAGCCGAGTTAAAGCTCTCAGACGTAGTGTCCATATTTCTGGTAGAGGTGGTGACTTTGATTGACAGGTGACACTTCACAGGTGACACCTGAAGCCTAATTTCATATATTTGCCGATTTTTTTAATCATTCAAATTTGGCAGGGTGGTTAACAACACACTTTTCTGTGGTATGTCAAACTCAGAACACATATTTATTCTTACTTTACACTGACTTTAACCTAACTAAAACTAAACTGAAATAAAAAACTTAGAAACTGAAAAACTACATAAAAATAAAAATGAATGAAACTATAATAACCCTGGTGTGCACTGATCAGCACTTTGTACTTATATTTAACATAGCCATAAATAGTAACTGGAAGTTAAGAAACAGAACAGGAAATGGAACAAACCTTTTGTTTTTTCTTTTTCTCTCTACAGCTTCAGCCTGTTGTTGTCTGATCATTAACCGCACAATTGAAGGGAACCACGTTGCAAGCAGCCATGCACTTCTAATTATTGAATTATTTTATTTAATAGGAAGAAATAAACGAGCACCTCCAGAGTAAACAGAGAGCAGGCAGACAGAATGTTTCACTGCCACTGCCAGTTTTATCTGTCTATTGTCTGGCAGCATTAGTCTGTTTACACCCATGATACATATTACTGCTATAATAAGGCAGAGCAGTGGACAGTGGCAGTCACACTGATATGTCAGCACCGCTGGAGCTTTAATTGGGACTCTGTTATTCCCTTCACTCATTATGTGTTTCACCATCGATTACAAAACTCTATTAGCTTATGTGAAATATATCCAGTTGTGTGTATGTAATACACATCAGTCTGCTGCTTAGTTCTAATTGAATCGATTCCCAATTTAAAGGACAAGGCTGCTGTTATGCTATATTTTTCTTACTGTCAATTAAAGCCATGGGAACAAAACAACAGTGTGTTATCATCTGCCTTGCATTACTTTAGAACTCCTCTGCTCAAAGCCAAAGGGTAACTATTGAAGACATACATTTTTAAAGGGTAACTACACCTTCAATTTCTCTCAACTCCATTGCAGAATGTAATAAAAAGAGTATGGAATTTTACTAATAAAAACATTTAGATTCATAATATACATTTTCTTGACAGGCTTTCTCTAGAGTTTACAGGAATGTTATATCTCTCTACGAAAGGAAGGAATCTATCTGTATGTATGTATGTATGTATGTATGTCTTTAGCATATCTCTAAAACACTTCGTCCAATCCACTTCACATTTGGCAGGTGCATTGCTGGGACCCCAAAGAAGTGCAGTGTCAAATTTGGTACAATTTCAATATATGATATGTTCAATATTAATAAACTTTGACTAAACAAGCAATGAACAAATCACTCATCCACTCACTCTGAGCTGTACAACCCTGCCATGAGAGAGAGAAGGGAGAATCTCGCTCTACGTTTGATCATGTTAAAAGACAGAAAGTGTAGCCTTAGCAACATGCTTAGCACACATATGACTATAGGCGCGTTCAGGTACATTGTGGAGCGTAGGTCACCTGTATTTTGCAAGTGCTCAGAGCCCAATACACAATGACAGTTTATCAGTTTGCCTCTTGTTGCGCTCCAAGACTGTGATGACTGAAGCACTGCTACAGACAAAACACACGTGTTTGAAACATGATGGATCCATTTTATTTTACGATGCACATTGTTTTATTTTTAAAGAGATGATTTTAATTGTGATTTTTGGCCATGAGAAAATGAATGAGAAAGAATCTAAAAGAAAGATCTAATATGAAAACATTTATTCACTAACTATTTACTTATTATTTTACTAATTTATTAGAGTACTAATTATTTATATAATAGCATGTTTATTCAACTGTATTACTTTTTCTGAGTTCTAGTAGCAGCCAGTGCACTGTACTACTTTTGATAATAAACTATGGAAACATATCTTTGTTAAACAACTGTCAAGTAGTATGACATTATCAACTCATCAGTTCTTGTAAGACTATGATTTGCATTCGAGACATTTATCCTGTTTTATAATTTCCGTTTCAAGCAGAGGATGTCTTAATGCGTGTCAGCAGGGCTCTTTAAACGATTTGAGTCTTTAGTTTCCTCCTTAATGCAAATTTATGGATAATTATTTCAATCAAATCACAATTTCTATTCTTAGTTTAATTGGTTGAGTTAATTAATTCACTGGAAACTGAACAAATGCTCCCTTGTGGTACATGTACCACTGGTTGGGAATCACTGGTCTAGTGTATTTTCATCATTTTTGGACTACAATGAGGCTCTAAGGCACAGAGGAATGTGATATGTCAGACTTTGGATCTCATGGGATTTGTTTATTATAAGAAATACATATAGAGGGAAAAAAAGGCTTATCCAAAAGTTCAGTGTCTTTACCAGGCGAGCCCTGCTGGTAGCAAGCAAGTCTGCACTGATGGAGGCTGTCTTTGCTGCTCATGTGAACAAACACAGAATTCCCTATTTTCTTTGACTAGTCTCTTAGCTGAATGTATTTGCTGTCTAAGCTGAGGTGGACTTGGTGTTTCTTTTCCATTATCCTCATTTTCCTGCATTCTTTAAAAGACAAACGTTTTCATGCAGTACATGTTACCTCCATCCTCTGCAGCTCTCTGAGGAGGAATATAAGGTGCGTTGGTTATTTACATGCACACTGTGTCATTCCTTTCCTGTCAGCAGCTATTTGCTCAATGTAATGAGAAAGTGTGTGAATAAATGCAGGCTATTACTGATAGGACTGGATGTATTTGTCATGTGGTTTCTACAAAGCAAAACAATGACTTCAAGCAATTGGAGTGTTTGATTGCAAGCTAAACACTTTTAATCTTGTCTTATCAGCTGCAGTCTCTGAGCTCCATCCTTGATGTGTTACTCTATGGAAGCTCAAATCTTTTGTGTTACCGTAGAAATACAGATGTTTGCTTACACACCCAAATATCTTGACCCAGATTCATACAACAGATGGTCATCACTAGGATTCCCGGGAAATCCGATCAAAACTATTTCCCAATTCCCATGAAATGTAATGACGGGTAACAGGCATGCTGTGAGCTAGTAAAACACAACACAGCTGATCAATTTAAGACTGTGTAAAGTGAATTCAGGCATTTTCTTTACACATTAAATGGGTCATAAATGTATTTCTAAAAAAGGTGTAAAAAGCTTTTCAACAATTTAGATTTGAATTGTGGAGTTAGGCTTCACAAACTGTGTTTCAAGATTTCTGTGTTCAGGATTTAGTGGGTGGGTCTGAAAAGCACCGCTGCGTTATGTAATGTGGCAGTGATTAGCATAAACCCGTCCCTGCTGCTGTAGAGGTATAAATACATTCAGCACACACTACTACTACTACAGTCTACAGTTAGCCAGTTAGCTGAGTTAGCCGCTGAGTTAGCCGCCAAAGCTAGCAGCGGAGTTAGCCGCCAAGCTAGCAGCTCTCAGACATAGCGTCCATGTTTCTGGTAGAGGTGGTGACTTTGATTGACAGGTGACACTCAGTAGGGGGCGGGGTTTCAGAGAACTTGGCGGGCACTCCCACAGCGTTTGGTAGCAGAGAAAGAGGCTGATTTTTACACAACTTTGAAGCCTAATTTCATATATTTGGCGATTTTTTTAATCATTCAAATTTGGCAGTGTGGTTAACAACACACTTTTCTGTGGTATGTCAAACTCAGAACACATATTTATGGTTACTTTAAGCGGACTTTAACAGCACGTATACATGCAGCAAAACAATCGAATTTCTGATCGTATCAGACATAGTTTGGACTTTTAAAATGCAAATGTAAACACCATAGTCCGATCTACATCAGACCTGCATTGGACGGTTCATGATCAATCAAGCGCAAGAATTGAATTAAAATTTATGGATGGGCGCAAGACGAGTTTGTTCAGACAGTTTGTTGTTGCTGTTGAGGTAAACCGGAAGTGGCTCTTTGATGAGAGGGCTACAGCGCCACATAGCGTAACAGAGCCATGCTCCGGCCATTTATCCGTTTCTCTGAATGTCATGTATAGTCAGACATGTGATCTTATGCATGTCTTTATCTGATTGCTGCATGTAAATGTGCTGTATGATTAAAAAAGTACAAGCATCTTCTTCAGAGTTTAATCTTGGGTCATTTTCTTTTATTTAACTTTCTTTACTTTTCTGTTATACAACAAGAGATGTATTCATACCCTGGATACAAACTCATTTAAGCCTATATCCTATTCATTACAATGTTGATGGACATAAATTGTGTTCTTTTGCCTTAATAATGATTTTTTAAAAGGTCAGATCAGGAGCCCATAATGCCTCATGCATTTAGTGTTACTTGAAATGACCAGAGCTAATGTTGCCTTTTATGCCTTTATTGGCTTCTTTTCCCAGGATATAAAGTGTCTTGTTTTCAGGAAACATATGAATCCCTATTCATCACTTGAAACAGTCTGTCCTGCTAATTCATTAATATCAATGAGCTGCAGGTGCGTCACTGCAGTGTTCAACAGGTTGAATCAGCAGTGTTTAGTGTCAGAGATTATTATCATTTCATTATATATTAAATATATTTGAAACTGTCCTCCGTCTAACACACATCTGTTAATGTGAGCACACAGACTGTCAGACAGGAAATATATTTTAACCACAATCTAAATATCACTTGGATCATCATCAAAGAATAAGACACATCCCTATTTCTGCTGCTCTGTCTTCTCTCTGTTTATATAAATTCCACTGAAGTAACACACTCAGTAAAAGAGTTATTTGCTCTTTTCTGTTGCCATTTACCTACAGAGGAACCCATCGCCCTCTCACACCACCCTGCCAAAACCTCCTGGCACCCCATGGAAAACATTCTTGGAAGGAGTTTTAATCCTCAAGTTTCCTGATGGTTACACCAGGACACTGCATGGTAGCTGTGTGTGTGTGTGTGTGTGTGTGTGTGTGTGTGTGTGTGTGTGTGTGTGTGTGTGTGTGTGTGTGTGTGTGTGTGTGTGTGCGTGCGTGTGTGTGTCTGTGTGTGTGTGTGCGTGCGTGCGTGTGTACATGAGTGAGATCATGTGAATTACAGGCAAATTATGAAACATTTATTTGGTAAATAAAATATACAGAAAACGTCATTGAACAGTTAACTGAATAATAAAATATGACAAATAGTTATGTTATAGTTTGTTTTTTAAGCCTTACATCCTCTATTATACACCCTCACAGTATGTTCTGGGTCACTTTTGACCCAGTCTAAGAATCTCCTCATAAAAAGTATCTTTACCAATGTGTTTAGAAAGCATCAATAGTTGATCTGACTGATCAATAAATGTGATTAAACCTTGATTCATGTTTCAGAGAGCAGAGAGAGTGTATTTTTAGCTTTTACACCATCAAACATCTCCTATCACACAATATCATGTCCTGTTTTACCTAAGACATGAAAATATAACATAGTAATAATGATGTTAATGTATTTAATGTAAAGGTAAAATGAGCAGAACTTTATGGAAGTGTGGGCTTTATTGTAGAACCATTAGAGCCATCAGTCTTCACTGCTACATCATAAAAAGAAATCCTCATAACTACTTTCTACTATTTTCATTTTTGTGCATTTTGGGCCAAGTTAGGAAAAGTAATCAAATTTTTCAGATATTTTAAGGTATTTTTTACAGCTGTTAAATATCAAAAGGGGACAGTTTTGACCTGAACAGTATGTAAGGGATAATTAGTATTCACTTATTTATGGGTCGTCTTTTCAGGTTTGACTGGGGAAGAAAACTATGAAAATACTGTTTGTTCAGATTTTCTTACCTCACTTGTGAGTCACTTTGGATAAAAGCATCTACCAAATAACAAAATGTTAATGTCAAATAGTGTATGTGATGTGGTTGAAGTTGAATCTGTTTCTTGCCACATCAACAACAACAAAACATATAAATGTTATGACCTGGTAATGCTGAAATAATGACTCAATATCATATTTATAATGTGTCAAATGTGTGTGTGCTCCAGCTGTTATGTATTAATCATCTCCTTTTCATCCTTTGTGCATGGGTATAGAATCTGAATGTGATGCAAGTAAAGTGGACTCCAACAGTAACAATGGAAGCACAGCATAGAGAGGCAACATAGTGCAGATACACTGAATGCTGTTGTATAAAACATCATCTAAAAAATGAGGTGTGATGTATGAAATGTTGAGTAGAACTTTAAATATGCTTCTACCAACAAAATATTCTAATGTTGTGAGAATGTTTGGTTCTCACACGGATTAAAGTCCACACACACACACACACACACACACACACACACACACACACACACACACACATGCCCGCTTTTATTACCCTGTGGGGACCTCTGTCTGGGTGGAGCCCTGTGGGTTCCACCCTTTCTAAAGGGTCTAGAGACATCATTTTAACTGCTAAATTCATCATCATTTTTTTGAACACATACATTTTAAACCTGAATTTTGCTCGCCTCTTGGGGACCTGTAATGCTAACATCTATTAGCATACAGTTGCCATCACTGATAGCCACATTCATGACAAGTATTTGAAGAAATGTTGGATTGAAATCCTAATCCTAACCATTAACACTGCAGGGGGCTATTTGCTAAGCTAATATGCTAATACAAAGCTAATGTGGGTACCTTTTTTTTTCAAACATTTTTCCACGGGAAAAATCGGTCCCCACCAGCATAGAAACACACACACACACACACACACACACACACACACACACACAGTCTACTTGGGAAGTTACTTAGAGGCCAGCTTTAATTCACACGGTGTGGAAAGCCCCAGCCTGAGCTGCTGGTTTGTTTTCGCAGTCAGTGGGAGATGTATTATTGACATGATGACGGAGCAGCAGTTCAGAGCTCAGTGGTGGGAGTTACCCCCGCGGTCAGGCTCTCATAACACCACCACGCCGCTCCTATCAATTACACCTGACGTGGGCAAATGAATGGGCATGAAGCAGTTCATGATGTACAACCTACAGGCATAAAGCAAATAAGAGGCCACTGTTATCAGCCTAACAAAGCAGGTCTGTGTAATCAGCGCGTGATTGGCTGGGTTAATGAGTGATGTCAAAATGTGGAACCGGCACTTTTACTGCAACTGTTGTTTTGCTGTAAGACTGAAACCAAATGAATTACAGCCTGGTCCAACAGAAACCACAGTATGTATACTATGTATACTGTATGTAAAGGAATGGCTCAACTTTTGGGTTATTTGTTGTGTCTTATGGCACTTTTTAAAATACATTGTTACGAAGTGCTTCAAACACACACACACACACACACACACACACACAAACAAAAAAAAATTGTAATAAAGTATCAGTATAGTATTTAATTGAAAAAGTTTGGGTTTTTCTAGAATCCATGAATAAAGTTGTATTTTTACTTGTTTTCTTTTATTGTAATTTTAATCATAATTTAGTTATGTTCGGTTGACTAAGGAGAGATTGTGAGATTATTTTTATGCTTTCATGTTTATGGTTAAGTTTTATTTTAATTTTTAATGTCAGTGATGTTTTCCTGGTAAAATAAATGTTAAATAATATAAATAATGCTTTTTAGATTTTTAAATGATTTGAACAAATATGCAATTTCAGCCTTTTTAGACTGTAAGCAAAAAACAACAAAAAACTAAACAGAAACAGAGATGTTGCTATTATGTAGACTTAAATTACAAGTACAGTAATTTGACTCAGCTGTGTGAAATCAGCTCCATCCAACCACATTATTTTACAATTCCTGTCATTTTGCTCATTTTGCTGCATCTTGTATATATCACACAACCACATGTTGGAGAGAGCTCCTCAAGGGGGAGGGGGGGGGGGGGGGCGAAAACAGCTTGTTTAAGATAGAGGCTGATCTGAGGACATGTATAAGATAAATACGTTTTTATCTCCATGTGGGCCCCATTAGGGTTACATTTAGGCTGCCATATGGGTTCCAAGTGGGTTTGTCCGCAGCTTCCATGGTACCTGTGTTTGCCCATATGGGCTTCTGAAACAACATGGGGCCCATACATTTTGCCCTGTTTATGCCCATACCCACTTACATCCCTTATGGGGCTCATACAGTCAGCCCAGTGAGTCCAGTATTAATGCTTTTTATTTTTATTTTATCTCACACTCACAGGTGCTTTGATTCATCTTGGTCTGGTCCACTGGTCTCATCTATGACAGTCTCTGGTGTGTCTTTGGTTTATTTCATAATCCACTTTTTGATAACAAAATCCTAACCTGTCAATCAAGACTAAAGTGTGTGATAAAACAGAATACTTTACACATACTTGACTGTTTATATTTGCCACACACTGAAAATCATCATAATCATTGATTTATACAAACTGATTGTTGGGGATCAACATGAAATGCAATATAAAGTTGAGAACATGAAAAGCTTTTATTCACAGCCATGTCTTGACATTAATAATAAGCTGCTCTCACTATAATACTCCTGTCCCAATGAAAAAGCTTTTAAAGGACGACTCCACCTGAGTTCTTTTCTGGTTTTGTTAAATGGAAATGCCCACACAAACCATTAGCAGAAAACACACACACACACACACACACACACACACACACATATGTTATGTGTCCCTAACATATTTGCACGCTGCAACTTATAGCACCAATTGTCACCATGAGCGATTTCGCAGGCCTGAGTGTGTGAGATGTTGATGATGAAATGACAGCTGCTGAGTAGCAGAGCTGTGGAGAAGAGAGCCAGGAGCAGATCCGGAGTTTCAGGACAAATAACACAGTGAGTCACACCAGATTCTGCTGTGATCCGGAACAGTTTAATGGTGGGAGGAGAGCTCACAGTTGATCTTTTAAAGGTTGAGCAGCAGCTACGGTGAGTAGATGACATGAGGAGCTGCAGGTCTATCAGCACATTAAAAAACAATTTACAAAGTGTTCTCAGCTCTACAACTACTCACTCTACTCTGTGTTATTGTGCCCCCCCCCAAAAAAAAGGCCAAAATAAATCTTTAAAAAATAAAAATCTGGTTACAGAGTTACTGAGGAGCAAAATAAATGACTGCTAGTAATACTAATGTTTGCAGTCATCATACAGTGCAGTAAAATTGAATTCTGCAGATGCGTGTTTTGGGTATTCTGGGTGTTCTGGGTGTTCTGGGTGTTCTGGGTACTCTGGGTGCTCTGGGTACTCTGGGTGCTCTGGGTGTTCTGGGTGTTCTGGGTGCTCTGGGTGTTCTGGGTGTTCTGGGTGTTCTGGGTGCTCTGGGTGTTCTGGGTGTTGTGGGTGCTCTGGGTTTAGCCCTGTATATTATCAATTCCTAAATCGGCCCCTGGTCATCATGCAGAAAACCACACAGGGGACATGGAACAAACGTTGGGAAAATATCATTTCAATGCTAAAACATATCAGAATGTGAAACTTAGGTTTTGAATACATATGGAACAATAATGTGAAGTAACAGAATGATATAACAATCTGAAAAGATAATGCACCGGCCCTTTAAAAGCCTCCTTAAAACCAATCATAGCAGCTACAGCAGAGTGCATCTCAGCTCATCTTCCTGCTTGCTGCCACAACACAAGCTCTGCTGAACATCAAACACTCTTACCAAGCAAGGACACATCAAACAGTAGTTTTCCTGAGGCTGCACATGAAAAAATCCTCAATGTTTGTTACTATTTGTTGGATTATATATTTTTATACACACCAGCAGAAATCATTATGATACCTTGTAGCCTTATATTCCAAATTAGCTTACACTGGTTCCTCCTGCAGTAGAAGGGTCCAGTATATATTGCACACCTGAAAAATGAACATCTAATTTTAGAAGCAATTTGAATGAAGGCTGTAGTTACAAGTTAATTTCACATAAAAGAGGATTACATCTAAAGATGTCCCATAGTAATTATAGGGCAATCAAGTGAAATTATAGTATGTCCCTTCATGTGAGTGGCCTTCACATCAAACGCATGACGGACCAGAATGAAAGTGAAAGTGGGAGTGATCAAAGCACTGTGTGCACCGCTAACGTGATGCAGGTCATCACAATAAGATGTCTCACAATGATGCTGAGGAGGAAGGAAATGATGCAGGATGAGCAGCACATCCTCTTCTTCATGGTGGTGATGCTGATGTGAAGAAGAACAATAAGCTAGAGGTAAAGCTTTAACTATTAATATTTTTAGAAAAGTTTCTTATTCTGGATCTTCTTATCTAACTTTTGTCAAGAAGGCAAAGCAATTTATGTTCATTTTTTTCAGATTTTTCTCTATATGCACAGCTCTTTTCTTGTGTGTTTTCACCTTTTCAAGTCTCAACAACTTAATAAATCAGTCAGATTGCTAGCTTAATCTGTTGTTAAGCTCCATATTTACTACATCTCAGCATCAGTCTGTGTCACTGACCACTATGTCTATTTTATGTTTGTTATTCTCATGTAAGACAGATGTGGTAGTGAGTTAGTACAGCTGGTCTATCACTGTCTATCAGTGGTGGTGCTGAACTGTTCATCATATGCATGTAGATGACTGAGTGCTGTCCTCTGTCCTCTGTCCTAAAACATTTGAACACAATTGGGAAACTTTTCTGTTTTTCTTCTTCAGAACAAGCTTCTCTGATGAAGTGGCTTCACTCTATGTTTTCTGAGTCATCAGCTTACTTCAGTAACTGGCAGTTTGTATGTATGCATAGGATAGATGCTATTTAACTATTGGGAATTTTAAAATGACTTTATCAGAAGGGCCCCTCAAGAATGCTCCATCACCTCTGTTCTGAGAGTCCAGATGTTACTTTACCAGTCCAGTAAATCAAACATCATGTCCTTTAATACACATGCACAACAACAAACACCATGTAATGGGTCTGTGTGGGAATCTCTATGTGCACCTGCTGTTTAGGTTCATGTATGTGCACATCACACTTATTTTTAAAGACACCTTTTAACAGGTTTTAACTTATTACAATGGTTGCTGCTGTTTTCCTGCTCCTTTGCACAGTTGTCATTTGTTTTTTTAATATTGTGTAATGTGTGTGTATTTGTATTGTTAAGGAAGCTGAAGATAAATGTCCACTAAAATGTAATAGAAATTTAATAAAATCAAGAATAACATTTCATGATGATAAAGTGGAATGTGACTGTATCAGGCTGCAGCTACATTCAATTCCACTAAACATTAAATATTAAGTTAAATATACTTAATATTTAATCTGATGGGGACAAAACACAGGAGGCAACAGCTGATGATAAAAATACAGAGACATGACTGTAAGCTTTCAGTCTCATCCAGTAATAATGTGTTTGGTCATTTGCATTTGAAAAGTCAAATTTAAGGTTAAAATGCAGTAGACTTTACATTTTTGGACACAGCAGCTGCATCATAATCCTGCTCAGAATTAACATATAATCTCCAATATTATAGGACTGATGTTCCAACAGTATGACCAATCACATCATGAGATAAGTATTCACTGTGTGTCTGAAACTTAATATCAATTTTGTAACTTTAAACTAAGATTACACATCACAGGAGCTGCTCTAATAAACTGAGAGAGGTTTGATTCTGAGCTCAGGATGAATTCACACTGTGTAATATTTCAATTTGAAGGCAAACAAACTATTCAAAGAAATAACTGATGCACATAACAGTGTAATTTAAGAGGGTGAAGGGTTTAGATCCTGACAGGTAGTTAACCTCCACGCTTTGATACACAAAACCTGTCAGTGACCAGGTTAGCTTCACAGAGTTGGTTACCATAGTAACTGACCTCAAGTTTAAGGTAGCTCTCTTTCTAGAAACTAGAGTTTCCTGCTTTCTAAAACAGAGCCCATATGTTTAAAAGGTAAACTCAGTGAGCTATTGCACTCAGATGCAGCATTTCTGTTATCAGAGGTTGAGGATTCATCAACATATAAATCTTGCTGCCTTCAGATTCTGCAGAGATTGAATGAACTGAAGGAGAAACTTTATTTATACAGTATAAAGCAGCTGTGGACAACAAATACTGTGAGAATCATTCACATTCATGACAACATGTTTGTGATTGCTTCCCTTCTTGTTTCCTTATTCATGATGTACAAACTATGACCTATGAATGATTTTCAAACAGAAAATTTACACTTTGTTGCTTAGGAACACAGATAGGATGGCACTTTCTGCTGGAAAATTGTACCCAACTACATTAGAATAAAAAGGCAAAAAACTGAAGTCTGGCTGGGTGTGGTGCATTATAGAAGAGAGTTTAACTTATATGGAATGTAAATTCTATTTTAATTAGTTTCCTCTTGATAAAACCACCACTAGATTGGCAGCAAAATCTCAATATTCCAAGGGAACACTTGGAGCTGCTAATGCTGCTAATGCTACCCTCCATGAATGTGATGGCTCCACTTTCTTGGCTGCCATCTCCACTGGCCACCTGCCTATTACAGAATCCTGTGTGTGTGTGTGTGTGTGTGTGTATGTGTGTGTGTGTGTGTGTGTGTGTGTGTGTGTGTGTGTGTGTGTGTGTGTGTGTGTGTGTGTGTGTGATTTCTGCCTGTACTCATGTGTCTATAAAACACTTTACAATTGCTTCTATATGAAACTGAGCTCTACAAATAAACTCAACTACTGAGGCGTACAATTTCATAACTGAGTAGAGTTTGCTTTGGATGGAGCTCTCACTCACCACTGTTTGATATTTCAGGCAACACCTTCTGTGTGGAGACGGCTACCAACAAGACCATTTCTTGAGCTAACAGCACAAATGTGTATCATTTCAGTGTGAACTAAAGGTTTATTTGAAGGCTCGTACTTCATGGTTTAGGTTGCTATAAAAAACAGATTTTTTTGGCCAGCTTTGCTTTAATGTCAAATGAATTCATTTCATTATGGTGGCATGGTCATGAAGTGTGTAGACCAGGGGTGTCAAACTCATTTTCATTCAAGGGCCACATACAGACCAATTTGATCTCATGTGGACCACTAAGGTCCGGCCCACATGAGATCAGAGGAAGGAAGGAGATAGAGGAAGGAGATAGAGGAAGGAAGGACGGAAGGAAAAGAAGGAGGAGAATGAAGGAAGTATGGAAGGGAAGACAGATGGAAGGGAAGAAGGAAGGAAAAGAAGGAAGGAAGGAAGGAATGAAGGAAGGGAAGACAGATGGAAGAGAAGAAGGAAGGAAGGAAGGAATGAAGGAAGGGAAGACAGATGGAAGGAAGGAAGGAAGGAAGGAAGGACAGACGGAAAAGAGGAAGACCTCTCGTCGGGCCACTTCTGGCCGAAGGGCCGCATGTTTGACACCCCTGGTGTGGACCAAGTCTCTTATGGCCACAAACCAGAGCTGGTGACTCGGACTTGCGACTCGTACTCGAGTCGCACTTAAGTCGCAGTACACATTGACTTCAGACTTGACTCTGACTCGACCTCAAAAGACTTCAGACTTGACTCTGACTCGACCTCAAAAGACTTCAGACTTGACTCTGACTCGACCTCAAAAGACTTCAGACTTGACTCGGACTCGAGGCATGTTATCATTTATATTCTCATTATTTATTATCTGTCATTCGTCTTCTCTGTTTGCATTTGGGAAGTGATCTCTGGCTGTGACTGAGGATGACAGTAAACACCAACATCACGCACGCGCCGTGTGTACGCACGCATTTCGAGCAGAGCCCGTCTACTGTATACTGTATTAGAAACTCTCTGATTTCAAGACAATGGCGAGTGAAAGAAGCCCATCGTGCAAGTCTGTCAGCAAAGACACTGTCGAATGTGATGTTTTAGAAATGTAACCATTCTGTGGTGTAAAGATTTTTCAGGGAGTTTTATACAGCCAGTTTTTCATTTTCATTTTTAAGTACAACTTTTGATTTACTAGCACCATGGTTGGTGTGTTTTTTCATTTTGTTATCATTTACAACATTACTAAGACACAGTTATTTCTTGTTAAGGAAAATATTTGGGGGGTTTTTTTCTTCAGGAATGTGAAAGAGGTTTTAAAGAACCAGTTTTTCATTTTTGAGTTAGTAAGTCAAATGAGTACAACTCATAATTGACTTGCACCATTGTGGGTGTGTTTTTTCATTTATTGTTAAAATGCAAAATATTGTGTGCTGCGTGCCTGTTATCAAAATACATTGTTGGTGTGATATATTTCTCTTATTGTATTTTACAGCATTGTTAAAAAAAACTCTTGTTAAAGAAAAATACAGTTATGAAATTGAATTATTTTTTCCACATCACATTGCTGTAGATTCTAGTGAAACAATCATCAATACTGTCTTATATAGAGGATTTTACAGCTATTTGATTTAGTGTTTGCGAGAGACTTGAAACTTGACTTGGACTTGACCCTCAGAGACTTGACTCGGACTCTCACTCAGAGACTTGAGACTTGACTTGGACTTGACCCTCAGAGTCTTGAGACTTGACTCGGACTCTCACCCAAAGACTTGAGACTTGACTTGGACTTGCAAAAAATGACTTGTGAACACCTCTGCCACAAACCAGCAAGCATCTTTGAGGAAATCATCTCTGCATTATAGTCTAGAACCGATGCACATACCGTGCTGCACTTTCAGACAGAAAAACAGCAGATTGTCAGTCAGTCGGCTCGGCGCTGCTCTCTGAGTCGATGAAGGCAGGGGAAAAGAAAGTGGGCCAGACAGCCTGTACAACAACAGACTGCAGCCCACAGACGTCTAATCCAGGAAACTACATCTCCCACCGCAGGCTGGTACAGGCAACACTTCACACACTTGTTTATCAGCCTTCTGTGTTTGAATAATTACGGAGAAAGTGAATTGATCGAAGCAGACTGTTTGTTTGTATGTATTCATGCCTGCCTCAGTTGATTTCTGGAAAAACAAATAGCTCAGCTTTTCTAAATGTTGAGTTAATTGCTTTTGTTAACTTGCAGTGACATTAAGCAAATGGAGACAAACGATCATCGTCTCTCTTGTCACCGGCTATGTTGATACCCAGGCTGAAATCTGCCAACAATTCTTCAAGTTCCATTTTTAAAAAACTAAGAACTATGTTTAAAGCTACAATAAACTATGAATCATGATTTTGTTGTTAATTGTATTGGTGCTGGCCTCCTCATTGCCTCCTAACAAGAGTGTGAAGCATGCTAACATGCTCACAATAGGTGGGTTTCCATTTTCAACCAATTCCATTTTATTTCATAGGTTCATTTTTGAAAAGGTTAGACAAGTAAGCAGATGTAGTGGTGCTGTTTTGTTTCTTTCTGCCAGTGTCATCTGTAGCGGTTGTTGCATGAGTGTTGATTTTTGGATGTCCACACTTTTTTAATGCACTTTTTCAATTTCAATCACAAAAAAAGGGAGTAGAAACGCTCAAAATTTGGAAAAAGTTGAAATATTGGCTTGGATGAGGCAGAAACGTTGATGTATTGACAGAAGCAAAATATGACAGATGTAATGGAAACAGTTGTAGCACATGTGACCCACACAAATAAATACGTACAGAAAAGCATATGACCCTGAAGCTTCCGTCCCACTGAGCCACTTTCAATGAAGCTTTGGCACAAGTTCTTTTCAGTGCTGCTCTTTAAATAGCGTTGCAATTGTTCACTGCCAAATTATCCCAAACTACTAATGCACACTTGTTCTACAGCATCTAAAACACTCTTAATGCTCTGTTACTCATCACTTTAGCATGTCCAGTTCATGGAAGATCATTGAAGAGAATCCTGCGTATACATTATGCAGTGTGGCAGCTATCAAAGAAAGAATTCTCCAACTCTCCAATGAATCCTCTGCACCACAGCTGCCAACATCTCTCCAAAATCCCAACAAGGGTGCTCTGGAACCACTTGAAGGGATCACAGCCAGTTGACCACCGTTCCCTTCTCCCATTCAAGCATATTGTTGTGGGCTTGAGGTGTGCATGTACGCCTATAATAACGAACAAATGTGGGGGTCCATTTATGCTTAACGTACGTACGAAAATGTATACGACCATTTCAAACAATGTTACCGTCACTGCTCACATACTTCCATGCATCTTTTACGTTGGCATGGATGTTAACCAATACTTCCACCAGGGGTGGAGTACTCTGTGCTCTCTCATGTCACAAGGAGTCTGGGAGCAATCTGTTGACTGATTGTCACTGTGCCTCTCTCTCTCCTTCTCCCTATTTCCCTTTCTCTCTCTCTCTGTCTCTCTCTCTACCCCAACCGTTCGAGGCAGATGGTCGCCCACTTTGAGCTTGGTTCTGCTTGAGGTTTCTTCCTGTTAAAAGGGAGTTTTTTCTTGCCGCTGTCACCAAGTGCTTGCTCATGTGGGAATGTTGGGTCTCTTTAAATTAAATTAAAGAGTATAGTCTAGACCTGCTCTATGTGTAAAGTGCCTTGAGATGACTTTTATCTATATAAAAGCTATACAAATAAAGATTGATTGACTGATACAAAGTTGTGAGTTACAATTATTCTGTGGCTTTCACGGTCTTGAATATGCCTTTACAAAGAAGGTAAATGAGTTTCATTTTTCAGCTAAAATATCCATTTATAAAAATTCATTCATACATGTTAACACATGTAGTGTAAATATTACATCAATAAAAGCCATTCAGTTTTCTAATCTTCTCAATTATTGGGTTGGTGTTGGTTTTCTATTACTATTTTACACTGATGTTGCTCCATCCATGTGTCAGGGTGATAGGCTTCCTATCATGGCAGCTGATAGTTAGCCATTGCAGTTTTCAGCCCTCTCTCCTTCAACGCCCATTGAAATAATGTATACCCAATTCTCCTGGTCACAGGGCGGCTGTGGCTCAGGAGGTAGAGCGGTCGTTCAATTCCCGGCTCCTCCAGTCCTTGAGAAAGACACTTAACCCCAAATTGCTCCCGTTGCTGTACCAACGATGTGTGAATGGTTAGTTTCCTCCTGATGAGCAGGTTGGTACCCTGTGTGGTAGCTCCCGTCATCAGTGTATGAATGGGAAAAGAGCTATAGAAGTACAATCCATTTACTTTAGGAGAGCAGTCACATTTGCACATTGCGTGTCTATTCTCCACATGGCTTTTTACTGCTTATGTAGACTCCACTGTGTGTCTTTGGCCTTTATTGGTTTCTAAGATGTGGTTCTAATATTTCTTAAGAATTACAGAAAAAATGTGCTCGTTCCATTATTATTACTCACACTGCCTCCCCTTTCTGTGCTCATGATTCTATGTTAACATTTTAAAGCTCAAAATCCTCACCCATCATCTTCTTTTTGATAGTTGTCCATTGACTGAATCCTGGTTTATTGATAACCTAACACCCCCTCTCTGCAGTATCCAGGCCTCTCCCTCAGGATAGGTGCTGCTACCTCTGCTGACTTTTTCCATCTTCTCTCCAACAAACATCTTCAGAGTACTCCACAAACAGTCTACCTGACTCTGACGTCATCCTCTTGCTCAAAAATCCCTCAAGCCTTAAGATTCATGGGGTAAGTCATGCATATAGCTGGTGGTGGTTGCTCGTTCATGATTTCATAACATTAATTATTCATCAGCCATGTGTGTCTTCTTCCTCTCTGTTGGCTTGAAATTCCATCATAATCTGCTTTCTTTTAGCTTCCTCTGGTTTCTCTAGACATCCTTTAATGTTTGTCTCAAATGTTCTGTTTCTCCCCTTATCTTAATTCCTAATCATTGTACCTATTGCTAATTATGTAACTATGTAATTGTCTGTTATATTATTTGATACGCTCCTAATCTCTTTTCATAATTTAATCATCCTCAGCATGGTAAGAATGCTTTCATTCATTTCAATGGATTGTGTCCTTCGTAAGAGCCTCCAATCAAAAGAGTCTAATCACCAAAATCTTTGTGTTGTAATTCACAATAAGTATTTATTTATAATTTAGTTCTCCTTATTGAAATGAAGCTCTGGCATAAGTTCAATAAGGAAGATTTCCATCATCACTCTGCCTTTAAATATCATGGGTGAACATTGCTATTCCTTTTCTGTTTTAGCTCTATGTGTCTGTATAACTGACACATGGCTGGTTTCAAAATACTTCCAAAAGCAGGAAGATGTTAGTTGTCCACATTGCTCTCCATCACCAGGATTTCTGTCACTTGTGTAATTGCTTCATCTTTGACTTGTCACTCTTAATTACTCCATAGTGTTTTGCTACCTTTTTCTCTTTGTTCCTTACTGCACTCCACAGGAAAAACAGTGCCACCAACTGTTTACTTTGATGGCTTCAAGTATTAATATTCACCAAATATACAGACAAGCACTTAAAATCCTGGACAAGAAACCTCACAGATATCAGCGCTGCAGTATAATCTTCTCTCCCTGGACAATCTCAGCCTCTTCAATGACACCTGCCTTGTTTTTATAGGAGTACATTAGGATGCTCTACACTCTACTGGAACACTCTGCTCATACACATAAAAAGCAACTGTTCAACTCTATCTGTTCAAAAAAAACAAACTCTGAAACACTGGCTCAACTTCCATCAGAGCTGCTGTCATAACTAATGGACAATGCTTTTACTCACTGCTTGCATTCATATATTATTTATAGTTCATATTCTAATGCTTATCTTAATATTATTTCTTTCCTTTTTATTATGCTTTGCTAAGTTGTTAACATTCACAGGGATTACAGATGAAAACTAACTCTGTCACATTTACATTGCAGTGTGAACTACAATGTTGATTGATGTGTACTGTCCCTGCCAAATAAATCTTAAATAAAAAACAGGGTAAGGGTTAGGGTTAGGGGGAAGTCCGTATTCATTTGCATTTTCTTTTAGCAATGTTCTGAAATCTGGCTACATTTACAATCCTGACTGAAGACACTTCTAACATGTGGATATTTAGCAGTATGTATATCATGTTCACCATGTTCATGTCCACCACCATGTCATTAGTTTTTAGGTAACTGATTGAAAACCAAAGTAATGGACAAATAAAGATATTTTACACAAGCCTCATTAAAATATCATCCCTGTTAGTTGCTTCCCTTTCATTCATCTCATTTTTATTTACAGGTTCAAACACTCAGATCTAATCACATTGTGAACATTGTTTCATTGCAAACACAAGCAGAACTGCTCTCTGGATATTTCCATTGATACCTAGCTGACAGGTCATTAGTCATGTGGTTTGACTTGAGATTGATAAATTGCTGACCTCAGCGCAGAGCAAAGCAGTGCACTGCATTTTATACATGTGTATAGAAGTCTGGATGCTTGTAGCCATTTCAGTCAGGAGACTAGGTATAGGTATAAAATACACTGCTCAACCCTATGCTGAGTTCAGCAAGTCATCAACCACATGATTAATGAGCTGCCAACATGGTCCACAACATTAGAACTTACAGTTTGAACATGTCTTTGCCTCAATGAGTATCAAGAGCAGAGGTTCCCAAACTATGAGGCGACTCTCCCAGGAGACAGATTCACATCAAACTTACACTTAAGATTAAATTAAAACACTCAAACATGATGCACATAATTTTGGATCAAGTGTAATTTCCCAAGGAATAAAGAGCCAAAACACACTCCCCATTACTGAGAAATATGTAATGGGGACACCGAACCCTTGGCAACCTTAAACATTCTGATCACATCCCCCATAATTGGCATCAACTCCCACCAATGGGAGCTTTAGTGCCAAACTGAAAGGAAGATTATCCAATATAAGACAAGAATGACAGGAGTAACAAAATATATTATCATGATTTTTTTCAGTATTTTAATGATGTTACATTGCAAAGAACAGACAAAAACACTGGGGGGTGTCGGCAAAGTTGCCTCAGTTTGGTCTGAAGGAGGGGCCCATAGCGTCAGACTTTAACAATCCCAGAGCAAATATGAGTTATGTGTTTGCAATCATGCTGCTTTTCTTTGCTTTAGTTTCCCTCTGAACACATCATATTCTGTGATGTTATCTCTGGGAATATACCAAGTACTGACGTTTGGTTATAAATTTAGTGGGAAGATCAAGAAGGGGGGGGGGGCGGGGGTGAAGAATTACTTGCAGTTTTGGAATATTTTGTTGTAAGAAAGCAGTGTTTTATGTTGGTGAATAACCATCAGGATATATCCATGTTCTGTGGCTTCAAGTACACAGCGAACAGCTTTCATTCAGAATGTTCTGCATCACTCTTACTCAGTACATCCTTACAATCAGAGGACACCAAGTGTGGAGAGCTTTTTGTGTGTGAGTGTCTGGGTGTGTATGTGTGTCTTTGTGGCCAAACTGCCAACCCTGAAAATTATAAAGCGGAGACCAACCATTTCCAGCCACCCACAGAACACAACCACACTCTCCACTCAGCCGTCAGCCTGACAACCACTAATCTAACCAGACTGTGGTGGGGCTCCAAAACCAGAGGCTGTAATGAACAGTATATAATAGCTCCAGAGGTTGTGAGGGGAGCCAAGGCAACGCTTAGCCCAGCAAAGGCAGAGGACACTCAGTTAGGGGTTGTGGGCCGTGGTGTGGGAGTCCTGGAGGTGAGCCAGCTCGACTGTGGGAGAACTCTGAGAGATGTTTACCATGTGAAAACCCCAGGGAGGTCCACTCATTAAATCCTACTTCAAATTGGCCAATCTGGAGTCTGCTTTGCCACCCCACCTCCTTTACCCCTCACAACTACTTCCTATCAGGTTTTTTTTGGGGAGGCATTATTTAACTTGCGGCATGATGAGTGACAGCTGTGGAGCTGTAGGCAGGCTGTAATGACAGGGATCCTGATGACTCAGTCACAGTGAGCTCTGATGCTCTGATCAGGCTGGTTGATGAGCTTAAGCCACCATGCCACTGTCTGGTGCTGCGTACACAAGGAAACTATTAGCTAAATTTGTGTGGTTAAGTAATTGTGTGAGAACAAGAATCCTTTTTTTTCCTTTTTTAATTGGACTTGTGTTGAGGGGGGGGATTTGGGCTTAAAAGCATTACTATAGATCCACAGACTATGGCATCAGACATTCTTGGATTGTTCATTTTGTCTCAGACAGACAGAACCAATTTAATCTGTATTACACTGTGACAAAAGGTATGAAACCCCTAATGAATCCCAGGATGTGTGTGCTCACATCAGGGCAAGGTTTGCCATCGAAATGTTCAGAGCTATGTGTGCACGTTGCTTCAAATACCACTGGGTCAAGACAGCCTGCCCCCAAAGCATTCTCACGCTCCGACTGAGCCTTTCCCCAAAATACAACAGGAAGTAGGGGGTCAGACCATGAGGAGAGGGGTCAGGCAGAGGGGGTTGGCTATATGAGTCACTCAGAAAAATAGACTGATTTGAAGGCACATAGTACTCTAGTTGCCATATATGTGTATGAGGAAGCTGCCTTTTCTCAACACTAGAGTATTTTTAGCATTTTTCTGGCTCCAGCTGATTTGTATCCAGAGTTCCATAAATACCAACAACAACCCAAAAGAAACATTAACCTTGAACCGCTGAGATCTTTTACATCCTCACGAGAGCAAACGGGCCAATAAACAACAGCAAAAACAATCTTTAAAATGTGTGAAAGTGTACCTGGCATCTGGAGAGCCTCAGGGCACCACACTCTGTCCCCTAAAACTCTTGTTAAAACTGTGAAACTTTGGTCCAGACTCAAATATCCAAACTAGTGTATAGATCGACATGAAATGTAAAACACATACATTCCTCCTCTCTTAATGGTTTCTGAATAGCTTGTCCTGAAAGAAACAGTATACGTCTTGCCTGTGCCATCAGCCTATACATAAAAGGAAACTAAAAACAAAAAGTTCAACAAAGAGTTAAAAAGGTTAACAAAAAGATACATGTTAAAGGTGTAGTGTGTAGGATTTACTGGCATCTAGTGGTGACGTTGAACACCTAAATACCCCTCCTCCATGAATGTAAGAGAATGTATGGTCCACTGAAATGCAATTAAGGGCCAGTGTTTGGTTTGTCCCTTTTGGGCAACTGTAGATACATGATGGTGGCCTCCATGTAAGGGGACCTGCTCTCTGTGTAGATGGAAAGGGCTCATGCTAACATAATGAAAACCAGATTTTTAGTTTCAGGTGATCATACAGTAATGAAAACATACTTATGACAATTATATTCCATTTCTGCATTTCTACATTTCTACACACTGCACCTTTAAATATTTTTGCTTGGACAGAGACAGGATTGATCTTTCCCATACTTCCAGTGTTTATGCTAAGCTAAGTTAACCAGGTCTTGAATACAAGTCCTGATTGACATCAATGTTCTCATCCAAATCTTTGAAAGCAAGTGAATAAGATTATGCAGTAGGCTTTATACAACAAAAGTCATCTCAAGGCACTTTACACATAGAACATGTCTAGATCATACTTTTTAATTTAATTTAAAGAGATCCAACATTCCCACATGAGCAGCACTGGTGACAACAGTAAGGTAAAACTCAGACAGAAGCAAGCTCTAGATGTGTGGCCATCTGATGTCTGCCTAAGCTCACTTACATCAAGTTACACTTATTTCCTATTAATGTTACACAGCTCCTTTGACTTTATAGTTAGCACTATCTCTAGGAATTACTTTCATCCTTGACAATTCTGCAGGTCGTCATTTAAATTCAATGCCATCGTTCAGAGCCATTAGAGGAAGAAGTGAACCCTGATGGAGCTATAATGATATTTTCCTAAGCTTAATCAAAGGCTTTAGATAGCTACCCCAACCACACATGTACTGCACTGTAACTATGCTGTCGTTGATATGGCTTGTGTAGAAATAAATCATGTAATAAAACATTGGAATCCATTGTTCAAAATGCCAGCAGAAAAACACATCAAGGACCTGCAGTTTCTCTTTCCTGGACACACAGAGCAGGATGAGAAGATCAGTTCCATTTCAGAGAAAGTAGTGTTTTCCAAATTGTCAGAGTGTCCCTTTCAAAAAAGGTTCCATTTGAAGCTGCAGCCTCCCACATAGACAGGATGTGACCTCTTAACCTGTGTACAGACAGCTGACAGCGCTGAGAGAATGAGGAGCAGATGAACCCAGCATTCCAAAGTGAATCAGTGCTCTAGGTGTTAATAATGAAGACCCTAAGATAGAGTGTGTGGCAGCAGGGATGGTTAGGGTAAGACCTGCTTTTGATAGTGTACATAAGACTAGAACTTATCAGCATTTTAATGGACTAGTTGGAGATATATGTTCCTGTTGTGAACACTAATGCAGCTTCCTGATGTTAAAGTCCGTGTAAAGTAAGAATAAATATGTGTTCTGAGTTTGACATACTACAGAAAAGTGTGTTGTTAACCACCCTGCCAAATTTGAATGATTAAAAAGAATCACCAAATATATGAAATTAGGCTTCAAAGTGTGTAAAAATCAGCCTCTTTCTCTGCTCCCAAATGCTGCGGGAGTGCCCACCAAGTTTGCTGAAACCTCGCCCGCTACCAAGTGTCACCTGTCAATCAAAGTCACCACCTCTACCAGAAACATGGACGCTAGCTGTGAGAGCTTTCTGCTGCTAGCTCAGCGGCTAACTCGGCGGCTAACTCAGCTAACTGGCTAACTGTAGACTGTAGTAGTAGCAGGCGGGCAGTTCCGGTCTTCTGAAATGACGCGGAAGTAACTTAGAGCTGCATTCTATCAAAAGGCCACCAGGGGGCGACCATTTTGTGTTCAAAAGGACTTATGTCTCTATACAAGTCAATGGAGAATTCACCAATTTCTCACTTGATTTCTAACCTCAGTAAACGTTTTCAAAATGTGTTTATGGTCTCAATCGCCAGTTTAAAGCCTTCTTCAATGCAGTATGATGTTCAATTGTGAAATTTTGGCCTTCCTGATTTTATATTTGACGATAAAGCAGGATATGCATTGGGGTGTGACTACGTCGTAATTGACAGGTTGATTGACCAATGTCCTCGAGTAGTAGTAGTAGTAGTAGCTGAATGTATTTATACCTCTACAGCAGCAGGGGCGGGTTTATGATTTTCAGACCCGCCCACTAAATCCTGAACACAGAAATGTTGAAACACAGTTTGTGAAGCCTAGCTCCACAATTCAAATCTAAATGGTTGAAATGCTTTTTACACCTTTTTTAGAAATACATTTATGACCTATTTAATGTGTTTAGAAGAAAATGTCTTTATTCACTTTACACGGCCTTTAAGTAACCCTGAAGTGACGCAATCTGCATCTTATCAAATCATTTTTCTTTAATATTGAGACACAGTTGGTTTCTGTAAAACAGGCTTAGTCCATGGAATCAGATGCCACACAGTTGCTGGAGGTTGCTTTCATTTCCCTTTTGATGACATTTGCAGCGAGTCATTTTTACAGTATGTCAGCTGTTGAGCCCATTTTTAGAGCAGCTTATGTGCTTTAACAGTTTGTGGTGGTTCACAGCAGTGGACTACAGTGGCGGTTCCTAGGCGGAGCACCTTTCGACCCCCCCCCCCCCCCCCCCCCCTTCACTCCCTCCATTCATATATATATCTATAAATAACAACCATACCAACCAACCAAGTATGAAAAATAGAATAAATTCACACAAAATCCATCACACAAATATACAAATAATATATAAACACACTTAAATTGTGGTTTATTTAGTAGTGTGACTGACTACCATACAAAATTAGGTGCGCTAGATTCCCCCACTCCTCCTCCCTCAGGCTTTCAGTGCAGAGACCTGAGGTCAACCTACCGCTGCTTCTCTCCTCATCTCCTACCTCTGACTGTGAGACTAATAGAAAACAGAAAGCCAGATAAATACATATAATATAGCAGCCATAAACTCACAAAAATAACCTGGGAATGCACAATATCTAATTCTAGGACACTTGCATTATAAAACATTTTATCAGCTCCACATGGGACTTCCAAGAGATAATACACCTCAACACACCTGTCATTTACCTTCACACAGGGTCAAATATAAGGTCAAAACTGGATCACCTCCCTAAAGTACAATCACAATGAAACTTTATGCATGCTAACATAATAATATAGGTTTTATTTATTTATCTATTAATTGACTGTATGGTACTGGCCCTTTGCAGACAATAAAGAATATATATCTATTATTACCTGCCATGCAGCTGAGAACACAGTGATCCACAGCTTGTGTTAAATTCCATGGCATGAATTCCAGTGTCTAAATCAAAATATAAATATTGACAGATAACTGCCTGAAACTATTTGTACAGGAATATTTTATGAGGTACTACTTTAACATGATGAGGTCACATCACCATGCACCCTGCACATGTCCACATTGAACAAAGATTACATTGAATAGATTCACCAACTCACTACATACTGTGATGTTGACATCAGAGTCTGCCAATTTTATTTTATTTTTTAAAAACTTTTGTTTATTGCATTTTTAAGAGATAAACATACTGCACTAAGGGAATAAAAAATATATTAATAAATAATACAAGAATTTACATATCAAATGTCAGTGTTGACATTGTGGGCAATGCCACTGAAAGAAAAGAAAAAGAAGGAAAATAAATAATAATAAATAAGATGATTAAAAAAAGAGATACATACAAAATAAAGCAGGATATGAATCAAGCAAAGCCAGTGGTTGGCCTATAGTTAGTTATGTATATCAAAAAAGGTTGCCAAATCTTATATATCACCTCAAGTGAGTCTGCCAGTTTTAAAGTGACGTTATCATATTGAACATTCAGAGCACATTCTGGTGGTGAAAAGTCCTGCCACATAACTGCATCATCTGTGGTTCCATTCCACCTGTGTGGTGTTTGTTGTATGTCATGCTCTCTCTATAAAAATAATAATAACTTTCCATTTGTATGCATGGGATGTATGACAGTTAAAATTGAATTTTCATAAAAGCATTACTGCTCACTGCTTACATTTCAAGTGCAAATTAAACTGAAAACTCCATTTACCAATCAGTTTCCAAGCCTAACGCCACCATAAGGATGTCATTTCATGTAAAACTAACTTCTCATTTGCAAATGTGTCAACAAAGAGCAGCCTAAACTCTGTAAATGTTCATGGTCTGCTTAATATTTAATCCAACAGACTGAGTGAGGTTGTGTGTGTGAAAGGACGAAACCCAAAATATCTGAAGACTGAAAGCTTTGGACAAAAATCTGTAAAGCTGTCCCTCAACTTCACATCGTTTTCTATCGAGTGTGAAGTGAGCTGAGGTTTTCAGAGTAACACATGCAACATCAGCTCAGCTTTATTCTGCACTAAGCAATAAATGTGGTGATAAGTGATGATGTTAGTCTACATTAGCTCCTGGCACTTCCTGTTTTCACCAACAACCATGGACTAAAAACACTGAACAGTGAAGATCTCAAGTTATAAGCAGCACCTTTATCTTTTAACTTGATTTATGGAGTTTTTTCCAGACACTGCTATCAGTAAAAAGGGGGGTTTTTCCATACCTAATAAGTGAATTAGGAGTGCAAAAATATCTACCACAACTTGGGAACCAGGAAGAGAGTGTTATTTATCTTCACTATATGGTTTCTTATTCAGGCACTCTCAACAAACAGCCACTAAGATAACAATGAAGTTCTTGGATATCAGGTGACAGGAAAAGATATGAACTCGGCATCAAATCAAAAGATTGATCGCTGCGTCTAAATTGGCAGCCAAATGGATTAAGTATTGGAGACACAGCTGTGGAGCTAGACTCATTTCTCTGTGTGTCCTATAGCAGTCACAGTCGAAAGCCTTAAATGGGAAAAAAAAAGATCATTTGATTAAAAGATGAAGTTCCTGCATCCGACACATGGGACTAAGCGAGTCAGAGGCACCACTAAGGAAATATGCTGGATATTTCATGTGCCGAAACTCTACGAGTAGAGAGGAGGAGGGAGGATAAACAAAAGCAAGAGTTATGCTCTGGAGAGGAATGACAAGGCTGCGGTTTTTGTTTCTCAGCTGTGTTTCTCATCCGGATTGAGGAGAAAAAAGAGGAAGGCCGTGGGCAAGAAGGGGATCTGTTTATAGAAGAGCGGAGGGGTGAAGGGATAAAAAAATGTAGAGGATGACAAAGTGAGGGAGGAAAAGGGTGCGTTCCGTCCTCTTCATCCCGTAAGGAGTTGACCTCACTTGCTCCCTAAGCCACTTTAGGGTAAAAAACTCCTCCAGTCGACAGCCCCAGTAGCCATGTCTGGGCCTTTACACGCTCTATAAATAACTGCAAATGCTCTGGCTGAGTGGGAACAAGCTGTACCCATCACCCCGAGGGGCAGGGAGGAGAATGGGAATCGCAAAATCCCATGGAGATCCCATCAACGGGACTCACAGCTTCTCACCACGGATCAACGCAATCTGATTGTTTCTGTCACCACGAAGTCGCCTTTAAATATGATTAAGACTGCATGTGTTTGTGTTGGAAGAAGCAAAGTAATCCACCTACTTAAAGTTTGGCAACATTTAGCAAAGTCTACCCAGCATTAGTAACACACCACCACTCAATCCATCTTCATAAATTAAAGTTTCATGGCCAAGTTTTGTCCTAGTCTATATAGCTTACATTTTATTGAGGTGGAGAAGATTTCCAAAACCACAGATATGTCAGACTGAACAGCGGGGAAAGAATCCAAAAAAGAGATTTACAATATTTCCATTTCATGTTATAGTGCAGATATAAAGAATATAATGCTGTCTTGGGTATTAAATATTTAATTCTGTGTAAACATCACTCTACTGTAGAATGTGCTGTGTATGTGATGCTGTTAA
Source organism: Scomber japonicus (assembly GCF_027409825.1). Lineage (NCBI taxonomy): Eukaryota > Metazoa > Chordata > Actinopteri > Scombriformes > Scombridae > Scomber > Scomber japonicus. The sequence continues at coordinate 3,672,246 of NC_070599.1, forward strand.
ACTCAAAGAACAACAACAGTGTATGTGCGCATCCCAACCTCATTGGACAACAAATGTATTTATTCTGTATTACACTACTGTACTACTAACTGCTTTAACCCTTTATTGAGTGAATAACTGTATTTGGTAACTTCCATAAATATCCAAATAGCCTCCCCATGCTTCTCTGTGAGGTTGTAGAACCATTTTTTTCAGAATTCAACCAAATGGGAACCTCAGGGTAACATTATAAAATTACCCTAAAATAACATTACAAGAATCTGGTTATTAGAACGTTTTAGGAATGTCATATTAAAAAACAAAATTTGTAGAACTGTTTTAGAACGTCGTGGGAAGGTTACCTAAAATTCAACCAAATGGGAACTTTAGGGGAACATTCTAAAAAAAATGTTTTTAAAAACCTTATTTCATCTGGTTATTAGAACATTTTGGGAATGTTATGTTAGACACTAACATTTATACAACGTTCTTAAAATCTTCTTTAGGGAACTTCAATAGAAAACTTGTTGGTAACGTTTTGGGAAGGTCACAGGAACGCTATGTGTTTACTGGGCATTGATCTTGATTTGCAACATAAAAATGAAACATTTTGGAAAAAAGTCAGATGTCAATATCCCTCAAAAACATATATACAGGGTTAAAACATTTTTGAATTTCAAAGTATTTCAATGAGTGCTCTATAAAGGGTTTAAGTGATTTACTATTAGAGTTATACAAGTAGAGTGTAAATCTTTCAGTCAATTGTTTCAGTCCAGGGGTGTCAAACATACGGCCCATGGGCCAGAATCGGCCCGTTAAGGGGTCTAATCTGGTATCATGTCAGGTTTCAGTAGCAAGTTTAACTGTGGAGTCCACTTCATGTAAAATGCTGCTTCAAAGGTTTTACCACACTGACCAGAATACAATTGTCTGACAAATTGCTCATTTTTCTGAAGACAACTCAGGCTGTTCATCTGTTTTGTAAATAGATGGTTTATTATAGTAAAGTTATATTTATATATTATTTATAGGTTATTATGCAAAGCTTTTACTGGTCCAGCCCACTAGAGATCACATTGGGCTACATGTGGCCCTCAAACTAAAATGAGTTTGACACTCGTGATCTGGTCAGTCTACTAGAGCTCTGAATTTGAGAGTATGTGAATATATAAATAATATGCTGGTAAAAATAACCAGCTTGATTTACAATTCTCATCGGGGTGGGCTAACAACACAACAAGCAAAAGGGAACTTAAAATAAAAACTTAAAAATGACTTACTCAAGTAGAAAGAAACAAAAACACTAGTCATTGACCCTAACTCCTAATTCAACAGGAACAGGAGAAAAAAGGGCACAAAATGCTACCACACACACACACACACACACAACACACAGAATACACTGAAAAAGTTCACTATGACATCTGGGATCTAAAACCTTCATACTTACAGAGCAAACATTTTTTCCTCTAAAGAAATGTTTGATCTCACAGTTCATACAAATACAGAAGGGCTTGGATGAGTTCTGCTTTATCCTCTGATTGAGTCACACTGGGAATTATATGCAACAAGTTATCAAAGGTTAGACACTCTGTTGAATCATCTAACACATTGTCACTACATCGCTATGTTTTTGATGGGGGTTGAATTGGGGCCAGCAGAGAATTTGTTTCAACATCAGAAGCAAGAAACTTTCTCCAGATAAATCTGCTTAGAAAAAGGCTCTACAGTAGCTCCAATAGATGGATTTTTGGCCGAGGTATCACAAGATTTTAATAGGCATGAGGTTGGCTCCTTCTTTGGGCATGAACACAAAACCATCTGTAATGAACGGCCTGAAATCAGAATCAATTTGACCATCTGTTCCTGCTTTAGCCATATTTTGGGTGGCATTAGGAGCTGATGACAGAGGAAGTCTGACTTTTTCAACTCTTCAGGATAATCTGCTATCAAGTGTCTGGTCTGATGACAGTAGAAGCAGACAAACCGGCAACAAAAGCCTTCCAATCGGGGTGATTCTTGTCTCCGACTACACTAAAACACTCATGGGACACAGATTAAGGAATTATTTACATACATGTCACATAAAATCAGCATGCACCGCCACTCACAAGGAATAAAACTGTTCATTCATTCAAATACAGATATTTTCAGGCAGGTATTTCTTGCAAATTTGAGCAATTGTGCAAAATGTTAATATCAAATAATCAAGTCTGTAAGTCTTGATGACAGTTTTTTGTACAATTACAACATTTCTGGCGATAAGCCTCAGGAAGTAGTTCATCTGCATAAAGAACTGCTGATGTAATAACCTCATAATCTAGACTTGTTTCTATGGTAAGACTTGTACATACTTCTTGTGCTGTGCATATTAGTTTGCATTGTAGCAGAATTGGAAACATCGTCAGGCCAGTATATAGCACACACAATATGTTCAAATACAGACAAGCACAAATCAAACTGTTTCTCTGAGTGGAGGAACAAGTGCCACATGCCTGCTGATGTCAAAGCTATCCTAAGGAGGAGGAGATTAGTCAATGTGACCACTGCCATCTCCAGAGGTCATCATATTCGGACAAGAGGGTGGGGCTAACTCTAATGCTAGCTGCTTACTTAATTAACACGCTACATTTATAGTCTATGGTTTACTTCATGATCATTCTCCTTTTCTCTATTGACAATCATACTTACAATCATTTAAACAAAATGTATTCACTGGACAAACTACACATCTGACAACTCAACTTTCATGAACTGGAAATACTGAAATGGTGACGGACACAGCAACGCCTGTACTATGAATCTGGGGTTCTGCCATGGTTACATTTCTTAACCCAATGGTTCTCAAAGTGGTGCCCGGGGATAAAAAGGGGATCATTCCATCGATAAGTAACGTTTGGCTAGATTTTATGACTGCTTTGATTATGCGTTTCTTATAATTTATGTAAAAAAAAAAAAAAAAAAAATCTTATCAGGTGGGGGTCCGTTGCGTAATTTGTGTCAATTTAGGGGTCCTTGATGTGAAAAAGTTTGAGAAATACTGACTTAACCAATGTTGTCACTGTGGTAGTGGCTTGTCAATGCACGCACCCACCAGTCACTTGAAATGTGGTCACACCCTTAATTATGCAGAATTTTCAGCCTCAATAAGTCTCAGTATAACAAGTGAATTATACGAAAACCTCCCATACAGTTGAACGACCAAATGTTCATTATGTACATGGGGATCTATTGAATGACTGATGGAAGAAGCTTTGTTTCCCTTGTGGCTTGTCATTAGTTCTAGTGGAGATGAAGGACAAGGAATGGGGGACATATGATTGTTTGCGTGTTTGAGTTTGGTGACCAAAATAAACTAAGCTAAATCTATTTTTTGTACCATGTTGCGTAAATTTGGGCATTTTAATATTGGGGTCTGTGGGGATTGACCTGCTTTTGGAGCCAGCCTCAAGTAGCCATTCATGGAGCTGTAGTTTTTAGCACTTCTGCTTTGCGTCAAAATGACTTCTGCGTCATTTTTCAGCTCGAACTCTAACTTGAAACCCCCTTCCTGGTTTTTCAACAAAGATTAGCATTAGATCAGCTGTTTAGCACTAAATCAGCAATCAACAAATCTGCTATTTAATGGAAGCTCCATATTTCCCACACAAAGAAAAGAAACCGCCAACCAGAAACTGCACATACCATTACCTGCAAAAACCTACATAATAAGACAAAATGCAAGAAGGAAAAAATGGATGAGCCCCCAATTTATGACCAGGCTTATAGCTAGCACAACATGAAAATGAGACTTCCTTCTTCCTAGCAACCAAGAACCAACAGCAGGAACAGATTAGCAGCCCTTTAAATGATTATATGAGCCTTTTGGCTTCAGGGTGGGCTAACAGCAAAACAACAAAAGGATTCTAAAACTTAATCAACCGGAAATTACCAACTCAAACTGATTAGAGAGGTCTGATTTCATTTGCCCTCTGATAAATGTAGTTCTTATACTGACCTGAGAGACTGAGATTAAAAAATAAATCAATACAATTGGCTTGGTTGAGTCTTCTCCAAGTGCAACCTTTGCTATTTGGATTTTTTAACCACCACAGGTCCAGCATGTCCAATGAGTTCATGATGTCAGAGATTTGGGTGGTAAATGCTTCAACGATTACGTTTTCTATCCACAGAGAGGTTTTGCAGTACTATAATCTCCAGACATGTTTATTGGATGGACTGAGCCCTGCCAATCAAATTGATATCTAAAAAGAAAAAACACATTTAAAAGATGCTGAGGTTTTAATAGCAAGTATTTTTCCATTTAACTTGGAAAAGTATGTCAAGTATGAGCCATCTATCATAACTGCTCAGTAAAATCATAATACCTCTTGCATTTCTTGGTCGGTGACTGAAGAAAATCTTTCCAACCCATTGTCTCTACCGGAATATTTCAGACTGTAACAGAGGCTGGTTATGGAAGAGGTTATTGTGCCTCAATGTTGAACTACACCACCGGGGTTGGAAGGTCCGGGAAACCTGAATTGATGTTGTGATCACTACAGATAATAAAACAGATGAGAATTCTGATGCTGGAAGGGCAATTTATTGAACACCAATGACAAAACCAGGTTTCAGGCAATTTTATTCAAACATGACAAAAGCACGCTGCAGGCGACCTCGGTTCGAATCCTGCACCGAGCAATCCTATCCTGCATCTCATTCCCCCCTCTCTGACTCCAGTTTCCTGTCTGTCTCTACTTGTCTGTCCATTAAAGGCCCCAAAAAATATACTTAAAAAAAAAAAGCTAAATGCTGGTACCAACGCGGCAGTGATGAGCATAAACCCGCCCCTGCTGCTGTAGAGGTATAAATACATTCAGCACACACTACAGTTACCACCGAGCTAGCAGCTGAGTTAGCAGCAGAAAGCTCACAGACCTAGCGTCCATGTTTCTGGTAGAGGTGGTGACTTTCACACTTGGTAGGGGTTTCAGCGAACTCGGCGTGCACTCCCACAGCATTTGGTAGGCTGATTTTTACACAACTTGACAGCAAGGTAACGCAGGCAAAACAGCGGTGGCTATGATGCCCAAAATGACAAAATTAGAGACACAGTACATATGGTACAAAGCATACTAAATGACTTAGTTTAGAATATTTACCCCAAATAAAACAATATGGCAACACAGAAGGCCAAAATTATACATCACAGATCATATATACACATATACACTCAAACTACAAGGTTATTTTTTTACCTCAGTGGCATTATCAACTTCCAGTGTGAGGTCTTCACTGTAATGAGCTACCAATATAGAGAATACCTATTACAAGACAAAATAGTGTTTTCTACATACATCATTTTAAGGGTGTTGTATTCTGTATATTTTCACATGCTGAACACACATAACTGATACAAAATAATCTTTGGTGATCTGTAATGAATAGTAAGGATTAATACAGGCTTTAACAGACATGCTCATCCTTATGACACTATTCCTACAATCATATTATCCATTACAACGAAAATCTTTACCTCATGGAATACATGAGCAAACCAGAAAACATTGATTCAACATTGCGTTATCATCACTACAGCTTACCTCTTTAAGAAGGTGAAAAACTTCTGAGCTGTAGCTAGCCTGGATTATTTGCATTTTATGATGTGATGTGGAAAGTATGATATATAAGTTATGACTACACAATTTCTTTGATCTGGAATCAGTTAGTTTACTTTGAGCCTTACATTAGATCCTGTTAAAACTAAAAATGATTTGAGCACGAAAGGTCAACGCGGCCACAAACCTTCAAGCACCATATTAGTTCTGCAAAGTAGAAGAACCGAGGCTACATTTGTAGGTTTTTACCCAACAGAGCCAACAAACAAGCCCAGGAGCCATCACTACCTTTTTGTTGACCATAATGGTTAATCTACTTTCATTAGCGTGACTCATTAAGACTAAATGCCTCAGCTTGCATAATCACAGTGATGGATGACTGAGAGGAGGCCGTTTGAACACAGAGAGTGAGCCTCAGCAGGATGTGGGCATTGATGGATCTCAGACAAACACAAAACAGCTAATGAATGCAGATGTGTCTTGTTTCTTCTTCCTTAATGAAGTGAGGAGCGAGTGCCAGCTGTTTCCTCAGCAAAGCCCAGGTCCCAGCTGTTTACAACTGGAGGCACCATTAAATTCATATTTACCCACTGATTTGTTTTCAATTGGGATTACCCATTCACAGTCATGTTGTATGCTGGCTGCTTCAGATTTGGCTTTGTTTGCTGTTGTGTACCATGCTTTGGATTCCTTTTTATATGGAAATGCAAAATAGAATTATGTCATTCTGGTCCCTGACCTGAAAGAAAAACATGTTCTTTCTTGTATTTTATTCCAAATATGATAATCAGACCTTGTTCACAGAAACAAGAAATCATGTAAATTACTAAATGATATACTCTATTCATACACCCTGTATCTGGTGAGTCAGAAAATCGAGAGATGAGGAGCGAGCTACATAATTAATCATCCAGCAGCACCAGCACAAGTTTAAAACATCTGACATTTACAGGAAACCATTCATTATATAAATACTGTATCCAACCAAGCCACAGCAGCAGGAAACAGTAAAAACATGTTTCTTCACCAACAGAGTAATTAGCTGGAACTTGCCTATTTTTGCTGCACCATTAAAGAAAGAAGTGATACATGCTGATTTATGAGTGCTGACGACATATGGTTTTTTTTGTTGTTTTTTTTTGGGTCAACATCCATTACTTTAAAACACGCTGTTCCACTCACGGCACGGGTCAGAGGTTGGGAGATAGCGACAAGTTCTTCTGAAAGCTTTAAACACCAACCCTTAAACATATACAGTATATTCATGTCATACATTGTTAGAAAGCTTAGATTGCCCTGATTCATTCAAGACCACTCACAAGTTATATGGTTGCTCACAGCCATAATAGTTCAAGCCAGAGTGTGTTGTTTCGTACAGTGCGTCCATGAATGGGGTGGATAAGTTGGATCAAAACATTGCCTACTAGCCCTTCATCCGAAGGTCGCTGGACTGGTCCAAGAAGTTTGTAGCCTATCTGTTCCAACTATGCATGTTTAACGCATATGTTCTCTACAGATCCAGAAACCCTGGCGAGTGTAAAACCCTCCTGGAGTTCATGCACAGAGTAGTGAAGTCCTGGACCGCAACGCGACATGTGGGGGAGAAAGAGAAGGTGGCGGAGGAGCAAGTTGAAGGTATGGGGGCTGAGTCGGGTGGGGACTTGGAGGAAGGCCGACGCACTCCAAAGGCACCATATAACACTGACCCAGATAGCAGGCGAGACGGACAGATAGGCAAACACAAACTGGACCAGCTGATGCCCACTAGCAGCAAGTCAAGACTGGAAAGGAGGTGCAGGGTCTGCACCAGGGGGCCAACACAGCAAGACCAAAATGTGGTGCACATCCCGTTGTGTCCCTTTGCACCCAGGAGAATGTTTCACAGCTTACCACACTAAGCTGAACTATTGTGTGTAGTGGTGAAAACACACACACACACACACACACACACGCTCACACACGTACAATTAATTTTTGCTGTGCCAGCATACGAACGTACTGTACAAAAAAAATATTTTTTGTCAAGTGTTGAAAGTGTACAGTACAGTTATTTGTAAATAAATTATTATTTGCTCATCAAAAGTCATTTCTCAGTGTTGTTTTTGTTGTTTTATAGAAGGAAAGATGTTTGAGGTGTCACTAAAGCAAAAAATATTAACGTCTAAGTCACTGTTCTGCTTGACACGTTTCTTTCCACAAAAAGCTCCTTTTCTAGTGTTTTGGTCAAAAACTAGACGAAACCAGCCTATCTTCTACTGTCCTTTTCTAAAGAATGGAAAAGGGTAGAAACAAACTTTTTTTCCTGATGAAAGCTCTTCTTTCTTCTTTCTTTCTGCTTGGAACTATTGGGGTTTACATGAACCACATGACCGCTCTGGCGGCGACATCAAAAGCTGTCGCCACTCTGTTCTACCTATCGCTCTGCTCCTCCTATTTCATATGACACCACACACCAGCCAATCAGTGCTTAGAATGAGGCAGCACATGCCTCCAAAGCCAATGAGGACATGTGACCAGCGACAACATGGCTTTGATTGACAGCTGTTCCAGCCTATGGAAAATTATCAGTGAAATTAAGTTGATAACGTTTTAGCCAACAGTGTATGACACTACGCTATCAAGTTTGGTTGTCCATAAACAAATGCCATTATTCTCTGCTTGCTCTCCGCTTTTCTGTGCGTCCGCCCCGCACACACAGGAGAGTAGGCTTTTTTCAGTGGAGCGATTTTTTTTTTCATGGACATACCTGTTGAAAAATAACTCATTTTGGTCTTTTGACTCCAAATTTGGACTGCAAGCCAAGACCTGTGGCTGTGGCCTCGTTGTGTCTATATCCTGCTTAGAGGTCCCTGAATGTCTGTACACATGTCATTGTAAAGGCAAACCTATGGGCGAGTAAACAACCCCATCATTGTAACCTCTGCCACTCTTTGTCAGTAAGTGCGCACTCACACTAGGCTAAATGCAACGTGGAGACATACTGTATGTATATATGGGTTCCCAATCCGACCATTTTTAGTGTATTATTTTATCATTATTAAGGCAAAAGAACTCAATTTATGTCCATGGACATTATAATGAATAGGCTATAGGCTTAAGCCTATTTAGTTTGCATCCAGTGTGCTGAGTGGACTTCATTACATCTGCTGCACCGCTGCTACCACAATCATGAAATGCTAAGTTTACTGTCTGTGACTGTGACCCTCATAAAAGTAATATTTTACAAATCTGCATTATATAAACTAACGAAATTCGTTGAAGTAAGTCATTTGGCGACTTCTAAGTCATTAAACTAAGTCTTACTTTTACTGGAGTAAAGAGTTGAATCAGTACATCTGTAGCCTACTGTCTATATGTTTTTGCGCAACGTAACCGTGCTTGAGTACACTTGGGTTTGAGGTAATGTGAGTGCGGGCCAGCGGGGGACAGGGGAGGGGGGACATTCGTGCTTCAGCACGGTACAGAATAACTGGCCCTAGTGTGAGTGCGCCCTAAGTCACAGAATCACACAGACACGTTTACAAGAATCCTGAGAGTGTTACCTTTCCAATGATACCAGACACATCTCTGAGTCTCAAACTATGTGGGATCTGTGCTTCTCACAACTTGGGAATGTCGTTTTGGCAAAAAACATAAAAATAGGTGATTTAATATAGGTGTTTTAAGAGGTTAAGACTGCCAGTTGAGCATGCCAGTTTTTTAAATTTAAATACCTGTTAGCTGCTCTGACGTCTAACAGGATACAGGTTTTTGCTGTTTGGCTTTGGGGTCATTATTAAAGAAACCAGAGACATGGTGAAGTTCATCTAACCCAATATCACTAATATCCACAATCCTCTGCACCTAGCTACATGACTCACATGCCCTGCGTTTGTATCAGATTCACAGAAAATAAACTGAATGTTCTAAACGACAGGCGAGAACCAGCCCACATTTTGTCATGCAGTTGCAGCCCCCTGCCAGTAAGGGGTATTGCAGCCCACTCAGCTCCTCTATGTGCAGCGTCCCTGTCATAAGGATATAATCGTAACTGTTGCTGCCTATTCATTTTGAAAGAGCAATAGCCAATGGAGAAACTACAACACTGGGCCGGCCGCACCAATGGTGTAATTTCATCACTCAGTGACACACAGACATCAGGGGTAATATGGCTGGTCTTTTTCCTGTGAGAAATGGAAAAACATCACAACATATTTTCTCACTTACTTCTAATGTGTCTAGCCATGAGGGTAGTTTTGATGAAAGTTTGAACTGGTAAGAGATCTCTAAGAAGAAAAGAAAACACAATTTTTTCTCAGTGGTTCAATTCAAGGCTGAAAAAAATCTATGAAGCAAAATAGACAGACTTTTAGTTCTGTGTTGCCTTGCTCTTTCTCATGGATCAATACAGAATAACAAAGTCTTAAATAACACTACAGTCTCATAAAAAATTAACTATGTTGACAATCTATTGCTTTCAGTCACCTGTAAAGAATAATCTAAATTCTTTATCCCCATTAGTGGTTGTTAGTCCTCCTGGAGTCAACATAAAATCAAAGTGTGTGAAAGAAACATTATGCAGTCATAAATCTTAAAAGGTAAAGGTGCATAGATGTGTGTGTGCCTGACTGCTTGGAATCTATATTTCTATTATTATCTGGAAATATCATTCATCTCAAAGACCTTGCAGAAGTCTGATTTTTGGAGTAATGTTGGATGGATATCTATCTCCCAGGTGCATGTGTAGACTATAGTTACATCTTAACGTTTTTCTATCAAGTTAAATTAACCAAGTCATACCACCAAAACATCTTTATTTTTAGCCACACCATAGATACAGTGTATATGGATGGCAATATTGATGAGACAGTCATGTATCCTAATGAAATGTCTCCATAACTATTGGTTGGATTGCCATGAAACATTCATATTTCCCTCAGGATGAATTGGAACTAGTTTAGTGGTCCTCTGACTTTTATCCAGCACCATCATCTGGTGAAAATTTCAAGTTGTCCTCCCCACACACACACACACACACACACACACACACACACACACACACACACACACAGCCTGAAACATCATTAATATGTAGAATGACTGTCCATAACATCACAAACATGAATCATAAATAGGCTAGAAAAGAATAAGATACTCAATTTGGTAGTACAAAAGTTTACATTTTTGTAGGTTTAGTGCAGCAAATGTACCAAACCAGAGAGGGCGCCAGAGAGCAAAAAGTGTGTGTATTCAAGAAATGTACACACACTGATTTTTAATTTTTTTCTTCTCGTTTTACCATCTTTCTGAGGACCTCTCTGAAACTTTGAGAGAGGCTGATAAACTATTACAGTGAAAATAAAGTGAGGACCAGCCTGAATGTCCTGACTTAAACATTTTAAATTTCACACTGGTCCTCACGAAGATAGCCATGCAAACACACACACACCCAGACACACACAACTGCCATGCTGTGATATCAGTGATGACAGGTGGACAACATTCTGTTTCATAAAGACGGGCTCCCTTGAATCTTATCACAGGCTGTCATGCTCTGCAACAGCTGAGCAGCAGAGTGTGGAAGATGAGACTGATGCTGCAGCATTGAAGGAGATTCCATCTGCCTGCGGAAGTTACATCAGCAGGGGCCATAGTGCCTGGCATCATGATACAGATAGATAGCGGAAATGTGCAACATGAGGTTTATAGTACTGTAGATACAATGTGTCAAAATGTTTCAGTCTGCCAGAGGAAGCAGGAGACGACACTTTGACCACTGTTAAATAGTTTCTGAAAAAAACATTTTTTTCTTGTTACGTACTGGACAATGATTCGCTCCAAATTATTTCACAAACCATGGTGGTAGGTACATGTTAGACTGAGAATGTTCACTATTTTCAGTTGTACTACAGAGCAGGTACAGTATATTACTAGTTAGAGTCCAAATTAAAACATATGGCAATTTGGCATCCAAATCCTTTTTGTGTCCAGTTGATGTGAGATCTTGAGAATCTATTACAATTCTTAAGAACTGGTGTAAGAACTTTTTGTTTAATGAAATGGAAAGAGGAGATATAGGTGGCCAGGAGTACGATGGGAAGAACCAAATCCCATGAGGACACTGATTTTCATGTGATCTCATTTTAAAACAAACATGGACATACACAGCTGCTTGCACTGTTTATGTGATGTGCACTTTTCTCTAAAAAGGTAAAGATGGATGGATAGTATGGGTAATGTGGAGTTTGATGCAAATGAAGTTTGTAAAATGAAGCTGACTTCAGATTGAGCGTTTTGATTTGATGTTGTAGAGATATTCGTTTTAGTCATCCCCTGCAGTCAGACACAACTTCAGAGCTTTTATCATCTCTTCACTGACCAGTTTCACTGAATGGCCTCACTCAGGACCAGACAGTTCAGATATTTATTTATTTTTAGGAACCACTTAGAATTTAGACCTTTTTCTTCTGGTGCGTTCAAGGACACAATGACATAACACCTGGACAAAGCTTTACAGCCAAGTCCATAGGACATCCTCAGTTTAAAACCTGTACTGCCGTATACAGTATGCAGTATATTCTTATATATATATATATCTTTGTCCTTTCCAAGGACCAAAATCATTCAGGATTCCTTACAGATGAGGTGAGGTGTTACATTGACTGTTATTTGCTTTAACAGTTGCTGCTGTGACACTGCCTCACTACAGTGCGTTTCCATTAAAAATAACAAGATTGAACCATAACAAAGAGAATATCTGTGCATAATATGACAGAGGTTACATTTTGTAGATTTCTCTTTTTTTGTTACCTGACTGTAAAGATTTCATGCTGGGTCAATTCAATTCAGAGACTCTGTGAACATAATTTTACCTCTATATAGATATTGAATCTGCTCTGTCATCCAGAAACCCTGTCTACTGGAAATGAAACATATACCACCAGCTTGCAACTTAGTTGGGTTTAATATTGGAATAGTAAACAGTGATTTGTACCAACAGCTGTTTTATATGCAGTTTTGAAAATTGTAATGCTTCAAACATTAGATTAAATGTTTCCACTGGGTAACATAATCCAGGCAGCAATTACATTTCCACTGATATCATCATTTCTACAAGACATCTAAAATATTGGATTTTAGAAATATAGACTATGGATCATAATGTCAGATAGACCTAGTACTGGCTGCTCTTTGGGACCACACAGTATACTTCATTCAGTCCTTTTTTGACAGTTCCCATAAAACTAGTTTCAACCAACAGTGTGCATTTACTTCTTGTAGATGGTTGGTGGCATCATGACTATATAACTGAGTTGAGTTTTACCCCACATTGAGTCTGATAGTCTCACAACTTTCTTTCTGGTTTTATATGTAAAGGGACAAGATTTTCTTGCTATGCCTCTGAGTAATGGACAGATGATGGTTACAACACAAGTTCAACTGAATTCAAGTCAAATCAGAGTTCAGTCACGATTGTTCAATGATACCATACAGTAGTAAATCCCCACTGACTCTACATGTACTGACTGGCAATCAATGCAAAGTGGAATGCTATGTTTTTAATTGTTAATTATTTATTTGTATTTCAACAACATGGCAATCCAAAGTGCTTTACATAAAAATAAATGGTAATAAGAAAATAAACACAATGGAATATAAAAAGACATAAAAGGGGAAACAGGGATTTAAAAGTAGTAAAAAATAAAATAGAAGCTAAAAAACAGATCAAACAGAAAATTTCCCACTGCAGCTACAGTGCAGTGGGAAATGAATTAATAATCCCAAATAAAAAAGTCTTCAGCATGCAGAGTGTTAGAGAAGGTCTCAAGTTTTCTGGGATTTGTTCAGATACGTGGCTCATAAAAACTGAATGCTGCCTCTCAGTATTCAAGTTGACTGTCCCAAATGATCAGAGAGGTCTGGATGTTCCAAATCTAGTCATTGATTTACTTCATGTACCTACTTACTGGTTGTGTGGGACCAAAGTTACCTGATGAAATTTTTATAGAATAATTCTGTGTGTCATCTGCATATATAGATTAACACATTTTCCTGTTTTCCATAATCGGAGTAATTGGAATCATGTAGGTTCTGTTGAACAAGAGCTGCAGAATTGGTGAACTCCACGTCATTTTTGTACACTCAGAGTTATGTGTAGTTACCAATCGACACAAAGTAGTCTATGTCTTCTAAGTAGGATTCAAACCAGTTTCATAATGTGCCAGAAATTCCCATGCAGTGCTCCGGTCGGTCAAGCAATATGTTGTGATCAACAGTGATGAATGCAGCATTGAGATTCAATAATACCAAGACTGAAAATGATGCCACTGACTGTATTAAAGTGGATCTCATTCAAGACCTTAACAAGAGCAGTCTCAGTGCTGTGGTGCGGTTGAAATCCCAGAAGACATCAAAACAGCTGGTCAGTCCCAAGAAGCTTATAAAAAACGTTTTAGTGGTTTTATTTAAAAATATATAGCTGTTCATTAGTGAGGTATAAAGATTGATTCTGTTTTTAAGAGTGGCTTGGTGATTTCAGTTTTCAGGGCCTGTAGGAACTTGGCTGACAGAAGATCTGAGGCCATACCATTCAAAACACTTGAAATGAAAAAGCCTGTGGCAAAAAAACATCAAGGCAGCAGAGAGAGAGGATTTTTACATGTTGCAATTGCTTCAACGTTTTATTACTGATACAATCAACTTGTATCATACTAAGTGAATTGGTTTTAAGTTGACACTGGGGAAATACACAATTTCTTCATGATATGGAGAGACTGACTGTCATTTTCAGAATGTTGTCAGAAAGGAAAAAGGCAAATTCATTGCTTGACTTCAGGATGAAGCTCTGCACAGGACTGTTTTCTTAATCCTGCTCCTTCCCCCTCTGGTTGTATATCTGACCATTGCCACCCTCTACCACAATGTGTGTGTTACACTCCTGCCTGCACCCACAAACATTCTCACCATTCACGCCCACACAATCATTTTGTGTCTTCTCCCGTCCTGCAGGGAAAACAGGTTATTTTACCACTTAATGCTGCTTTAATGCTTTATTTATTGATTTTTTTTGTTCAAACACAAGATATAACACTCTTAGCAATAAGGAGAAAAAAAGGTGACAAGTGTATCCACTTCATTCTGAAATAAGTAGTCCTCCTAATCCTCCTAATTAACCATATAAGTACTAATGTTTGAATGGTGAATTTTGATTTTTGTAATAAATGCAGGTCGAATTTGGACATTTACATGTATAAACATGTATTTTGACTTTTGTATATTCGGCGTCACATTAAGAGGAATGTGTATATAAGATAAGATATTCCTTTATTAATTCCACAGTGGGGAACTTTACAAATGACTCAGTATTAGCTTAACCCAGGCCTATTTTCATTCAGCTGATAAAAAATAAAATAAATAACGCTTTTAATAGAACTGTTCGGCTAAAGCCAACCAAATAACCACATCTGCAAATACTGCCATATTAGAAATAACAAATTGAAGAACAGCAGCTTTAATATCAGCTGTCTAACTTGGCAATATGTGTCACACATCTGTCGGCACAGCTGTGGACAGAGAGAATCTTTAATACATACGTAGCATTGCTCAGAAATAGGAAAACTTTTGCATGAGAGTCCAAAATATGTATTGTTTTGACCTCAGGGGCCACCATACATAAAGAACCTACTGCACTGTGCAGGGAAGCTGATATTGAGCTGCTACTACAACACTCATGTGGAGGTCTGATCTCTATTACAGCTTTCACGATCCCTGTACCTCTTCAGTTATGCTTTGGCTCAGGAACTCTTCGCCCGACCGGTGGATTACGTTACCACCTTGTGAGGTTGTTGAAGAAAGCCTCATCACTGTGTTTATATACCCAGCTCCTCCTGAGATCAGTGGAATGACATATTTTGGATGGTTCTCCAACAGTTTGACCTGGCTTGGATCATAAGTTACGACCTCAACATCCAGCAGAGGCACTTCCTGTTAAGAAGAAGACGGAATCAACCCCGATGGAAAGGGTTAAGGTCATCTTTACTGCATACCGGGGCAAAGATTCTCTCTAAATTAAATTAGAATGAGTGTACAGACTGCTGCAGGGACAGGACCAACAGGTCACATCACACTTACCGAAACCACTTGACGTTGTTATTGCGGGAGCGCCTCCGGACCTGTTTGCTTTGATAATGTAACTTTAGACCTCAGTTTAGTAGTACAACATATGCATCCATTCAAAAGTCAAGGAAACGTCTACCCTAATAAAGCACACTCTTACTGTCACTTATCATCAGCTGTGATACTGAAAACATTTCAAGATTTATTGTTGTCATCAAGACCCTCAACCCTTCCTCTCTATAATGAGTCATTTCTTATTTTTCTCAGAATGAGCACCTATACAAAAGAATAACCCTTTAAAAAATCTTTTGTGCACTTTGGGTCACTTTAGGAAAAGTCATAAAATTTCAGAGTAAAAGACATTTGGGGTGTTTTTACAGCTGTTAAATGTCAAAACGGGACAGATTAGACCCTGAACAGTACGTAGCGGTTAAGAAAATAGCTCTTACTCTTTAAAGGAATAGTTCATTAAACTGTTTACAAAGATATTCTCAATATTCTAAGGCTAGTTTAGCATACAGCTTTAGCTTTAGCATACAGAGTGGAAGCAAGCCTGGTAGGATCTACCATATGTGTAATCTGGGAAAATGCCCAAGGGCCCTCAGGCAGAAAGGAGCCCTCAGTGATGAGAGAAAAAAAATTGTCAGGCCCCAAAGAAATATGACACAAGGCTTGACCCATTCTCTTGATGTTACTAATTATTGTCACTGTTGGAAACCTAGTATGTCCAAAACAAAATACAGTTACAAGATTACAGTGTTATTCAATCAGAATAAAATATTTATCAATTTGAAAGCTGCGCAAGTGATGATTTGTTAGCAGGCCACAATGGATTGTGGGTAGGTTGTATCAACGAGTGTGTGGAAAAAAGGATTATCTAGCAGAAAATGGACACTGGTGGTGCCCAAAAGCCCAGCAAAAAATGTCCTACAAATGAGTAGACTTGAGCATCTTCTGAGGGTACTAATCCCAGGGGCCCCTGGGGGTACTAATCGCACCATGGAAGCAAGGAGTAACAGTTAACCTAGCTGTCCAAAATTCAGTACGCTAAGGGCGCTAATTTCCCATAGGCACAAGACCCACACTGATCCAAACATCTTTATTCTTTTTTTCAAGGTACAATTGACTGTTACACTATGTGTCTGAGCCTTTTTTGTCATTTCCAGGCACCAAAGGGGTACACTTGTGTCACCATGGGAGGAGAGGTGTAGCTAAGGCTGTTTTCATACACATTAGGCAGCAAAGTTCAATTTTGGTGCTCAGTTTAGCATGAAATAGGGTTTGTGATAAAAACCTGCCCAGACCTCTATGGAGGGTGAGTAGCGCCACGGATGATCTACCGAGCAAGACCGTCATGTGACATTTACATGAGAAGAGAGGATTTGTATGCTACAGTATGCCTTGTTGCAACATGTTTCACACAGTTTGTCATTATGAAAGTTGCTGTAAATGTATTTCAAAGTATAAAAATAATTTTTAAATAAATTAAATTGTACATCAAGATAACAAAATGTAAGGAAAGGAAAGAATCCTAAAAAAAAGTAAAATCTTTAGGGTCTGCTAAGTAACTGGAATAAATCTGAATTGTCTAAATAATCAAATAGTTTTTGAGTTGAAGGTTTTTATTTTATGGATATAATATATTGCCAAGATATTAATTAAATAAAGTTAATTATGCCAAAAAATAAACAGCATGAAAACAATCTACCAACACATGATCAATAGTTTTGCTTTTATTCTGTGTACTCGTGTATGTTTTGGTTTTCTGTGCTTATTATGTATTTGTTGTATATGTGCAGCTGCACCTGGCACTTTTAGCCTAAGACAGATTTCCTTCAGGACAATAAAGTTCATCTAATCTAATCTATTCTCTAGAACCCTCACATCTTCTGGTAGCAGCTTTTTCATTATTCCCAAAGTCTGGCCAAACACTCACAGAGAGGCATCCTTTCATTACTATGGTCCTCGTCTCTTGAACAGCCTTCCTGGAACCTGAGAGCAGCAGAGTGTTGATATTTTTAAAATTTAAGACCTACTTACCATTCTTTTTATTCTATTTTATTCCTCCTTTTATATTTGACCTCCTTACTTTTCAGGGCCTCTTAGTTGTTGTATTATTTTATTTTCCTCATCTTTTAATCCTAACATTTATTATTTGACCCATTTTATTCTATATTGACTTTATTTTATTCTTTACTTTATCTATATATACTGCAGATTCATGAGAGGTATGATAGTGTGTCCTCACTTCCTGTTGACCATGTAAAGCCCTTTGATTTACACTACGATGTATGAAAGGTGCTATACAGATAAACTTTGATTGATTGAAAAAAATCATCTCAATTGAAAGTTCCACTAACTTCAGAAGAAAAAATATCTTAATTGACAATGAAGTTATTATATTATCCAATCTGTAAAGTAGATGAAATATGTTGGATAGTCAGTAGTGAGCTCTTTGGTTGTGACTGCTGATGTTTCACATGAACACAAATACAGACAAGAATGCAGATTGAGAGAAGCCATTAGTTTAATATGCTAACAAATGAACACAGTTTAGACTGATGGGAATGTCATTCATTTCAAGTATTCGCTCATAAAGCAAAGCGAACTTTTGACCTGATGGTGGAGCTAGATAAAAAGAGAGCACTTCATCCTGAGGGACTCATGAATGTCTGAACCAAATTTCATGGCAATCCATCTAATATTTGTTGAGACTTTTCACTCAGGAGCATGAATATCAACCTCATGGTGGCAATGGATGAAAAAAAAGAATCAGTCAAAATGTTACTGGATGGATTCATCTAGTACAGGGGTGTCAAACATGTGGCCCGAGGCCCAGAACCGGTCCACTGAGGGGGCAATCCAGCCCACTTTACTTCCTGTGTTCTTTTCCTTCCTTCCATCTGTCCTTCCTTCCTTCTTTTTTCCTCCCTACCTTTCTTTTTTTCCTTCCTTCCTTCCTTCCTTCTGTCCTTCTACCTTCCTTCTTTCCTTCCTTCTTTCCTTCCTTCCTTCCATCTGTCCTCCCTTCCTTCCTTCTGTCTGTCTGTCCATCCTTCACTGTCTGTCTTTCCTACCTTTCTTCCCTCCTTCCTTTTGCCTGTATTTCCTTCTTTCTCTTCTTGTTTCCTTCCTTTCTTCCTTCTTTCCCTCCATCTTTTTAATGATCCGGCCCACATGAGATCAGATTGGTCTGTATGTGGCCCTTTAATGAAAATGAGTTTGACACCTCTGATCTAGTACATGGTGAGAGATTCTGATCAAAGCGGTGGTTCAACCAACCAACGTTTGCCCCAGAGCCATCCTGTTAGTGGGAGTCAGTGAGTTGAGTGTTTAAGTCTCTGCTTACAGTGTTTGCTTTCCAGTCTTAATCTAAGTGAGATGGATCGTCTCATCTGACACCACAGTTCCCAAACTATGAGACGGTTCCTATATGAAATAAATCAAACCACATTCTGCATCTGCCCCCCTTGCATTCTTTCCTCCACCCATCGCTTTAAAACATGGACACAGATTGAGGAATGAGGATCATAATCCCAGCAAGTATGGCATTCCTTCAGCATATTTCTCACCCTGCAGAGCGGAGTCATGGCTATTCACACACAAACAAGAGTCGTGTGAATGCTGCGTAGCGTCCGCCTCTTCTAATGAAAACGTGACCCTGGGGAGTTAAAAGCACTCACTTTTCCTCTGTGTTTCCAGAGACACACACATTGCACATGCCTCTTGTCCCTTTTCTCTCTCTGCAGACACTTTTACACCTCAGGAGTGTTGAGTATGACCTACCAGGAATTATCAGCCTTCACAGCAGATAGAATAACAAGCCTGAGCCAGGCCTGCCGTGAGATCACACTGGTATGTAATCACAAAGAAAGACGGCTATGCTCACATGTTAGATAGACTATGTGTGTATATTTGTGCCTATATGCACATACTGAGACGATGAGAAAGAGGTACCAAACCCAGAGGGCGTGGGTTAACCAAACAGTGTTCATAACCTGCCAAGTGGATGCTATCACGGTGGCTCGGCTCGGTTTATTTACTGAACCTGGAGATGGGAATGACGCCATGCCAGAGAGCCACATATGTTGCGTCCAGAGGGAGAAGAGATAACATGAGGAGAGGACAGCTGGGGTGTTTCATTAGAGAGAAAATCCAAGGGGGATGACGATGCAGCACAGATACAGCACCTCTGTCAGATTTACACCACCTACAGTATCTAATATTGCTAATATTGACAGATACAGCAGGAGGGACATTTTACTGTCTGTGACCATCAGGTTTAGTAATAAGACAAGGAGTATGAACTGATTTGCTCTTTAGTGAGACAGCAGGAACCTCAAATTCTTCTTTTTACTCTTTCAAAACATTTCTGTGAATGACACTCGCACACAAACAGAACAGAAAATGTTGCCAACTTGAATTTTTAGGGACGTTGATGATGCTAGTGATCAAATGTACCATACATCTGCATAGGGTTATTTTTTAGGGTATATCAGAGCCTTAGATCAGCGTCTCAATTCACACTCTCAGTGAGAATCTGACAGCTGACCAAGCAGTGCCATATAAAGCAGGATTTTTGAATAATGAAGATTTTGAAAGTAGGGGACACACAAAGAGACCCAATGGTTTGAGTTGTTGTTGTTCCTTTAGCTCTTGAATAAAAGGGTTGCTTCACCCAAATTACAAAAACTACAGGCTTTGGGACCTCACTGCAAAGTCTTTATCCCCTCTGGTCTTACTGGTTGTTCCCACTTTAACTGTACTGATATTAAAACAACTCCTTAGCATTCGCAACTCCCTTCATTTATCTGTTTTTTAACCCAAAGTTTAGATGTACCCCTGAATGTGCAAATTAAAGGGGACCTATTATGCCTTTCCTTTTTTTTAGTCACATATGTTACAATGTTTCTTGTTCATATTGAACGTGGCCAAAGTGTCAAATAATGAGGTAAACATATGTAGCAGCAATCTGTGCAAGCATAAAGTTCTGGCTTCAGACTGCTCTGAACACTCAGTTTCCAACAGTTATTTTTCAACTTTCAGCTCAAACTGACATCAGCTTGTGACAGATTTCTTTATATGGTCATCTGCTCCACTCACCGCCAATCAGTTCACTGCAATGCAGTACTAACATTATGGTGTTTTGGGGTTAGTCATGCTGAGCTGGCACGCTGTGACTGTTTTTCCATTACACAGCAGGACAAAGTGCAATAAGTTTACCTGTTGGGGGTGTGCTTTTCACCTGCAGCTCTTCATCATCAAACATCATCATCACTGTAGCTATTTCTGCTTGTACTATTCCTCCCTGCAGTATTTTCAACTGATCTGCTAAACCAAGAGTTTCAAATAAGTGGATAAAGTGGAGCTGTGGTGTAAAACTAACGACCTCATCATCAATGTTAGTAATGCAAGAGAACTTCTGCAAGGCTAGCACCACCTAGAGGTTGAGATCTTCTCCTGCTTCAAATATCTGGGGTGCACATCGCAAACAACGTTGCCTGGAGCTGCAACAAAGCTCCACCAGCAGATTTACATTTTGAGGAAGCTGAGGCAAGCAGGACTGGACATTACAGAGTATCCTCACCTCTTATATCACCATGTGGTTTGGCAGGTCAGATGTTCTGCACTGCAATGGGTGGTTAAGTCTGCACAGCGAATCATTGGCAGCAGCCTACCCACTATCGGACCTAGGCCTGCCTTCGTCATGGAGGACTGCACTGCACCCACCCTGCAAACAAACTGTTTTCAACCTTCCTCGCAGGCAGGAGGTGGCATAGCATCTGGGCAAGAACCACCAGACTCAAGAGCAGCTTCTCTGATGCGGTAAGACTGAACTCTGTCTTCAGCTTGCTTCCATTGAGCATTGGGTCGGCCTTCAAGGTGTTGCTCAGTGCATCCGCAGGAAATGTTCTAACCTGTCCCCCAGCAGCAAGGTGGCACTAACTAGGTAGTTTATAAAGGAGAAGTGTTCCCTGGTGTGTCCCAGTATGGTATCTCAGACCCACAGAGAGAGGAATAAAAAATTATAATTAGACATGATAAAATGTCCATTTCACTCACATCACCTAAAGTAACCAACAGTTAAAGTTACCAATAAGTTAATATGCTTAAAAAGAGACACCACCATATATATGTTAGTTATTGTGTCTTAAATCCTGATTTTACTGTTATCTATTTGTTGTTGCAATACCTGAACAAGGCAATAGATGGCGCATTAAGCACTATACATTGCTCTGATTAAGCATTAAGCATAATCCAACTTATTTAACTTCTTATTTTAATAATGAACTGTTTCCCAAATCAACTGTAATAGTCAACAATACTTTTAAATATATTCTATCATTTCTTATCCTGCATTTAAATCTTTTACACTTTATTAAGATGTATGTCTTTCACAGAGTCTTTTTAACCCTTTACAATATTAATAACAGGAATTCAGCTACTACCTGATCTTTTATATGTGCTGTTGGAGCTGCTGGATGCACTCATTGTCGGTCTATACGATTTTATTTGCCAGCACTGCTCGCTTTGTTTATTCATTTACTGACTTATTATGTCTGATTGTGTACATATTCATTATTTTCGTCTCTTTTTTCTTTTGTATTTTACAATAACCGGGACTTGAGTACTGTTTTCCATTCATTATTCATGTATCTACATGGCTGGAATGACAATCACTGACATACACAGATACTATGTCTACATACTAAGTGCCCCAGCATGTAAAATGAGAATGAAGTTGGTCCCAAAATTGATCCTTGAGGCATAATCCAACCCGTGTGTGTGTGAGTGTGTGTGTGTGTGTGTGTGTGTGTGTGTGTGTAGTTTGGTTCTGATGCATTGTGAGCCTGTGAAATCCTGCTCAGACATTCAAAAACACTTCTGAAGAAGACACAGTTTGTACCTCATTCAGTTTCTCAACAGAGGTTCTGTTTATCTCTTTCAGACCATCAGGATTTTTTTTCTTATGCAGTCTCACAGACAAAAACAGCCTCCCTTCAGAGAATATGAAAGTACCACAAAGCAACGCCTGCCCTTTCCACTCACTGTTTAATCAGGCAAAATTAGTAATCACTCTTTCCTTATTTTGACTTTCCTCTCTTTGGGCTGTTTGAGCTTTCTCCGGGCCATTTTAATCCCCTCCATTTTTTAATTTAACTTTAATTGTTTTCAACTGAAGCTCAGTGAGTGTGACAGGGAAGGTAAGGGATGCAGGGGGAAGATAGGAGAAGATAAAAGTTTGTGGAGAAGAGATTGATGAGGATAGAGGGAAGAGTTGGAGATGATACAGAGAAGCAGAGAGCAAAAGAGACAGCCGGAAATCAAGAGAGGACTGAGAATGAAATGTAGCAGGTGATAATGAATGATAGAGTCATTAATCCATCTCCTAATGTATATTGTTTCCCAAATCTCTACCTATATACTGTATGTAAGTTATAATATCCAATCTAGGGCAAAGGAGGTATTTGAATTTAGATGTGACTGACATTATGTAAGTGAAATTGAAGTTTATTTAGAAAACTTCATGAGGCTAATGCTGCATGGCCTAAATATTTAAATTTGTGATAACCTTCCAGTGGCTCGGGCAAAGAGCAGCTTGTTCCAGACAGAATTACAATATGTGCATTTGGCTCTTCTTGATTCTCTCTGCCTTCGGAAAATCCAGCTGAATTTTAATGCAGTAAAAAAAACAACAAAGAAAGATGTTCTGTTTCTCTTTTTTCTCTCCCACAGCTGTCAATCTCAAGTTTTTTTTCTCTTTAGAAAAAAATAAAAGCCCTTAAAAAATCCAGCAGGACTTGAAGAGATAAACTTGTACATGTTGAAGTGAAGTTATGAAAAGAACTGAGAAATTCAAGCCATGTTTTGTTTTCAGTCACGCTGTGTTTCTTATTAATAGCATACACGGTTTTGACATTAATATATAATATATAGAAGTTCTGATTAGATGAGAATGGATGTTCATGACCCACAGAATGAATCCTAATCCTGACTTTTAAAGCTCCTGGAGACTTGGTTTTTTAATATTAAACATTTCTCTACCATATCAAATATCAAAGACTATAGGACGAGTCAAGCCATACCGCAGACTATCTGTTCTTTGCTTGGGCCAGAGGAGGATTTAAAGGAAGCTTAAAGGTAAGTTAGGTCAGAGCAAGAGATTTGTGTTGGCTGTCACGGGGGCCTAGCAGATTTACGATGGCACAGCAGGGGCCTCTTGATAGGTCAACCATCATCTCACGTGAATTCAGGACTGCTCACCTAACGTTTGACACATTTCACTGTGTATCGATCCGCTAGAGGAGTGTTGAGAACATCCTCTGCAACAAAACACCACATTTACCTCAAACAAGATCACAACGCTAGCTATTGATAACATCTGGTCACATCTGTTTTCTGTCAGATGTTTCCACACTGAATTGTTCTTCTAAACTCATCAGTGTTCAGATGCAGGTCAGTGATTCTCAGTTCAGTGAGGGAAGCTTTGTTTTGCTCAAACGCTGGTTCATGACCTGCTGCTTCAGCCTGCAGCTCATAAAACTGACAGCGATTCAAGCTTCCTAATGCTGAGGGCCCAATTTCTTTTTACAAATGTTTTACAGCAGCTGCACCCAGCTTGAACTTTGATTCTGAACATCCCTTTTTTGTTGTTTTGCTATAGTGGAGGACGTGATGTTGAACATGTTCTTTCACAGTGGTTGAGGGATTTTTTTTTAAACTGCATTGTATAGTCTAGTGGAATGGGTTGGTTTTCCCCCTCAGTGTGATTTGGTTTAGCAAACATACTCGCACCAAAGCAACCACACAGAGACCTTTTACAGGAAGTGGTCTCGGTCTGATCACAAACAAGTTGTGTAGCAGTTTGTCGTGGGAATATGATCCAACCCAACTACAACATAGACTCTGCAACTCTGGGCTAAACAAGAGTACGATCTGGTCCGACCCGGTTCCTCAGATGTGGTGGAAAGTCATCTGCACAGTTGAGTCAGCACTTTTTGAGTAGATGGATTCTTTGGTTTGCTGTTTTGGATCCTGGGTTCACCTGGATGTTCAGTATATAACAGGAATGTCCAAACTATTCCGAAAAGGTTCACATGGCTGCAGGTTTTCATTCCAACCAAGTAGGAGAACACCTGGCTTAACTCATTTACTCAAATGATCTCAGTCTTCAGACAGCTGCTTAAATCATGTGTGATCTTGATTGATTGGAACAAAAACCTGCAGGCACACGACCCTTTATGGCAGTGTTCACCAATCCTGCTCCTGAAGAGCTACTGTCCTGCATGTTTTAGGTATCTCCACCCAGGGGCGCCATAAGGGGGTGAAAAGTTAGGATGATTCTAAGGGCCCATGACTGAGAAGTGCCCTAAAACATTACAACATGGTTTTAATTAGCTTACTATCATCAATAGACATAAATGAGGTATTTTATTTACAATGAACTAACACTTTATTTATTTTATTTTTTGGCAAAAATTACCCACCCAAAGCCTCTGTATTGCCCATAAACCCCCCTCTATTTACATGAATTGGTTCAGTCCTGTGTCCTATTTTCACAGCTCAAAGTCAGTAAATATTGTAGTTCGTATTGGACTATAAGAGAGTTGCAAGCCTATTACGCATGATTGGTGGTGGGGCCCAATGTGATATATTTTCATGGGGCCCAAAATCCCTGTTAGCTCCCCTGTCCCCACCACTCTAACCACTGACTCTAATTATTAACTTGTTATCGAGCCCATTATAAGCTTCAGCTGCTTGATAATGAGTTAGTAATTAGAATCAGGTATGTTGGAGTGGAATAGTTTGGACATGACTGGTACTGTATGTTACTTCTACTTTTTGCAGTGATACATTACTTTAACATGAATTGTAATTACTTTTTAACTTTTATAATATGCTTCTAACCCCCAAAGATGGGAGTGTAACAATTTGAATGGGCTGAACTTGAGGTAGATAGATGTGATATGATTGTGTGAATCCTCTCACTCTACAAAGATTCATAGATGAGACTCCATACTGGTTGGAAAAGAAAATTCATTTGTATTGGTGTTGCATGTTTGTGGTACTGACTGTTTGCTTTATTGCCTAAAAGTTGTGACTAGTTCCTAAAACCATTTAAAAAGTTGCTTTCCATTAAGAAATTCAATTATTAATGCATGTTTTTCCCGCCTATATCAAAAAGTCAGTGTATCACAGAAAAGTGTGTCTTAGCAGTGAGGAGGAGAAAAATGAACAGTTAATACATATTAATGAGGTAGCAATAAGCACACACACAGGCTGATGTAGAAAACGACATTATTTATTTACAAATAGATATTTTGCAGTGATTCCAAAGTTTCTGTAAAAGATTGTCATACTAAAACACGCTTCTGTGGTCTCTAACTTCAACTGTACAACAAGTGTGACACAGTGAGCATTAAAATACATGCACATATCTGTACACTCTGTTCCTGTCACCAAAATAGATCTGATTACAAAATATATATAGTGCTCAATATAAACATCTGTGGAGTTCTGTGGCACCAGCTGACTCACGATTCATATTTCAGAAGTTCTTGAAAACGCACTTTTATTTATTTTTTGTTGAAACTATGCTTCCTCTGGGTGTTTGTGTATTAAAATAACGGAGCTGCTAAAGCTTAGCAAAAATAGATTCTGCAGTCTCTGTTGGTACGGCTCTCTGCATATTATTACAGATGTGTGGACTCTGCATCTGCAACAGCAAATACTGATGTGATTGTTGGCTGAGGATGTTTGTTTGAGGACAGTGGTGTTTTTTTGTTTTTTTTCATACAGCAGTAAAAAGGCAAAAAACTAGAGTTCCACCTCATCATTTTGCATTTAAGCCAGTGACAGGAAACTGACAGGCTCAAGATCAGGCGAGGACAAAGTATAGTGAGTGAGTCGATGACAGCGTGCGCAGAAATAACATCTGGAGAGTTTTGGCTGTATGAGCGTGATCGCACACTAGCTTTTGACGTGTTCCTCTTCTTACAGACAAATTGAATTTGCTCGCACCAGCAGCAAATATGAAGCTTTGTACAGAGCAGCTGGTAAGATGTGCACTGATTCAAACTACAAGGTTGATCCTGTTAACAGTTGTCAGCACGTTTTAACAGGATGAGAGGAAGGGGAGTGTTTCCCCTTTTACAAAGAAGAGGAACAGAAAACAGCTCATTACAGTTCCTCAATCTTTGAGTTGGGGTACCACTATTTCTTTATTTCTTAAAAAGAGAGATGATTAAAGCCACTGTGTGTAGGATTTAGAAAAAAGCTAAGACCCAGGGACACAGAATGAAGGACTGAACACACATTGTATTACTCTCCATATTTTCCTCTAGCAGTCCTCACTGTTCACTAATTACCTACTGCTGTTTAAGAGCTGTTTACAACTAATGATTCTCATTCATTATCAATACATCCATTAGCTGTTTGGTGTAGAAAATGAAGAAAAATGTCTTATTTTGTCCACAACACAAAAAAAACCCCAAACTGAAAATATTCACTTATTAAAAGCTGTAATCAGTGAATTTGGGTTTTTTCCAGTAAATAATGATTTATCAAAATGATTCATCAATTATTAAATGAGTGTTGTAGCTCTACAGGATGTTCTTGTGAAGCAGCTATAGCTATAGAATCTAAAACCAGATGTGAGCAAGTTTTTTTTTTTTGGACATACACGGTGAGCAGATGAGTTTAAGGCATGGCAGTGAGTAATACTGCAGTAGTGGATAAAAAGCTGCAGACTGTGGTTTGTGAGGCGCAGCGAGCCTTCAGTTTCACTGAGGAAGTGATGTGAGCTTCATCTCAGCACAGGTAGCCTGCCACACCTTCCCATTAAACAGTGTTACACCAGTTTTCACCAGAATATTGTCTACAAATAGAAATATATGGCTATATTCACCTAAAACCCTACACATAGTGGCTTTAAATAGATCTGAGGGACATTTATACAAAATCTCCCTTGTTCTTAAAAGTAGAAGTATACGTGATATCTTGATACACACTAATGGCTGAATTCATGGGAATTTTAGGACATATAAAAAAAGATTGTGAGCAAGAAGAAGTGGAGAGACCCTGACTTAGACCTTCATGTGTCATTAAAGCTCTACACTGACACCCAGACTAGCTGATAAATGCCTTAATGTGAGTATTCTTATATAACTGTGAACTTGAAGGGTGCTGAAAGCCACACGTTTTTAGCAGAGCAATCAAACGTTCAGGATTTAAAACGATGTGGGAGTCTCAAACTGTAAAAAAGGAATCTAGCCTCAGTGAGAGTCTCACTGCTGGGTTTCCTCCCTCTCTGCATCACTCTCCTTCTATTGGGTCGTAATTGCGTGGAAGCTAAAGGGAAAATAAGTTAGGGTGAATTGGTTTTTCCAGTGACAGATGAGTGATGTCAGACAGGCTGATAAACAGAAGTGAGACATTCTCACAGCAGCGCTGCTTCTGACAAAGAAGAGCTCTGACGCCCTCTGGTGTCAGCTTCAAGTAGGTACAGCGCAACTCTCATATCAAAACAGTCCCACATGTCCTAAGTTGTAAACTACCAAGAACAAATGACTGATCCATATAAATAATATACATGTGTGGCCCTGTGTTTACTATAATATATATAAAACAGATCCAAAAACGTTACCACGCACCCCTCAAATATACGATTTATTGCTGAAGACCCAAGCAGCCCATTTCTTCTTCACAGTATGAGTATAGCTTATAGAGTGTTTTGTCTTTTTTTCCTTTTCTTTTTTTAGTTCTTTCTGTCAGAAACATCTCAAACTGTGAGCTGGAACTGATGTGGAGTGAAAGGTTAACGAGCCGATTAGTCTCCAATGATCGTCTATGTATGTAATTCTGTGGATTCGCAGCAAAGACAGATTCTCTATATAGCTAAATTAAATATCAACATAGCCCGCTCCATGTAAAAGCGATTAGCTACACTAAAAGCCGCCCCACAGCAACAAATACACAGCATTGCTCAGATGTCTAGTGCAAAGAACCAGAACCGTCTCGGATTACATGTTGAAGAAAGGTGATAACTCATTGAAACAACTTGAGTCTTATTTTCAAAGTTTTGGCCTCTTTTCTATCAGTTATGATGTTTTTCTGTCAAATTTCAGTGTTATGATGTCATGAAGCAGCAACTGACTGGAACAGAGTTGCAAAAGGCAACAACATAAGCTGTCAGTCCACAGTTTAACCACATTATCTGAAGCATCATCTCAACATACAAGGTACTTTTAGTTCTAGACTGTTCTTGTTGACGATAGGTCAAATACACAACTGATCCTTGATGAGATGTACTGACTCAATAGATCATTCAGGGATCTGCGACTGCAGCAAATGATCATGACGAGTCACTGTGTAAAGGTTTCCTGCTGCATTCTTATTGGATACCACTCTTCTGCGACATCAGACTTGTGTCTAATGTGGTCCATCTACTATTATCTTTTTTTAGCCAAATCAAATAGATTTGAGAGTTCATGACAAGGCCATCCTAGAGTCTTGGCAGTGCACAAACAAGGTTTGGTTTCAGATCACAAAATGTGTGTCTGGCAAAAGTTGTGTAGTCGGAAGTTAACTAGTTTCCCAATGCAATGAATGTTTACTGCAGACATTTAATTGCATTGAACAATAATAATTGAGTTAAACTGTGGATTTACTTTAAAGAATGTGTGACTGCTTGTGTTGCTGCCCTGTTTGAAGTACCTGTGTTAGGGATTAAGTAGTTTCAGAATTGATGGAGGTATGATGACTATGAAAACAAGACCCAGGCTGTAAATGAATGAGTTTCCCTCTCAGTCAGGAATGTGCTGGTGGCCAACTTCAGTGTCATCTAGTACATGTATGTATGTATATATATATGGCTCTGTATTATGAATATACAAGTAGCAGCATGCAATGTAGTGGTGAGAGCATTCTTGCCGCTATTAAACTACACCTGAGTGTCGGGGGGGTCTCAGTCCCCTGCTCATCACCTTCCCTACAGTTAAAAGCAACACATAACTGAAGCAAGAGACCGAACTGGGACAGTGACTGCTTTAGAGGTTGTGAGCTCTTGTGTGTTAAGATGCATGGAATGGACAAACGATGAGAACAAGGCATTGAGGCCATTTTAGAGCCTCGGGGGGGAAAGATCCCCTAAAAAACAGCTGGAGGTTCACTACTTTATCTCCAGCTTTAAGACTGAAACATACTCTGTAAGGACACAAACGCATACGGAAAGTTGATTTCCGTGTTGCAGTGTCTGGAAATAAGTCGCCTTAGTCAGGCCCACTCACACCAACAAGAGCAACAAGGAAATTCAGTTGTGTTCTGATGACTTTAGAGAGATGGGAGACTCATCTTTAGTAATCTGAACTCTACAGCAATTCCATTGGCATGAGTGGACTTCAGTGTGAGATTCCAGTCTGACCAGGCCTTTACACATGTCTGCTTTGATTTGTGCTTGTGTTTGGTTTTTCACGCCTGTTCTGTCATGACCAACCCAGTGTGACCAGTCTCTGTCTCTGTATCGCCCTCTTGAGGAACTACTTTGTTTTACTTGCACACCTTCAGATTATAGAGCCAGTTTGTCATGTGTGTTTGTGCACTTACATTAGAGTATGTTTCAGACTTTAAGAACAATGACCCCCCCTAAACAATCCCGTCACCTCCCTTCACCAACAACGCAACAAACTACCAGCACTGAAACATGCAGAGGTATATAAATAACTATTAATAATCTCTCTACATACAAAACACTGAACCTGTTCAAGCAGAATGATCCTCTGAACTGGCTGAATTCAGATAAAGGGATAATTCCAGCTGAAATGTCACTGTTAAAAACAATCTTGTAACATTAAAAATAACTATCAGTAATGTCATTATTGACCACTTTGTCTGACGGGTAATGCCACACCCAAGCATCACAACAACCCAGAGATCCCAGACTGAAGAGATGCTGACATGTCCAGAAGGTCCAGAACAAGCCAAAGCTGACAGCAGCTACTTCCTCAGGTAGAAGCTAAAAGCATTAAAGGATCATTTCAGTTTATTACGACATCGTAGACTTCTGCATGGGAATGAAAGCTGAGACTCTACCTGGTCCATACCCACGTCTTTAAGACCTGGCTGCTACTAACTTCATTCATGTCATTCATACTGAGCGCACAATAAATACATATGCAAATAAGCAAGGTTAGAGTTTGGGTGGCAGAACTCTACAACTAGGGTCTTATTTTTGGAGGTTTGAGATCATAGTACCCATCAAAGTAATTGATATCCTCACTACAAAGTCTGACACAATCACACAAGTTAGAAACAATCCAATCAGATTATTCAGATTGTGTATTTGAAGGTAAAAATGAAAGTGAGAGCACCCAAAATGTTGAAAATGATTACTTAATTATTACCAATAATAATGATACTGATAATAATTATTATTAATGTTTATTGGGGGACCTATACATATTTGAAAGACTAAAAAACTATACATCATAATCATATACTGTCCCACATTCATTTTTTTTTAGCATAAACTTCTAATAAATCAAGTAGATCCTGTAAATGATGCTGTGTCATATGGTGTAATGTAAAGTCATATGGCACGGAGCTGGTGCTACAGATGGGTGTTGGCCTTTGGTTGTTTTGTCTGTATCAGAGAGAGTTATGTCTTGTTAGTTATCATCTGATATATACACACTGAAAGATATATCTATGGCAGTATCATGTATGGCTGTATTGGTTGGTCTCTGGTAAGAATCCCTCTCTGCATAGAAAAACCAAGTCAACTGTGATTGATGTTTACAACACACAGTTTGGGTTTTTTATTTGTATGTTCTTTTTCTCTTCCAACCTGTCTGACTTCCAGGTTTCATGATCTCAAAAACTACAAAAACAGGACTTGAGTTGTAATGAACTGGAAAGATCCTTTAAGTAGACGAGGAAGGCCGAGTGAACGCTGAGGTACGTTATGACATCACACGATGATGAGGCGGATGTGAGGAGGAATTGTCCTTCACTGTTCTGTTTACACTAAAACCACAGACAGGAGTGGCAGCTCTCCTAGAACCAGATGGGTCAGGTTCAGTCCCAGCAGCATGAGCCCCCCCCCCCCCCCCCCCCACCTGCTCACACTGACTCACTAAGAGTATCAGCTATTTAACTGAACTATGTCATGGAGACAGACTGACATATGAAGGGTCACCCTGACCGTATAGAATGGCTCCAGACCTCCACCACATCTCCGTGGCAACTTAGCCCACATGGCTGTTAGCGCTGTCGATCCAAACTGGACCTGACCTGAACTCTTAACTTGGCAAAAAACAAAGCAACAATCCTGGACTGCTTCATCAGTCACAGGTAGAGAAAGGACAGAAGAGAACAAAGTGTGTGAGGGAGAGAGAGAGAGAGAGGAGGGGCGGGGGCTCGGATCAGGAGAGGCAGAGGGAGCTAGGAGAGGATGTGAGAGTGCAGACCGGTGTGGGGAGGCCGTAGAAGGAGGGGTCGGTGAAGGGGAAGAGGAAGAAGAGGAAGAGGAGGACCCCCAGCAGGTAGGAGGAGAGGACGGTGATGCGGTGGGGGTGCTCCATGGCCGTGCTGATGGCGGGGAAACCCATGTAGTTACAGAAGGAGTGGCAGAGCACCGGGCCCACCAGGTGACCTGCAACACATATGAGATCAAATGTTGAAAAAGACTCTTTCCTGTAACCATGGCAACATGTACAATAGAAAGGCTCACACGTTTTAAAGACCATGTAAAGTGAATTCAGACATTTTCTTCTAAACACATTAAATAGGTCATAAATGTATTTCTAAAAAAGGTGTAAAAAGCATTTCAACCATATAGATTTGAATTGTGGAGCTAGGCTTCACAAACTGTGTTTCAACATTTCTGTGTTCAGGATTTAGTGGGCGGGTCTGAAAATCATAAACCCGCCCCTGCTGCTGTAGAGGTATAAATACATTCAGCACACACTACTACTACTACAGTCTACAGTTAGCCAGTTAGCCGCCGAGTTAGCCGCAGAAAGCTCTGCGACCTAGCGTCCATGTTTCTGGTAGAGGTGGTGACTTTGATTGACAGGTGATACTTGGTAGGGGGCGGGGTTTCAGAGAACTTGCCGGCCACGCCCACAGCGTTTGGTAGCAGAGAAAGAGGCTGAGTTTTACACAACTTTGAAGCCTAATTTCATATATTTGGTGATTTTTTTTAATCATTCAAATTTGGCAGGGTGGTTAACAACACACCTTTCTGTGGTATGTCAAACTCAGAACACATATTTATTCTTACTTTACACAGACTTTAAGTGTTGAGCAAAAAATAACCAAAATTGGATCAAAAAAGACAACAATAGAATAGTCATAAGAGATGCAAAACAGATACTATTTTATTTACTTTAGCAAACAAACAAACAGGGTTTTTGACTACTTCAGTTGTAACTTGAATTTGGGGACATGACAGAATCTACTCTGTATTAGATATAGGCCAAAATCTCCCAAGACAGTTGAAGGTGAGACGATGATACTGTATGAGCCAAAATAGTTTCCTTACCTTAATTGAGCACACTGTTATCCTCTCAGTGACCCAGTTACTACATGTATGCGATATCTGAAGGAAGCTATGTGGGATAGCTGAAGCCTTTAACAGGCTTTAGTTTTTTAAGTGTCTCACCTGTTCTGATGAAGATAAAGGCTGTGTAGGCTCCAAACACAGCTGTGTAGGAGAACTGAAACACTGTTGAAGAGCACAAAAACATATTTATCATCATCATCATCACCATCATCATCAGTCTGACACTGTGACACACACTGTACTCTGTGACTGGAAAGTTCTCACCTGCAGAGAGGAAGATCCCTGACAGAGTCCCCTGTCTGAAGCGCAGCAGTTCGATCACATGATGGAAATGAGCTGGAGAGGAGAGAGAAGGTCAAACATGTCTGCAGCAGAAACTGTGTGTGGAAAAAACCTGCTGCAATAATATCAGTGTACTGAGAGCAGGGTTGTGAAGGTTACTGTGGAAATATAATAGCTTACAGATTACTAGTTACTCTATTTA
Source organism: Scomber japonicus (assembly GCF_027409825.1). Classification (NCBI taxonomy): domain Eukaryota; kingdom Metazoa; phylum Chordata; class Actinopteri; order Scombriformes; family Scombridae; genus Scomber; species Scomber japonicus. Next base: position 3,705,967 of record NC_070599.1, read on the forward strand.
TAATGTTAAGTTAAGTAATGTAACTATTTCAATGACTTCAAAGTAATGTAACTTATTACATTTGATGACTTTTCTAATGTTCTAACCAATGTTATCATCTGTTAGGGTAAGTGTTCCCTCCATCTGTCCTTCCTTCCTTCCTTCCTTCTTTGCTTCCTTCCCTCCATCTGTCCTGTCTTCCTCCCTTCCTTCCTTCTCTGCTTCCTTCCCTCCATCTGTCCTTTCTTCCTCCCATCCTTCCCTCCATCTGTCCTTCCCTCCATCTGTCCTTTCTTCCTCCCTTCATCCCTTCCTTCCTTCCTTCCTTTCTTTGTCCGTTCCTCCATCTCTCCTTCCTTCCTAAAATCTAAGCTCAGCTGTTTTTCATGGATACTGACATGATTTATTCATTTTTATAAAGCAACATTTATCTCTCATGTGAACATGGATTCATTAGTTCATGTAGATTTGATGAATGAAGAGGTTTTAATTGGTACTGTGACTCCACTTAAGCCCATGTGTGCTCCAAATAAGCCCACGTCATCATTTATTTACTAAATATAAAAAAAGATTGATTTCAAAGAATTAAAAACAGCAATATATGTATTCAGTAACATGTTAAATATTAAAAAATGAAAATCAACTGAACTGTCTCGTTACTTAATGGTGGATAATATAACCAGACTGGAATGGTTTTTGGCAGCAGAAAAGTAAATAATTAAAATCTGACACATTCCTATTAATCTTTGATTTACAACATGCTCATAATGCTCTAATATAAGCAGAGAGAGCTACCACAGTATAAACAGTACAGCACATCTGAAGGCTGACACTGACATTGTTTAAAGTTTACATTAAAACAACTACAGGTGCAATAACTGTCAATGTCTTTTTGTTACATGTATGATATATTTTTACTATTTTGTTTACTTATATATGTATATATATATATATATATATATATATATATATGCTGCTATTGAGTGGATTCTGCCAAACCAACTTTAGTTGTGTTTAACATGTCATGACTATAAAGCATGTCTTACTCAGTATATGTCATTTGTAGTTAATTATCTAAAACTTGCAAAAACACTGGTTTGGTCCTTTAAACCCACACTGATAGATTCTATTCATTTTGTATGGAGAGCAGGAGATATGATGGATCCAGTGTGGTGAGATGACTATCTGTATTTACACAAACACGATTCAACCTCAACTTTATGCAAATGAGTGTGTCCATTACAACACACCTGGCTCACAGAACTGATCAAACTGTCAAACTAAGCAGTGATCAAATATGAATCAAGACTCTGCTACATATGTGAAGCCTTACATTTAACAGAATGTCCCTTTTCCCTGTAGACACAGAGTCACCAACAGTCTTGTTTAACCAGAAGAAGCCTCTTTCTGTTTACTCCAGAATGTTGTTCCACAGGTTTAACCTCACTGTGGCTCTTCTGTGTGAGGCACAACCCAAAGGTGCTCTCTTTTTTCTCAAATCTACCAACCACTGACCTCAACCTAATGTACTCATCATCATTTTTATAACATTCAAATCAATTAGAGTTAAGATAAATATTCTTTATTAGTCCCACAATGGAGAAATTTAAATATCGCAGCAGCAAAGTGAATAGTAAAAAAGCATCAATAAAAAGAATAAAGAACAATAAATAATAATAGTAATAAAGTACACAAGCAAAGCAAAAAGTAAATAAGTAACACTGATGTTGAATGATGATATACTTGAGTTGAGAGTATAGAAATATATCAATATTGCAAAGTTGAATTGAAAGAAGAAGTAGACCTAAAACACAGTAGTGAAGATGTAAACCATGTTAATCTCATTTTGATCTGAACATCCGCTGAGAGCTTTGTAGAACATGTTCAGCCAGGAAACACTCACAGCTACATTACACTAAATACACACTGTGTCTTTTATCTCAGGGACCACACATGAGACTCTTGTTCACTGATGCTAATTTATGATAGAAATCTGGAGCTTGTCAATTGAGAAAGTCAATGAGATGTGGATGTCTTATGGAGGAGAACAATTATTTTTTATTGACTAATACAAACTTGATCGACTGAGGAGACAACAGAATTTAAAGTTGTGGAGTAGATCCAGTGAAATGGCTCACTGCAATACTTTGCTATACTACTTTCTTTGTCTCCAGTGGTTTCCAGTGGTTTGCTGTCTGATTCCAGTTTACAATAACCAACAAACCACTTCTCTAAAAGACAGTGTGGATTCATAGAAGTCTTACAGGAACTTTCTTTACACAGCAACTTAATCTAATAGGCTAAAACTAAAAGGGTTAGAATGTATGGTGAATATATAAGATAATTAGCTATTAGGACTTGAGATGCGAATGACTGCAGATGACTTGTAGTATTAACAGAACTTACCCACTCCAAAGAAGAGGGGGCAGGTGAAGATGGCAGTGGTGGGGCTGGTGCAGGGGACCAACATGGGTAACATGCAGGCTCTGAACACCAGCTCCTCTGTTAACGGAGCCACCACCTGATTCCTCAACCAGCGCATGTCACTGAAACACAGCATCCAGAACCACGGGTCTGCAGGACCACACACAAACATATCAGTTTAAAAAAATACAATACAACAATAGAAGAATAAATATTACCATCAGAAAGTTCTAGATCAGAGGTCAAACTCTTTTTCATTCAAGGGCCACATACACACCAATTTGATCTCATGTGGGCTGGATCACTAAAAAGATGGAGAGAAGGAAGGAAGGAAATAAGAAAGGAAGGAAGGAAAGACAGACAAAAAGAAAGAAGGAAGAAAGGTAGGAAGGACAGACAGACAGAAGGAAGGAAGGAAGGAAAAGAACACAGAAAGGAAAGTGGGCCGGATTGCACCCCTTGGTGGGCCGCTTCTGGCCCACGGGCCGCATGTTTGACACCCCTCTTCTAGATTATCCAGTCTTTCTTTTTTGAAAGTCGGAAACTACGGCAGAGGAAGTAAAACCTTACTTCCTCTTGTATACACACAGGTAAACTTCTTCACTTCCTCAAAATGTTGTTGAGTCCCTGAAAAAGTCCCTGCAGTGGTAACGAGCTGTGTGGGAGCTAAACACTTGATGTGAATCCAGAATGTCAGCTGTCTCACCGAACGCTACCCGGATCCCATCCATGAAGCTCCAGGGACAGTCCATGGCCAGCTGCATGAGAGGGCCCAGAAACAGGACCTGCACACCAACAACACACATTAAGATAGAGTCTTATTAAAACTAGGAGTACAACCCCTAACCCTAACCCTGATCAGATTTGATTTTTATTTGATTTGTTTGCTGATTGAGCATCTAAACATCAGTGCTATTGTGAGTCCATGAGAGATGTGAGAACCATAAACAACTTTATTCTTTTATTAGACAGATTGTTATCTTCATGATGTGTTTTTTATAAGTGTACTGCTGCCACGCCAGAAAAAGAAAAAAACATCAGTAGAATTTTTAGAACAAGAAACTTATCACATTATAAAGTGAAACTCATATTTGAATAAGGACACAGTGAGATTGTGCTGTTATTGAGCATGGTGGATGATATTGTGATAAGTATGCTAACCCTAACCCTAACCCTTGAAGGATTTTAAAATGCATAGGGCTGTATATAGAGGGTAACACTCATTGATCAGGCTGTATAGAATAAATGAGATCTACCCTCATTGATTTCTCATTGAGAAATTGCCCCACTTCTAACAGCTGAAGGAAAATAATGACATCAGATAGAGGACGTGGTGAACGCCTCTTGACACATGAGCAGTGGACCATGTCATGACATTGTGGTATATAGAGGAAGTGTAGGAGTGGTACATCATGGAGAGTCCACCGCTGCCAGAGACCAACAGTGACTGTCATGTTATAATGTGATATGTTTTGCATTATAACGTGGCGTGGCAGCAATACATTTCTGTAGTTATTATTTCTCCCATCATTTATCATCATTTCCATTCAGTCACATGTGAGGCTGAGTTCCGTTTGATCAATTCAATCTTTCCTGAAACATATAGCCTGATAATTAACGTCCATATTCAAAACATATTCAAATTAAAAGAATGAATTCACAATCAGAATATCACTAAATAAAGATGAATGCATTGTGTCAGTAGTAATAGTTCCAATATGAATCCAGACTGTAGGCTTATATTCATGTGTTAGTATTAGTGGATGTTGCTTCATGCTTCAGAAGAAAGAGTTGTTCATTTCTCTAAAACATATTTCCTCATTTCTTCTCTCCTCTCATGCTTTGGTTGTGTCTCTGTGAACCTTCAGTGGGAGGAAGTAAGAACTAAGATGTACCTTATATCTGATCATTTACACCAGAAAAGCAATCAACTATGTCCTGAAGTCTTCATTAAATATTCAGTTTCCATTAGCACAGCTGCTCCTTCAATGATAAGCCTGCTTCTTTCTTGTGTGTATCAAAGCTTTACATGTCTTATCCCAACATGTCAATGAGTCACATGTTCTTATTATTACTACCAACACACACACACACACACACTAGTTTATTTTCCCTCAGCTGCACACACACACAGAAATATTTACTAGAACACCAAATGTGGATTCATTTGCTGCTGAAATTAGTCTCCAATAAAAGCTACAGTGAGCAGCTATTTTAAGAAACTAGTGATCCAAGGCCTTTTATCATTTTGAATAGATTTGTGTCAGTAGAGGAAGTATTGAGAGACAGATGAACACAGTGTTGGTTTGGACCTTTTGTTGATTTGTTGTTAAAACTCTTCTCCTTTAATCCAGAAGACTTTCATATTGTGCACCTGTCTCTTTCACTTCACACAGTGTCTTTACTTCACTTACCTTGAGCTCTCACACACACACACACACACACACACACACACACACAGCCTCACTGTGAGAACCTACATTCTGTGAGCTGTGTGCAGCTGTTAAAAATAAACCTTGATTCTAACAATAACCTGAGACTCTAGGAAAATCTTAAAATACTAAACGCTGTGCTGCATCAGTATACTCTACCACTTCTAAATAAATGGAATTTTAGTGTACACTATGAAAAATATAGAAGTTGTACACTTTTTTTAAATTATGAGCAGAAATTTGGTGTAGGACCCAAAATAATTTTATTAAACTTAATATTCCTTAAATTACATTAGTTAAATGAAGCATCTATCTGTAAACACACCTCATTTATAACCTTAGTTATTTTGGTTGTTATGGCAAATGTATTCAACTGCAAGAACGCAGCAAGCAAATAGCTCATCTGTTGCCGTGGTGATCACTTGGTGATGCCACTAATAGTCATGTTCCTCCATAATAAGAAGAGCTCTTTACATGTGATATGTGATTGGAGTTTCTTTTCTGGTCTACTTCAATCCATCCAGTGCATCATCATCATCATCATCATCATTGAGCATAAAGTGTTTCTTACCATAGTGAGTAGCAGAGGAAGGACAATAGCAGGAATGAGGCCTTCAAACCGGATCCCCATGAGAGCCAGTAATGATGGGACAGTCTGACACACACAAAAACACACACACACACACACACACACACACACACACACACACACACACACACAAATAAGTAAGGAAACAGTGCATTCAGAAGCAGATGTGGTCAGAGGTTTGTGACACACACACACACACTCACCCTGACACCTGTGAATTCTCTCCATGCCCACACAAAGAGCGGGGACAGGCCCGACACGATGAGCACACTAGTGAAGCGTCTCTTTATCACAGCGGGATGATCCCTGAGGAACAGAGCACAGGAGACCATCATCATCATCATCATCATCATCAGCACCACACAACAAGCTGAGATCAACTACATGCTCCCTAACAGCAGCAGCATGTTCTGAGAAATCCATTCAAATATCCATTTATAAAACACAAGATTTTAAACATCACTGTTACATAAGGTCAGAGTTACTCTCCTTCTGTCATATCTACCTTTCATTCAGTACTCCAACAACTTTTAAATGTACAGCATGTTTTTAAAGAGTTTGAATTTTATTGTGAAGAACACTTTAAGTCAAGAGTGTTTTCAAGTGAAACTACTGAGTTTGGTTTGAGAAGTTCCTGCTATAAAACACAGAATGGAACTTTATCACAGTAACATGAGCAAGTAACTGAGCAAATGTGAATGGAGAGGCCGAAATAATAGGAACACTTTTTAATACAATGTACTCCAGTACACCACCATCCACTATTACCCCAATAATACACACAAAGTAGAATTATGAACTCTGACGGTGGAAACTAAAAAGATTCTTAAAAGTTGAATTTATAGCAGAACTGTTGTAAATAACTGTATAACATATATAAATATACATGAAATCGTATTTTTATCATTATTATTTTGTCCTGCATGCATAGGTCTCATTTTTTTCTTTTCTTTTGGTCATTTGTTTTTCTTCCTTTTCTTTATGTTTTTCTCAGTCTACACTTGTTCTGTCTTATTATCAGCTTTTCAATTAAACTGTGAAGCACTATGAACTGCATTAACCTGGATGAAAACGGCTACATAAAGTTTGATTGAAGAAGACTTGTTCTAGTAAATTCTCAGGCTGCATCTTTCATTTGAAATTGATTAATTTACACCTTCAAGTTAGGTTGAGTGAAAGCTGGACAGCGTGTTGTTTTTCCCCTGGTGTGGGTCTGGTCTTACAGTATACAGTATTGTGTATGTTCTGTTTTTTGTTTTTTTTTGAAAACAGTAGATTTAACTGGGAATTTAATATGTATATTAAACTTGAATTACAAAAATAAGGATTAAATATAAATAAAATGCGGCTTACATATATTGTTCCATATCAGATGGAATACACTGATACTGATATCTATGGCAGGCCAATAACCGCAGATAATATCTGTTGGCCACTAAATTGGTCAGGCTCTTATCTTATATCTGGATCACAGAGGTAAACATCTGTTCCTCTAAAAGATAATTAACCGGCAACGTGTGAGAAACCCTAATCTAAAAACACTAATGCTGCTCTGAAGGTATTTCTAGAATCCTCAAAGACTTATCTCGATTAAAAAAAGAAACTGTCGGTTATGAACTTGTTTCCCAAATTGTGTCAGCTAGCTATAAAGACAAGGACAAATCTTTCATATCATTGAGCAGGTGAACAGCTGTGGCTCTCTGGATCTTTTCCTCTGTGCCTGAATGTGAGGCACAAACTGGGGCTAGAGGTGAAAGAGTCCAGCACACAGGTGAGGGGTCACATTTCTGCCATTGGGACTCCCTGACAGCTGAGTCCAGCTGTAGTAAAGCTCCAGGTGTGGAGTCTTTAGTTAAATAACAAGTGCGTCATCAGTGTCCACACAGCGGCGCTGCTGGCGTCACTGTCACACAGTCAAAGCCTCATTTCTAAACATTTTATTCAATTAAACACGTATATGTTAAATTAACTTAACACTAAAACGTGAGGGATAATAATAATAATGATATCAGAAAGATTATAATATAACTGAATTCCACCATAGAGAGAAAAAACAACATGAATGCAGACAGACAGAGTGTGTACCTGTGCACCATGTGATATGGCGCACACAGGTAGCGGAGCTCACCGCGGCAGGTCGCTCCTCCACACGTACAGACTGCCCACATAAGAGCAGGCGAGCAGCAGGCAGGACAGCACCGACACCCCGCATAAACCCTCCGGAGGCACCAGGGTGCCACTGCTGTGTTTCATGTCCTCTGTCAGAAGCGAGACGTCCTCCTCTGCCATGACAACCGGCGGCTGAGACGACACCAAAAGACTAGCATCTAACGGGCTGAAACACCCGCCAACATGAGCTGCGAGGATGTCAACACTCTGCTTTCAAAATGGGAGCTAACGATGCTAGCTGAGGTGCTAGCATATCCGGCGCTGTATGTAAACGTCATGGTTTTGTTTCTTCTTCTTCTTTGGCGTTTTATTGGCTGCTGTGCTCACAGCCCTACAGCACTGCTGCCTTGTTGTGTAGAGTTTAATGTCTATTATGTTCGACTGTCTTCTTAAAAATAGAACCATAGTCTGCTATTTATAATGAAACATTACATTAAAATGATGTGTTGGCTACAAAGGGAGATGTTTCAGTTGAAAACGTATTGATTTGGAAAGCTCACTATCGGGTAGATTAGGGTCACGTGGGACACTTTTTGCAATTCTGACTTGTTTACCTTATTTACATATGAATCCAATACATTATATCAACACCTAATATAATTATGAAATCCCTGAGATGTTTCCTTGTTAAATCAGAAGACAATGTTTGGATATTGTACTCAAAAGGAACATGACACTTATATTAATATTCCTCGTGCCAAATTGTTTCAGAATTTGTAGATTTTCTAATGTGGGACACTAGTTTTAGGGTTAGAAATTTGAAATACTGATTTAAACAAAGCAACCTTATCTGCCAAAACTTTGTGAAATGTGCGTACCCATAGTTTTTAGGTTAAAAAACTTGTAGTCTGTATGTTCACATGTGATTGTCAACAATATAACTTACACAGGATGCATAGTAGTTAGCTTTAAACGAATTAAATAGAAACATAGATAAATGCACTGGAGCTTAGTTGTCCCACTTTAGTCAATGTCCCATATTACCCTAATCCACCTATTGGTTTGTGAAATCCTTCATAATTTAATGTGGAATAATGCTCTTATTTTGTAGACTAATCAAACTAACCCTAACCCTTTGTTTAAAAATGAGGCAATTGACATGTTAAATTCATATTTATTTTCCTTTTTAGAATCCAAAAATGAAAAAAACTCAGGAAATAACACGTTTTTAATTGTTAGTAGCCAAAACAAGGATATTTTACTGGTAGGAAAACAATAGATTTTTGAATGTATTTCATGTATTACTAATATTGTGTACATATTGTCTGTAATGGGGTGGTACAAGAATGACTCCCAGGTCTGAATAAAAAGGATAATATTAATATTAGCACTTTATGCTAGAAGTGGGAAAATATATTTTTTTTAAAAAGGTTTCCCCTGATGAAAATTAGCACCTGTTATGCACCCCAGTCGTTAAACCACATACAGGAAGTGGGATTAACATGCATTGCAATGTAATGTGAGAGATTTTTAAATCATAAAACAAAATTGAAGACAAACTGGTTAAAATCTCTGAACATATGAACTAGTTCAACATAACCCCCCCATGTCCTATACACAGACTGTCTCTCATGATAAGAAAGATTAATCTTGCCGTAATAAATGGAATGTAAACATATTTTCTGGTTTTACTGAAGTCAGAAAAAGAAAAAGGAGCTATGTCTGCTGTATTGATTTAGTGGTTGTTGTGTAGATAAATATCACATCCAGCACTTTGCTTGATGCATTTATACACCGTCCGAAATTACAGCTGCAAGGCCTATGCGTATTTTTTTTTGTAATGTGACTGTGGCTTCTTTGTTTTCAGTTTTTGTTTTAGAAAGCTCAGCCTACTTCCACCAGATGGCGACAAAGTAGGAATTTTTCAAGCACTAGTGGCTGATGGTTTTAAAGGGGCACTCTGCTTATTTTACATGTGAAAATAACCATACTCACCAAGAGGAGTACTGAGCTGTTAAAAACAGTTATACAACATACTGACATCATCCCTGTTGATTTCATAGTGATGTCATCAGGGTTATTTCAGCTTGGAAGACTTCAATTTTTTAACAGAAAGCCTGTGTTGCAAACACAGTTGCATTTACAAGGCAAGGAGTGTGGAACAAAAAGATGTTGTTGTAGAATACAGTGATTGTGGTGTTTGAGCTACGCAGGGACTAAAAGTGAGGATATCTCTGCCTCTGCTGCTTCAATGTTGATCCTAATCAGAAAAAATATAGAAATCAAATAGGAAATAAACAGGGTGGATATGGGTAATGTGGGACACTTTTTGCAATTCTGACTTGTTCACCATATTTACACATGAATCCAATACATTATATCAACATCTAATATCATTATCAATACAAAACATATATACAAAGCAGCCTTATCTGCTAAACCATTCTGAAATGTGCATATCCATATTTGGTCATTTGATTTAGTAGACTCATCAAACTCTGACTTATCTGCCTTTTGCAGATATAACAGCCACATACACATTTTCTCTACAATGGTAATCTAATATTATCCAGGATTTTCTTTTAACAGTGTTGTACAGGGTTAAATGTGTTGCAGGTTGCTTTGCTTTCACTCTTTTGTCCAGTTTATCCCAAAGCAGCTGGATGACTGTGCAGACTATGACTTGAAGACTTTCATTATTTCTTCTCAGGTTGTGGCTCAGTGTGGAGTGATGTTTTGGATCATTATCTTGCTGTAGGATGAACCCCTGACCAGCTATGTGTAATCCAGAGGGAACTGCATGGCTCTGCATGGTCGCCCTTTGGTCCAACATGCCAGTCAAAAAGCTGTGAGTTGTTAACCCATTCCTTAATACATGAGAAAAGCTTTTTTATGACCCTGAATTTTAGTGTTTCCTGTTGAGCTGTGGTGGAAGTATAGTAACAAAAAGACTTTGCTACTAAAAACACTGAAATGTTGAAACATAGAAGATGAAGATTTGACTCATTTGGACGCTGAAGCTTCATATTAACTTCAGATCTACTTTTAAATCCATGTTTCCACAGAAGGAGGACTGTGGATTTAGTCCTCCATCACTTCCATTGTAAGTACATTATGAAGAGATCTTCTAATGGTCAGTATGAACAGGAGGAATGATTAATTATGACAAGAAAACATTTTTAATGGTCATTTAGGCTCCTGACTGTTGTTTTTGCACAGACTTGAGAAATTGTAAACCCATTCTATTCTCTGGGAGTTAGTTAATTTTTTTATTCTAAAGGAAGAAAAGACATCACATGAGGCAGAAGGTGGATTTAGAAGTAGAATGTCTCTATTCTTACTATATTAAAATTTTAAAAAATGTTATTTTTATTTTCCATCTTATATTACATTCATGTTTTTATTTCTTTCCTTTTTCTTTTCTGTTCTTTTTTTAAAACATTGCTTTATGTTCCTTTTATGTCAAGCAAATGGTGTATGTCATTTATTTAGTTGTAAAGCACTTGGAGCTAGATTTATTGTATGAAAGGTGCTATTTATTATCATTATTACTATTATTATTATTATCATCAGTGTTGTTGTTGTTATTATTATTATTATTATCATCAATATTATCAGTAGTATGAGTATTATTATTATTATTATTATTATTATTATTATTATTATTACTATTACCTGTTAAAGGTTGTACTGAATTGATATGTCATATCATATATCATATCATGATATGAATTGGGAGCACTTGAAGGCAACATATTTGGAAATAGGAATTTACCAGGAACCCTTAAAGGCAACACAATATTCGTGTGACAAGATTTTTTTTTCTTTTCTCGAATCAGAGAGAGAGAGAGAGAGAGAGAGAGAGAGAGAGAGAGAGAGACGTAGGCGTGACATCGGGCATTCTGCTGTTATATCGGGAGGAGTGAACGTGTCTCAGTCTTCGGTGTAACGTGAACGGAGGAGAGGCGATGCTACCGCTCCCGATGTCCTGTGCTGCTCCTTCTTCTTCTTCCTCTTCTTCCTCCTCCTCCTCATCCTTCTCACTCCTGTTCCTCACGCTTCCCAGGCCGTACGGGGACTGACAGAACCCGTTCACACACACACACACACACTCTCTCACACACACATACACACACCCAGAGGAGGAATACGCACAGATCCGAGCCAGTCCCGGACATCCATTGGCAAACATCAGCGGGTACGGGCCTGTTTATCTCATTTCCTCCCATCACCTGTTTTTATTATAGCGGCTCCATGTACAAAAAAAAAGAACAGATGGCAGGAGACGCCAGCTGTTATATTTGCTCTTCTAGGGAGGTGATGGAGGTTAAAGTCACCTTTTTTAAATGTGTGGATTGTTGACTTGATCACCTTTTATTCAAGCTGACGTGACTCTTGATGAGGTAATTGATTGGTAAGTGATAGAAGTGATGCTTTCATGGGAACGGATTGTGTGGTTATTATAGTGATTGAGAGGCGTTTTATTATTGTCCTGCTGCTGCTGTGTGTATGGTTGTGTGTGTGTGTGTGAGACAGAGAGATGTGTGTTTGTGCGTAAGGAGGGTGTGTGTGCGTGCTGATGTCTTCCTTATATGTAGTGTGTGTTGTCTGTGCAGTGGAATCCCCTGTGTACAAACCCAGCCTGCCTGCATGCCCTTTAAAAAAATGGCACCATGCTGTTTGTGTCGTCATAAACTCATGTTCCTATTATAGAAACACAGAAATAAGATCCCTGGATGTTGACCCCCCCCCCAACCCCCTCAACCCCCTCCCAATTTTACGTCAAACCTGTTTATGGCCAGATCGGATCAGGTTACTACATCATCATCGTGTCCTGATAAACGCGTCCATCCACACACACACACACACACACACACAGCGTGGCCCTGGGAAAAATGCAATCTGCTGCAATCCCGGCACAGACAGAGCAGGAATAATAATAAAGACTCCACAGAGGAGATAGAAGCCATGTTTGAATCAATCCTTGGATAAGAAATGAAGCATTTTCTGGTGCATTAGTAATATTTCCCTGCTTCTAGATGCTTCGTTTCCAGGAGGACAGGCTCTGGTGAGGTAGTAAAGAGGGAGAATGGCTTAAAATGGCTCATAATTCAAAAAAAGTAGCAGTAGTGGTTGTATGTTAGACATTCAACAATATTATAGGTTGCTGAGTGACGTGACAGAGTTGGATCTTGTTGGGAAATGAAGATTTTGTTGTGATTATTGAGTTGATGTTGCTTGTACATATGCAAGGCCTTAATATTTCTAAGCAGATGGTGGATCAGTGGTGTCCACCTCTGCATTGTTGGATACTAGTGCAAAACATGCCTGTTCAGAACGAGCCAATTGCTTAAGCCTTTCGGTATTGCTGCTTGCAGCTTTTCTCGAGAGCCGCTCATCCAAACAACTTCACACTCCACACTGCACTTCCATGAGTCCCCAGCAATACACCTGCCAAGTGTGAAGTCGGTTGGATGAACGGTTGTAAGGGAAAGGACAAGTAGACACACATAGAAAAAGACTCCTTACTTTATAGGCAGATGATTCAGTTTAATAAGTCTTACAGTATTTAATGGAAAGAGATGATCTATATGCCGCCTCTATATGAAAAAGTGTGGAGAAAATTACATTTAATTTAATTGTACATAGAATTTGGCTTGGAAATGGTCAAACTTGATTCAAAATATCTGTATCTACATTTAATGACACCCCTTTTAAAATAATAAGCCTACAGTATGGTTACCACTTTAAACAATGAGTTAGGTTGTATACTGTACAAGTATAGAGGCAAGGCAAGGCAAGTTTATTTGTATAGCACAATTCATACACTGGATAATTCAAAGTGCTTTACAAATGCTGGAAACACATAAAAAATATAACGTTTAAACATTATTTATTAGGAAAAAATAAAACACAAGTAGATAAATAAGTAAACATTGGGATAAGAACAGATACGGTTTAAAATAAAAAATAAAAAATAAAACAGAAAAGGAGCAATAAAAACCAGCAAGTAGGTACTGAAATTAAGAGAACGTGACAGTAAACAATAAAGTTTTTAGCCCTGATTTAAAAGAGCTGACAGTTTGAGCAGACCTCAGATCTACAGGAAGTTTGTTCCACATATAAGGAGCATAGTAACTAAATGCTGCCTCACTTTGTTTGGTTCTTGTTCTTGGAATACACAACAGCCCAGTTCCAGATGACCTGAGGGGCCTGGATGCTTCATAGGGAACTAATTGATCTAGCATTAGTTAGCAGTACCTATTACTATCTCACATCTTGTAGTAATGTACTATTACAAGTAACATAGTAGCAGTAGTTGTAGAAGACCATTAAAGTAGGCTAAGTAGTGGTAGAAGTACTGATAGTAGCTAAACACTACATATAGGGTTAGGGTCAGGGTAGTAACTCTAAATTCAGTAACAGTAATAGCATCAGTAATTGTAACAGTGTTGGTAGCATTAATAGTGGTGGCAGTAATATCTGTAATGATATGTAGTTGGTGCCAGTAGTCGACTGTTGGTATAACTACTGCAGTGGTTATTTGGTTATAAAATAACTTATCTTTACATTGATAAGTCACCTCTTGTGGTTTGGTTGTCCACGATCTAGAAAAGTGCCAGATTTTGACTTGGAGTCCATGTTTTACATATCATCTCCAACCGACAATCAACATCGGTGTCTTCTAACCACGTGCCAAAGTCTTTCCAAGTGGTTGAACTTAACCAAACCTCAACTAACGAGGTGGTCAATCGGAATATGAGTTGGTATTGTAATGGTTTATGTGTTTTGGAAGGTACTGACAATCAAGTTTGAACAGTAAAAGCAGACACTAGATCAGATAATAGATATATGGATTGATTTTAGGACTTGTTGAGATGTTAAGGTGTTCTGATGAGCTCTTCTCCACCGTGATAAATTTGTCTCAGGAAAATTCTTGCAACCAAATAAAACTGTTGAAAACATTGGTCATAAAAGACAACAGAGAAGGTTACTGTTTAACGAATGACAGGAATTGGTTAAAAACATGAAGAGACAAACGGAAAAGTACTAACTGCCCAACATAGATAGTATCTGACTGTAAGACAACTACAGTTTTTCATTACTTGCTATCAAAATTCAGTGAGATTACTGAGATATGCTGCATGTTTTTGGGAGATTACATTCATATTTTCTGAGATTGCAAGTAGAAAGATATTAGTTGAATCGGTGGTGATCATAATCTCCTGACCAAAGCCATAGCTTCAGTTCTGAGATTTTTTTGCATGTGGCAACAAGATGAGGTAACACAGTAGCAGCCCACCTGTCAGGCTCTTATACAGGGGTCAAACTGAGAGGAGGTGAGCCTGCAACAACAAAGTGAGATTTGAAATAACACAAAAATAGTTTGAGCTGCCGGTAAAGTGTTCTGGAGTGGTTCTTTGAGCTCTGGTTGAAACGTGAAGTCAATTCAACTGTGAAACTGTTTAACAAAAGGAAAGGGAGTTCATTTCGGGTAAGGTCCGTTAGGGTTGGTCCAAGAGCTTGGATTGTCAATCCAGTTTGGATGTAGACTTTCATGTAAATGATGATACGATACTGGTGTGTACTGGTGTTTCATTAATGTCTCTGTATACTGTAGATCCTATGTCCACCTGTACTGTGTGTATATCTACTGTATATGCATGAGGACAGCTGATCATGAGGCCTTTGCATTTAAACCTGGTATCAGTAAGTGTTTGCATTATTTCAGGTCAAGGGAAGCAAAATAGTATATCCTTGAGGGGCAACTATACATGCAATGTAACATGACATGGTGTTATAGTAGCCTTGCCAACAAAGCTAACTTTACTAAAACTGTAAAAAGGTAGTCAGAGTCAGGGGAGAAGCTTGCTAGCACAAGTATTATCTTGGCTAATCAGCTAATCAGTCATGTGACCCTGTACCTTTTTGTAGACAACTTAAGAGAGCAGGAGGAGGCTGAGTTGGGAAGATGTTGAAGAACCTGAAGGTTGTTTTTGCTCACAATCACATTTTTAAACACAAACCTTCATGTTTTATGACATACAGCAAAGACTAATTCCAATTTATTCCAATTTAGGTGTTATTTTCATAGTTTTGGCCATCTTTACTACAAGTCATAACAACATTACATTCACCAAGTTCATTGCTGAGATCTTGGAGCACAGTAACATCAGAAGCATTAGCTGTCAAACGATCAGACAGGTTGTAAACAAAGCCCCAGGTTAGTCAAGTTCCTGAAGAGTAAATGAAAGTGAACCATAGAATTATCAGTCAAACTGTATGTTGGCAACATCTGTCACAGTTTGTAGACCTGCCTCCTGCTTCAACGTAGACCTTCTGTACTTACTGTTGTTGTATTTGCACAGTTTCCCTGAAAACTATGGAATTGTTATTAGGGATTATTAGCAAAATTTCTGGTACAGTAAATGGTATATTGGATAATTGTGTTTCATAACAATGTGCTTTAGATAATCTTGGTCCCCACTGTCAGCTTGATGTTACCTGTCTGAATAGTCTGACTGCTCCTGTTCTTTGCCCAATCAGAAATTGTTTTAGCGATGCCACTGTGTTCCTGGAAGACAGCAGTTAATTTGGTGAGTGCAATGTCATTATAACTGATGGAAATGGTTGACATAACTACAACAATTAGAACCAAGTTGAAATAAACCAGAATTAAAGATTTCCATCTGGCAACAGAAATGCTGAAGCTCAGAATTTCTTCATAGTTCATTTTCACTTCCCTTTCCCACAGGAAGGGTGAAAGTTACCATAAGACTATTAGTCAGTTTTTTGCCGTATTTTCTGAAATTGCATGACTCATTTCCAGTTATCAGAATTACAAACTGTGACATCTCACAAGCTGTCATTTTTTATGTTGCATAGCAACAACCATGATGACCAGTGTGGTGTAATATGCCTCATGCTGCTGAACTCATCACTGAACTTGTGTTGCAAAGCAGTACAATTTTAAAAGCGTTCAAATCAGCACCTGGTGAAATAATTGTTGAGTCATTGTCATCACTTAGAACCCCATCTTATCCATTTGAACCACAGGGAAGAAGAAACATACTGACTGAAATATGTGCACACAATCTCAGCTTCAGTTCAGAATCATTATGAGTGACCTTCAGGAAGCCATGAAGTGGGTGGTACACTGGCTCTGGCTTTTGTGTCAGCTGTTTGTTGACTGCTGTCTGAAGTGCAGCGATTAGTGTTTTATGGCGAGAGGAGAGAACAAAAGTGAGTCTTAAACTTTCACTTTCACTTTCACTTTAACCCCCACTCCCAGGGTCAGGCCTGGTCATGTGAGAAGGACTTGTTTGATATGGAAATTGACCTGTTGAGTGTTACAGGTGCTACTCTTCATCTTCATCTTCATCTGTATCTGTATCTCAGTCTCTTTCTCTTCTCCTCTAAGCATTTTCCACTCTCATTCTTTCTAGCTCTTTCTCCTCATTTTCTATCTCCTTACTGCATCCCAGACAGCAGGGCCATTTAGGAGCAGACAGGACTGCAGGACACATACTCCATCACAGCATAGTCGTACCCAGACACACACACACACACACACACGCACACGCTCATATATCACCATTGCTAGCTGCATAATACTAGGTGGGTTTATAATCATGGACAGAAACGTCTGGACTATGTAAATTATGCAGGGTAGTGATTAAAGATGCATGGTATGATATGATACAGCTTGATTCATTAGAGGATGGCATGTCCTTAAAGGAACTCTGTGACATTTTGGGACATACTGTACTCCTGTTGACCGTCTTGCATCTATTTAACAGCAAATGTGTGAGAGTGACTAGCATTGTAGTGGCTAATTAGCTAATTAATGCTATGTACTACATCAGAATGTAACACTTTACCTTAGTCCATCAAAACTCCGACTGGTCAATGTCAGACCTTTTGAAGACTCATCACAAAGTGGGAGGAGCTACATGTATTTCAGGCTCCCTTGGTTCCTGAAGGAAACGTTCCATTGATTTTTCCCATAGACAGTGTTCATTGACTCACAGTTTGGGCACTGTGTCACTCAATATGAAACTCTCCCAGTTAAATTATCAGTACAAAAGATGAGCTGCATTAGAAAATATCAATCAACCAATCTATCAATCTTTATTTATATATAGTGCTATATATCAACAAGTCATCTCAAAGCACTAGACTGTACTTTTTAATATTTGGTTATTTTTAATATTTGGTTATTTAGTAAAAACTCAAAGGTAGAAGTTCTAGTAGAACAACCCCCAAAGTGCATTTCAGCAAGAAACAGCAAATCACCAAGCTCATGTGTGCTTCTAATGTTGAGCTGAAGTTAAGGTGTGAGTGAATCACTGTAGTTTTAATTTCTGCTTCATTTCGTAGTGAATTCATCAACTATGGCTATAGTTTGCAACTTCAGTGAAAAAGCATATCTCTCTGATTTGCCCCCCATGGCCTCTTCTCCATCACAACGGCAGCCAAGGGTATTGTAGTGCTCTTAGCTGGTGGTGATAATATAAACCTGTAGGATTGTTACATTGTCAGAGAGAGTCATTTAAACCCCCAAAATATCAATTAAAAAACACTAGTTAAGTCATTAAAATGTTTAGCTTACTTTAAGAAAGAAGACTAAAGAAGTGAATGGACTCAGGCAAACTGGGAGCCCACAGAAAGAGAAAAGTGAAAGAAATGAAGTGAAGGCTGGATTAGCTTGTGGGGGAGGGTAACATAACAGTTCATAACACTGCCTTGTAGGATTTGTACAGTATAAAGTGTTACATAATGTGGAGCATACGTGTTATCTAGCTCTCAGCGATGCTTTCAAATAGCAAAACATAGGAATGGCTGTTTCATACTGTTCTTTAAAAGGCTACACTTATTATTACACTTTAATATGTTTTAATCAGAAAGCACCAATACAGTTCCAGTGACTAAGAATATATGAAGACACAAGTGGAAAATCTTAATTTAAACAGGTTGAAGAGGAGAAATAGTGTGATCCGTTTTGTCAGGAGGCCATAATTCACCGCAGAGTTCATTTGTCAGTTGAAGTATATTTAGCTCTCTGTTCATTTGTTTCTGGAGGAGACGAATGTGACTCTTCCTTCCTTCCTTTCTCTCTTTTCCTCAGTCGTCCCCTCCACACACACACACACACACACTCACCCTTCCCTTGCAGTAGGCGGTTAGAGAGAGCCAAGGAGAGGAAAGTTTTCAGTTCCCATATCAAAAATCAATGATAGTATGTATACATAGTTAAAGCACTGTTACAGATAGGTTTTACTTGATAGCTTCTGTTGAACTGATGATTAGTTGTGTTGTCATTTAATCTAGCAGTCACCTTTTTTTGATAACTGATCATCATTTAGTGTGTAAAATAGCAAAATATAGTAGAAACAAAAAGCCCAACCAAAGCTATTCAATTCAAATGATGACTAAAATAGATAAAAGCAGCAAATCATCATATTGTAGAAGCTGGAGTCAGTCAATGTTTGGCATTTTTACTTAATAAATCATCTACTCCTTTCCCATATGGTGTTATTTTCAGGATAAGTTTCACAAGTTAGAAATGCCAATTTTGTTGGCATTTTGTTGTGTTATAAATATTCAGGGACAGTTTTTATTCAAATAAGACATTTATGCTATTTGAAATTGTATGTTTTCAATAATTAAACATCTCCAATTCTATGTAACTCTGCTCTAATTGAGTCAATGAAGTAAATCTCTAATGAACTGTGATGTATGACTCCTGACATATAGCAATATCACTGTATTTTAATCTCAGCTATTAAAGAAAAATGTGTGGATTTTAGTCTGAGGTGGTTATATAACATTTCAGTCACATTACATTTACCAGCTTGCTTGTTACTCTATTCTGTTACTACTATTTTATTCTCTGAATGAACCCTATTATACAACTATGAAATAAATGTGGGAATATATACCCACTAATGGCATCATCAATATAGTAAATAAATTACAATAAAATATTAACCCTCCTGTCGTCCTCCCGGGTCAAATTGACCCCATCTCTTTTGACTGTTCCTTCTTTCCTTCCTTCCTCCCTCTTTCTTTAATTTTTCCTTTGTTCTTCCCCTCCTCCTTCCATACTTCTTCCCTCACTTCCTTCCTTCCTCCCTTCCTTCCTTATCTCCTTACTTCCTTCCTCTTTTCCTCTCTCCCTCCTTACTCCTTTACTTCCTCATTCCTTCCCTCCTTCTTTCCTCCCTCCCTTCCTTCCTTCCTCAGTCCTTCCTTGACTTTCAGGACAACAGGAGGGTTAAAAGAAATGATGTACAAAACTATGACAATAAGCAAATAATAATAACATCCCATAATAATAGCATGAGTGTAATGATATAGTATAGTGTTGAACTACTTTACCTTGTATTATATTGTCTAGTGTTTTATATAGAGGAACACTGCTCTGTATTGTAACGCTGTGACGCAGTGTGTTATGCGTGGTTGTGCTTGGTGGATTTGCGTGGTGTAACTGGCCACTGTTATTCTCAGTGTGTTGTGTTGTGTTGTGTAATACTGTGTGTTTGGCCTGAGCAGCAGCAGTGAATCCCACCATAGACCCTCCACTCTGCTCCTATGGACCGCATTCCCTTTATCTATTTCTCTCTATTATTCTCTCCTTCCTTTGTCTTCCTTTGTCAGACAGCTCTTCTTTGTTTCACTCCTGCCTCTCTCTCTCTCTCTCTCTCTCTCTCTCTCTCTCTCTCTCTCTCTCTCTCTCTCTCTCTCTCTCTCTCTCTCTCTCTCTCTCTCTCTCTCTCTCTCTCTCTCTCTCTCTCTCTCTCTCTCTCTCTCTCTCTCTCTCTCTCTCTCTCCACCCCCAGGATGTGGCTGTGGGTTGATTAGAAAATGCGTGGCACAGAACAGGCAATCCATCACCCTGCCAAAGCGCGGCACTTCCACGCATGCGCTCGCTGACACATACACCCAAAACACACAAACACATGCCCTCTGCTTTGGCTCTCCTCTTCCTCATTTCCCTCCTCTCTTCATCACCCTTTCACGGATATGTTCAAGCTTTTAGGGCTTTTTTTCTTTTGTTTTTCAGAAGACCAGCAGCATCTCACATCTGCCCCTGCTTTCATTCCTTCCCTCACCTCTCCTTGCCCTTCAAACCCACTCCTCCTCCTCTTCCTACTCCCACCTCACAGTCCTCCTCCTCCTCCTCCTCCTCGTCTACATCCACTCATCCACCCATGGCAGTCACGCCTCTTTTGCTTTATGGATTGTTCTAATAGTAATTCTGCTCAGTTAGATCATTTACACTGTAAAAAGTACAAAAGAAGAGGAGGCTACATTCTCATTAAAAATATTTATTAACCCTTCACATGTTCACATAAGAGGAATTATTGTCAGTGATGTTTTGCTGTGGTGACTTTTTCAGCCATT
Source organism: Scomber japonicus (assembly GCF_027409825.1). Classification (NCBI taxonomy): domain Eukaryota; kingdom Metazoa; phylum Chordata; class Actinopteri; order Scombriformes; family Scombridae; genus Scomber; species Scomber japonicus. Next base: position 3,726,907 of record NC_070599.1, read on the forward strand.
TATGTTGAAAATAAATCTAGTCTCTATCTTCTAGCTCTTGTGCTCTTTCTTTCATACTTGTAGGGATTTTAGGAATTAAACCAGATCTATATATCGGTCAGCTGATATTATCGTCCTATCATAGATATATCAGTATCGGCATATATGTTGCCCAATATGCACTGATAATTTTAAAAAAGTTTTTTAAGGCAGCATTATTTATATTTGATACTTTTATTTTTTAATTCAAGTTTAATATAAATACATATGTTTTGTATTTGTTGTATGTGTTTTATTATTTATAGGTATTTATAATTATTACATTCACAGTGAAATTTACCATTTCAGTGCAATGTGTTAAACTGTAAAGTATCCTGCCTCCATTACAGATCTTTATCACAAGTGTTTGATAACCACATTGCAAAAAAAATTGCATTCATGAACATATTCTGTATATATATGATTATATTGAATTATCTGAATTACTTTACTCCTAAATATCGTTAACAGTATCGGCCCCAAAAATCCAGCATCGGTCAGGCCCTGATCAGCACACCTGACATACACATCCGCACAGTGTTTGCAGAGATGTTTTAGGAAGAAGGATCACATGAACGAACACATGTACAATCTGGTTATAGAGTTGTGAAGTGGCAATAACTGCTATTATAACACAGTTATTTTGTACTCTTGACTCAATCAGAAGAGTTTCATAGTCATCTAAACCTTAAAACAATCAACAGACCATTACCTAACATATTCCTAGTGGTCTTGAAAGTTTTCAGACAGATCTTCATAATCATACCTTGTAGCTATCTAGATTATGTTTAAGGCCATTGCATTGACTTTGCCAAACTTTTGATATCAGCCATCTCAGACTAATGACCACTTCTTTCTAAATAGTGCTCACTACCAGTACAATTCTCATCCAATGCAACAGTATCCGTCATGATTATATTGATGGAAATTTCTTTCATATCTTTGGTCTACCAAATGAGGTGGTGCTGGTTTTGGTTTCCCATTCTTCATTAGATGACATTTTGCATTTAAGTTCAGTTGGCCACAGCAGCTAAAGTAATCATTAGCTTTGGTGGAAATCATTGATTAAAGAACCGTCAGTCTTAGGGGTAATTTTTTATTTTGCATGTAATCTTACTGTAACTCAACATCTTTCTTTCATCAGGTAATGGTTGTCATCAAATGGTTATCTGAGTAAGAAACTTCATTCAAACAAGTAGTCACTGGCAACAAGTCCATTTGCTCTGAAGAAACCTACTGAGTGGACCTTGAGTCAAGGATATTTTGTCAAACTGCTGTTAACAAGGTCAAAAATTAACATTCAACATATATGGTTAGTTGGATTAGATATCACTCCAGAATGTAGCTTTATTTAGTTGTATTGGGAACCCCATCTAAAAAAAGGGTTAGGGTTAGGGTTAAACGGGTTAGGGTTAGGGTTAAGTATACCCCATCCATTTTCCATTTTCTGCTGCTTATCTAGGGTCGGGTCATGGTGGCTTTAGGCTGACCAATGAAACCCCAGAGGAAACTCATTTCGGCCCCTTGTATCCATGATCTCATTCTTTCGGTCACTACCCAAAAGCTCGTGACCATAGGTGAGAGTCAGGACGTAGACCAACTGGTAAATTGAGAGCTTTGCCTTCAGGCTCAGTTCTTTCTTGCATCACTGCTGATGCTGCACCGATCCGCCTGTCATTCGTGAATAAGGTATACCCTGAATTTTATTTTATTTTTTTACCTCGCTAAAAATCCTGCTAGAAGGAGACACAGGTGTTCGATTTATTTTCTTGCCTTAATTTTACCCAGGGATGTATCATATTAAGGCTGAATCTAACCTTTAAAAATGAAACAAACAGGGTACATAATACATAATTGTCATCTACAGCAATCCCTGGTCTCAGGTTACCTTATATAAACTGATCCAATGCAGATTTTAAATGTATGAAAAGGTGGACTCTGGTATAAGCTAGACAGATACCCTGAGCTACTGGAATCGGTATCTGCAGAGGAAAAGTGTCAGTGCATCCCTAATTCTTCCAATATAAATCAAACTGCAGTGGTGTTTGGAGGTGAATTTTGACATTTAGGTGTTATTATAAATCATTGTGAGAATATAAATCTATATAAAGCTCTCAGGGTGCATTTCCATTTCTTCTCTATTTTCTATTTCTTCCTCTTCGTCTCCTTTCTCTCCCCTCATATGCTTCTGCTCATTGAACCTCCCATGAGTCCACTCTGCCTCCACGTCTGCTTCTCTACCACCGCTCAATATTCCAGCCAGGGCAACAGAGAGCATGGGTAATGAAATGGCCACTGGCTGCTTGAATCTGCCTATTGCCGTCTGTCATCTGATTATGAGGAGGTATTCAATCGGGAAAATTCAATCCCATCTAATAATGACCATGCAGATCACGTAGTGTAGTCCATATGGGTCAGTTTTGTATTGATGATGTAAAAGGACTTTTCCTTAATGCTGACACATACAAATCAAACAGGAAGGAAGAGGAGGCCATCCAAACTTGCGATAGTGTTTTCAGTATTATTATGTTCACATTTCCTGGATGATTATCTAATCTGCTCACAGGGAGAACAAAGCTTGTAGGGCTTTGTCATGCTTTTGCACCGCTCGCTTTCCACCGTGTAGGTGGTCTCGCCCACTTTTGATTAATAATAGGCTTGAGCATTAAGAGCTGGCTTAGAACCTGTGTGCAGAGACAGGGATTGAGCTTTGTTTGACTTGTGTAAAAAGGAATGTCAAAATATCCACGTAGTGACTCATACTGTGTGTGGTAGAAATGATCCCACTCTTCTTTAGAATAATATTATATTTCCTCTATTCTCTCGCCAGTTAATTAAATGCTTGTCATTGGACATTTCGTTAGTGTATCATGGATTTCTCTTATCATAAAATTGTATGTTTTAATGCTGAGCCCTTAGTTTAATTTGACAGGGCTGCAATCGAACGCTTTGAAATGCCATTGTAATAAAGCTCTTGTGGAAAATGAAAGGCAGTAATAGTGAAACTGCTCCACCTCTCTGTTTGGTGGTTGATGCTAAAGGAAAAGGCCGCTCGCCTCCCGGGCTTCGTTAAGAAGAATCTCGGAAGCGACAGTTAGTCAATTGATGGTTATCTGGTTGTTAACTGTAAGAGCCTGTGAAGAGGACATGCTCTCCTGTTTCCAGCACTCCTTCTTTCAGAGCTCCATATCACTTGCCAGCGCACACAAAGGTACATTTCAACACCACGATTAAAATGGTGGGGCATGGCACATGCATCATAAAGTATTAACAAGGTTCATAGATGCAAGTATCAGTTTATCTCCCTTTGTGAAAAAAAAACTGGATCACTTATGCCCATCCAATCCTATTAGGATGGGCCGGCTGTTCTGTAAATGCCCTGGGTCAGCAAACAGAAAGCACTTCAGTCACATAAAGAGGATGACAATTACCAGAAGAGCCAACGTCACAAAGACTGAGTCTGGCCACCCGGCCTGCGCTGCAGTAATAACATACATTTAGCCAATTACTCCTGAATTAGATTTTATAGCTATTTTGGTTTTTTTAACATGGATGCAAAAGGGGGAAATGAGAGAACCTGTTCCAATGTCCCATTAGTGTGACCGTCATGCGCACCATAAAATCAATTGTAGAAGCAGTGCTGCTAGTAGGCTTCTTCTTTTTCTTCTTCTTCTCAGAGTTTATGAGCTGGAGCTAATCAACGTTAATATTGCGAGTTAGCTAAACTACAGAAAAGGGTTCCAGTCTGAATCATTTTAATGTTTAAAAAGATGGATTGTCCTTTTTTGCTGTTCCAAAACCATTTGGTGGGTCTGTCTGTAGATAGTGTCCAGCATTAGCTCAATGTGCATTCATCCCATACATTCTAGCGAGAGAGCAGTACCGACCACAGCTACTGTAGATCCAGCAGATAGTGAACATATTTGGAATCATTCAGTTATTTAAGATTATTATGTCCATATTTTAAGCTTGTAATTTGAATATGGTCCTTTGAAGCATTCAGATCAGAGTAGCAGCATCAGGCCTACTTTAAGGTGCAGTGTGTAGAATTTAGTGACATGTAGCAGAACAGACTTGGCAGAAATTGAATATAATAATCATAAGTATGTTTTAATTAGTGTTTAATTATTTGTTTCTACAGTAGCCCAGGATGGACAAACTTAACACTGGCTCTAGAGAGGACCTTTTGTATTTTTTTTGCAAGTTGTATTGCCACCATAGATTCTCCTACATGGAAGGAAAATCATCTACTACGATGGCCGACCAGGGCAAACGCGCAGCTACGGCCAAACGCTGCAAATACATAAACGATGCAGAACCAAAGACACACAAAACAAATGCAACAACAAAATGCTGCAAATACAGAAAAGATGCAACCCCAAAACACATGCAATAGAGGAATGCTGCATATTGAGTCAACACAACGGAAAAACTCAAGGCCGCTAGGGGGTCCCGACCTCCCAACTTGGACCTATTATACTTTTTTTTAATTGTATTTTTTTTTATTGCAAATTTATGGAGTTAGATTTGTTTCATAATGTTCTGTGTGTGCAGATCGACAATCTGTGTGTAAATGTGTAATCTGTAAATATAAACACCTTCCACAAATACAAAAAAAAGATTTGTATACTCACAAAAATATTTTGCAAATATAAAATGGATCTGCAAATACACAAACAAATTCCACAAATATAAAAAATGCATTAAATTAATTTTGTGAACTCAGTTTTTATTTGTGAATCGAAAAAACATTTGTGGATCTCAGTTCTACGCTTGTGGATTTGCTTTTTACACACACGGAGTTTTGAAACAAACTTTCCGCCGGTCCGAACGAAAATCCACTCGTATCACTCGGCAATTTTCGGATAGCAAGTGATCGCCTACTGGTGACGTCATTTCCGCATATCAAAGTAAGAGCACGCAGTCTTTCTATGAGCTTTTTTAAATGTTTATCAGCGATAAGTGACGTGCATTCATGGTTTCATGTTAATGTCATACAGTGATTATTAGTGTGTGTTTATTTGTTCTATGTATATTATCTAGCACACACTTTCATATACATTTCTGTGTGAGTATGAAAGGCACCAGGATGCTTGTTCAGCTCTCTAAAGCGGTGGCTTGGCTGCTTCTTCAGTAAGCAGTTATCAGCCACCTCATCCTTTATATTCTTCATGTATTCTTTCAGATGGGTAAAAGTCACAACGCACTTCACATCTTATTAGTAGTGTACTCTTACTAATGTAGTTCTAATGTCTATGTGTAAGCATTCATGTTGCGGGCTGGGAGAACGAACAGGGTGCAGGATTTTATACATTGCAAATATGATTAAGATGCATTGTAAATAGACCAGAAGTCATAACAATCCAACCTGTAAAGAGGGCCCCTGTAGACTGCTGGTGACTGACATCCAGACATCTCTTCACAACCTTTCAATACTAGTGTAATCAGTAGAAAATGATGGGGTTTAAGATTTAGACATTTTCAGCACAGCATTTAAAAGACATTTTTTATCGTTAAACAATAATAAAAATAATAATAATAATGATAATATATTTTGCATTTGTATTCATTCTGTTTTATGAATAGCTGTGTTTATTTATTTATTTATTTTTTATTATTGTTTAACGATAAAAATTGTCTGAACATTGCCCACAAGCATCCTGGTGCCTTTCATACTCAAACAGAAATGTATATGAAAGTTTGTGCTAGATAATATACATAGAACAAATAAACACACACTAATAATCACTGTATGACACTAATAATCACTGTATGACATTAACATGAAACCATGAATGCACGTCACTTATCGCTGATAAACATTTAAAAAAGCTCATAGAAAGACTGCGTGCTCTTACTTTGATATGCGGAAATGACGTCACCAGTAGGCGATCACTTGCTATCCGAAAATTGCCGAGTGATACGAGTGGATTTTCGTTCGGACCGGCGGAAAGTTTGTTTCAAAACTCCGTGTGTGTAAAAAGCAAATCCACAAGCGTAGAACTGAGATCCACAAATGTTTTTTCGATTCACAAATAAAAACTGAGTTCACAAAATTAATTTAATGCATTTTTTATATTTGTGGAATTTGTTTGTGTATTTGCAGATCCGTTTTATATTTGCAAAATATTTTTGTGAATATACAAATCTTTTTTTTGTATTTGTGGAAGGTGTTTATATTTACAGATTACACATTTACACACAGATTGTCGATCTGCACACACACAACATTATGAAACAAATCTAACTCCATACAAATTACATACAAACAAGGCACAAGAAGTCACAGAAATCGAATACATTCTGTCTTGGGTTGAGCAACTGCATTATGAAATGTACAGCATATCAAATTGAAATGAAACGAAGAAAAGAAAAGAAAATTGTTGGAACTGTTTATTCACTGCTAGAACTTACAAGCCACTAGGGGTCATCGTTCTTTCATTTATCGTTGGTTGTTGCCCATAGATTGCAGCCTCAGCCAATAGCAATTGACAGGAAGTGATGTAGCAGGAATTTGCTTTGTTTACCTACGCCACAATAAGAGTTTTGGTACTGTCATGGCAACGGAAAAATGCTCCGAAGTTATTAAGTTATTTATTTGTTTCCAGCCTGGAAATGTAAGTGAACATGTTATATATAATTATTAGAATGTATACTGTTATTTATTGTGACATATTCGCAACGTTTTTGAGTAACTTTGTTAGCATGTATGACCGTTGAGGCAGTACAGCGGTAGACTTAACCATTTCAGTTTTAAGACGCCATTCATAACATCAAAATCAATCGCATTTACACCCCCATCTTCATAACTTTTAAGATGTCAATCTTGGACATATTATACTGTATGCACCAGTCTGTACATTGTACCTGACGAGAGTGGACTAAAACGTTTAGAGAAGCGACATAAAAGGTACGTGGTTTAAACATGTGGTTGTAATCTTTTACAATAATATAACAATAACAGTTCAAAAATATTAACAGATTTTTCCTGCACTTGATTTGAAATGTTTCTGCTTTTCTTATTATTGCCCTCTGCACCTCTTCCCTTTACGTTACATTTCTTTTTACACATCTTCCTCTTATTCATTTCCCCCCCCTTGCTGATCAATTATGTGTCTCAGTGGTGTTGCTTATTTCAGCTAGCCTAGCTAAGCTAAGCTAAAAAAACAAACAGAAAACATTTTCAACAATTAACTAGCGTTAGGCCTACGTAAGTCTGTTAATTTTTTGAACTGTTATTGTTATATTATTATAAAAGATTACAACCAAATGTTTAAACCACGTACCTTTTTATGTCGCCTCTCTAAAAGTTTTAGTCCACTGTTGTCACGTACAATGTACAGACTGGACACCCTAACTGTGGCGCTTTTCAGTTGTGTGGACACTTCGTTGACTCAATATGCAGCATTTCTCTGTTGCATTTGTTTTGGGGGTTTGTGTCGTTTTGGTTCTGCATCGAATGTATTTGCAGCGTGTGGCCGTTGCTGCGCGTTTGCCCTTGTTGGCCACCGTAATCTGCTGAAAGTGGAACATTTTTCTGAGCTCACTGAAAATCAGATTTTAAGGGGAGGGCCTATGAGCATGATTTGTGTCATTATAACCAGTTTTGACATGACAACTTGAAAGTCATACATTGCACATATAATGAGAACGCCCTTTACAGTGAAGACTAGCAGTATGCAATATTTGCATATTTATAGTAGATGTTTCCATTTTTGATAAGATATGACATTTAAAGAATTTAAAAGTGATAATTACACATTTTTATATGCATTTTTATGTCTCAGTACATATCTGGACTTTTTTCTCCTTTATAATGAAAACACCATTTATTATATATACATAATATATCTCATAATAATGATTGCATCATCTTGTTTCACTCACCTGGTGTACACATAATGTTTTCACAGAGCTGTTAATATACTTCTTGAATGGAGCAGTGATTACCTGAAAGTACTAATCAGCCAATTTGACAACTCTGGCTCAATACTATACTACTACTATTTTTATATAATTTTATATATATATATATACTTTTATATAAATATAAAAATAGAAATAGATGCAGACTCGCAGTAACACCATTTACGTACCATGTGCATTGTGTGGTTATGTTAAAAAAAGGATATCCAGCTGATTTAATGTTATCAGATTTTTAAAACTCAAATATGTATACGAGCATCAGCCTCCTTATGTCATCATGACTGTAAATTTCTTCAGTATGAGCTGACACTGAAGTTTGTTTGTATATCTGTTAAAACAGTGTTTACATGTCAGACTTTTTATATGAAGAGTGTTAATGGTTAAATTGCACATTTGTCAGATTCTATATTCTATATACACATTATGCTGTAGTTTCACTCATTTCTCATGTAATATGTAGTCATTTGCAATATACTGGAAGTGATTACACTAATGTTTCTATTTTGCAGATGCTTATATTACATACTGTAATGGATTTAAACTAATGTTGTGCTTTTCTACTAAACTTGTTGACATTGCCAGTTGAATCTCTATAGAATCACCAAGTGCTAACACATTTCCCTTACATCTACTATCAAAGGAATACAACACATTTTTGATTATCTGACATGCCAACTATACAATTGATACTTAATTCTCAATTGTTAATTCAGTTGTAATGGATTCAATCATTTCTGACAGCCAGTGGATGATTGTAGCAGGTACCAAAAACTTGATGTGCTCCTTTAGTTTAATACTATGTTATTCTGTCACTTTGAGATGGATATTCCCCCAGCAGTAACACCACATTATCTGACACTTCTCTCTCTCTCTCTTCCCCTCCCCAGCAGCGAGCCCCAGTTGTGGCCGGTGGGCATGGTTTTGGAGGGTAGCTCAGAGGCGCTGTGTCCCCCCCCATCTCTGGAGCTGCGCCCATCCTGCAACAAGAGCCAGCCCTCGCCTCCTCTGGGCTCCAGCTCACAACCTCACGACGGAGTCTTCCCTGAGGACAAGGAGCCCGTCAAGTACGGCGAGCTCATCGTCTTAGGGTGAGATGCCGAAACGCCATTGTGGTTGTAATATGTCATATGGAAAGGATAGATACATCTGTTAGCTGGAGGATGACAAGTTCCCTGTTACTTGTCCCCAAGAACTGACCCAGGACCCAACCAGGGTTTAGGTATTGCCATGAGTTTCAGGTCTTAAAACATCCATTAACAATCAGCTAAACCTAGAACCTACGAAGAATGATTTAGATGTCAGTTTCACTTTATCCTGCACTGCTTGTATATTCTGAGCTGAAACTAGGCATTATATTTCCTGATTCAAAGCAAAGCCTGTTGTCTGCAAAGTAATTCTTGTTTACAACCACTGATGATGCTCCTGTTCCATGCAAATGCCTCTCGCCTCTCACCAGTGAGCAGAGCAAAACCTGCTGACTTTGCAAATTACTGGCAGGACATGCAAACTAGAGACAGAGGCATCCACACATGCAGATCTGTGCAAGAGGTGCAGTACATATAAAGTGTTTAGTTCTAAAAAAAAAAAAATCATCTGAAGACGGGATGCAAGCTCACTCTCATGAAGGAAAGAGATCAAAGTTAGACCAAATAAATGTAGATAAAAGATTTCATTTAATGCCACATTTCAGCAGAAAAGGTATGGACAGACTATAAGATGATTAGCTCCAGAGTCAGAGGGGGCATGTCAACTGCTGTCAATAGCAAATAACATTTCACCTGAGCGTCCTAAACGTAAAAGCACAAACTTTTTTTTTATAAAAGGTGTCATGACTTATTAGTTGTCTGTATGAATTAAACAAACAAGATACAATGTTGGATGTGTTGGTCGGTATATTCACTGACTACCAAATATTCTGCAAATATGTGTAGATATACAACACTACGCATGTATAATCTCTGTTTGAGCGTCTCCATGCACACCTGCTGTTTTTGATTCATGTATGCACAGCAGCACAGTGTGCAAAACGGCTGAGTGAAAGTGAATATGGATCAGCAGGTGTGGGGGTTCATAAATACTCATTCAGTCCGTCACATCGCTGCTCTCAGTGGTCTGGAACGGTTATGTCGATCATAGTTAAACGTACAGTACAACACAACAAACAGTAGGGTCAGCAATTGTTGTTTGTAACTGGACAGAACCCAAGTCAGTCAAGATTGGTCAATGATAGCCTACTATGTTAATTATACTCCCAGTGATTCACTGACTGGCTATGAATGTTTAATAGGGTTCTACTGTACTAGGCCTTTGTCTCAAGAGAACCTGGTTACAGACAAGTTGATGTAAACCCATAGACTGTATAGAAGAAATGGACGTAACATCCATGACGTCACCCATTGGTTTGTGGACTGCTGCTCGGAAGGCAATAGTTTCAGATCTGGGCGGCGCCATCTTGAAAATTTCAGGTGCATGCTGGGAAAAATAAAAACAAGGATTCTACTTATATGGGCATGAAGCGGGGCCATGGGCGGAGCCATGGGCGGAGCGGGGAGGTTGCTATGGTTGCGAGGGCTGGATCTCGAGGACATTGGACAATCAACCTGTCAATCACAACATAGCCACGCCCTAATGCATACCCTGCTTTATCGTCACATATAAAATCAGGGAGGCCAAAATGTCCCAAATGAACATCATACTGCATTGAAGAAGGCTTTAAACTAGCGATTGAGACCATAAACACATTTTGAAAACGAAAGAAATCAAGTGAGAAGTTGGTGAATTCTCCATTGACTTGTGTAACACCAAAACGGTCGCCCCCTGGCGGCCTTTTGCTAGAATGCAGTTCTAAGTTACTTCCGCATTGGCCTCATTTCAGAGGACCGGAACTCCCCATCTGTGTAAACCAGGTGTACCCAGACCCCAGTCCACAGAACCGGATCCTGAGGGAACCATGTGATTCAGTTAAAAAGCTGGATAATAACTGAAAGATTGCAGGCTATTATAGACTATTCTGAGGGTAAATACCTTGAACTTGGCACAGTCGGTGCTGCAGTTCCCTCATCATTCCCTACTATGCCATTGCCAACCTCTCTCACTCTCTCTCTCTCTCTCTCTCTCCCTGGTGCGTGGTCCCCTGCTATCTCCATACAGTCCCAGGCCAGCAGGACCACTATATTTGTCCTGTTGGCCCGGGCCAGTGAGAGATAGTGAGATACAACACTCATGTGGACAGAGGTCGTTTTCATTTTAAAACAGCATCACAGAGCGTGGACGGAGGCTAAGTGAGAGGATTATTAGGATGTAGACCTAGTTGCCCTCACACTTACAAACACTTTCACCTCACTCAGGGCTTCCACTGTCAAACAAACTGAGGACTTGTTAGGTGAATGGAATTATTTTCAATATAAAGTGTATTACAGAAGACTTATTTATGTCATTAGTTTAAAGGAAAGAGTTGATTTGATTCCATAAAAAGATTTCATTCAGACACACAGCCACAGTGACAGCAACCATCAGTAAGTACATTTGCTCAAGTACTGTACTACAATGTTGAGGTACTTGTACTTCACCTGTGTATTTCAGAGGGAAATATTGTACTTTCTACTCCACTACATGTATTTAACAGCTTTGGTTACTTTTCAGATGAAGATTTGACACAATGGATAATATAACAAGCTTTTATAATACAACACATTGTTAAAGATGAAACCAGTGTTTTTTTCTGCTGGATTTATAGATTGTATATACTGTATAAAAATGGTAAAAGCATATCTCTCCCACATGGTATTCTAAGAATAGAGACACAGACATATGCTTCCAGTGCTCGACCTATTGATCCATGCACTAATGGATGATGAGAATGGCTTGGTTCCCTGTCAATGTTATTACAGGGAGAGGAGGATTACCTGCCACCAGCATTTTACTACATCCATCCAATCATGGCTTCTCTGTGAGCAGCAGAACATGACTGAAGTGACTGTTGTTTCTTATATGTTATAAACATGGCTGCTAATGCAGGATAATACCCAATCTGGGATAAATCCATGGAATAGACAACAGGTATTTTATTTTGACACAGTGCGGTTATTGAGGGTTATTGTATTATGTATAGTGACTTCAGTGTGTGTGCTTTTTCTTTTGCTATCACATTATTTGATGTGATTTAATTTGACTTGTACTGAACTTAATGTGTGTTCAGAATCACTCAGTATGCATTTAAAATTTTAGACTGTTATATAAAATGATTCAAAGTATATAAAGAGGTTTCAAATAGGAAATTCCAGATCAGCAGCAGTTGTCACATCTAAAGCCATTTTATGAACAATACAATCTACATTTTGTTCATAATATGTAAACACAACTCTAATAATTCACCCTGCTATATATTATATATATATTAACATACCTGTCACACCATACATATGTCCAACACATGCTCAATGCAGGCAGAGCAGCTTATCAGTTCAATCTCAGAGCCATAATACATACAGTACATAATACATGTCAGGAAATTATGTAATATTTACAGTCATGCACATCAGTCAAACTGTCAACTGTCAATCAAACTGTGTCCAAGGATTGAATTGATATCTGTGACAGTTGTAGCTATGTTACAACTATCCTCAATATGTTTCCAAATTAAATTAAAAAGCAAAGTGGAAAATCATTTATAATTATTTTATTACTTGAGATAATAAGCCTTCTATTAAAAGGAAAAGGGAAACTAAAAAGTGTTTATTAAGAAATGGAAAACTGAAATAGATTTAATAAACATTGTTGATTATTGTTTTGTCTTTTTCTATTTCATAATAACGTGTGTCATTTCAATATTAATTGTCCTCTTTCAGCTTCCCTTTTCCTTTTAACATGTAATTATGATTATTTAATTAGTATATAATTATTCTGCATATTAAAATTTCTTTAAATTTTCTGTATTTTGGGTAAAATCATCCTTATAAATCAATACTTTAAAGTGCTTTGGATCAGTCCATTATCCAATCCATCATTAACCATCATGTTAGCCTTTGTCCAGTCACAATAATTGGACAATGAAACAAAGGTAAACAGTTTCTGGATACTATGTGAATTACTTTTGCAACTAGGAGCAAACAAACTCTTTAGTATGATCTGATGTATCTGGTTTGCTTTAAATAAACAGAAGAGGTCTGTTCATCAGTAGAAATACACAGACAATACACAGTTGTGTTGGACTGAGCAGTCTGTAGGAGATGATGTGCAGAAACACCAGAGAAAGAAGAACTTAACACAATATATCTAAAATAAAACAGGAAATTCAATGGCTGTCAATTTAACCCAATTTCATGTTTTGCAGGCATAATGGATCGCTGGCCAATGGGGACAAGGGTCGCAGAAGAAGTCGCCTGGCTCTTTATAAGAGACCCAAAGCCAACGGGGTCAAACCTGATGTTATCCACAATGTCTCAACACCTCTGGTATCAAAGGTGAGAAGTCACAACATATTTATTTAACATCTCTGACAGAAAGTATGTCAGTGAAAAGCATGACATCATATGGTGTGGAGTGTTGGTAACTGGTGTTGGCCAATAGGAGAGTTAAAAGAATTGTACTAATTAATCTATTTTGATTTGAAATGTTGTCATGGTAATCCTGTTGTGACCCAAGGTTGCTTAACTAATGTGAAGGAAACAATAAGGCTGTGTTCACACTGCAGGCAAATCTGATTCAAATCTGATTCCTTCTCAAATCAGATTTTTAGGCTTGACTGTCCACACTGTTTTTAGCAAGTCCAAATCGGATTTGGTTCTGTTCAGACTGGGCCACATTAATGACCAATCTGACAGGTTGCTGTGGTAACATCGTCGGAGTGGAGGCGTCATCTAGCGTGTATTGTGTGATGTCATATAATTGCGACAGCGACAGCAACAACAAACCCTCGAGCTTCGCTTGAACTGAGCCATCTCCCCAAAGATTAAGAATATGGTTTGGTCCTCTGTCCATGGACTGATGTTTTCGACGTCCTCCGTTGCCTCCAGTGATATCACCTAGCAACAACAACTGGAATAACCGCAGGTCTAGTGTCGCATAGAGTGACGTAGCGTAGAGACGTAGAGAGACGTCACGGACAGTCAAATCCGATATGAGTGTTTGGAGCTGTTCAGAGTCACACACATCTGTCCAAATGAGATTTGAAACTACCTCCCAAAGGTGGATTTCATGTGATTTACTAATAGAAATTCTGTTTACATTCACTATTTATTACCGATCTATTAAGCTATCATTAATGAAACCTGAACACCAACTGTACTCTTTTAATGTGAAACATCTTCAGGAAGTGTTTCATTGACAGTACATCCAAAAATCCAAAGTGCAAGCATCTTGAAATAATGAGTGAATAAAAACTATTCATATTGAAAAAGAGAAACCCAAAGCAGTAGTTTGTTGAGTATGACTATGACGTTGAATGTGTTAAAATAGTTTTAAAAGCAGCATCAGGTTTGTTTGGAGTATTTTTACATTTAAATTTTAAAGCATTTTGTCGTTGCAAAAGTGGATTATATTTATTCCACATTTTAGTACACATTTATTGTCCTGTATATAATCAGATTGTAATGAAAAAATACTGCTTACACCAATTGACACTGGGTTACATCACATCATTGACCCATGTACTGTATATATTGTAAATATATTACATTTATATTGTTAACATTAACCGAAGAACTGTTGATCTCACTCCATCATAATAATGTGTCAGCTAATAAAATCACAGCAATCGTTCAGAGGGGGTTGTTCCTCTAGAACAGGAAATGTCCTCTGGAGAGCAGACCTTCAGCTCTCCTTGTCATGTGACCTGGATAATGTCTTTTCCATTGGCAGGCACTCAGCAACAAAAGCCAGCACAGCATCTCCTACACACTGTCACGGAGCCACTCTGTCATTGTGGAGTACACCCATGACACCAACACAGACATGTTTCAGGTTAGTATCTAAGCACACACACACACACACACACACAGGTACGACACAACATTGATCTGATCTAGAATTATCGTTTATTTTTATTCCCACTGATGTATACTTAAACTTCATTGTATTTTAATATAAAGCTTCCTGTTTTTCTCATCTGCTCCCATTTTCCAAACTCAGGACTTCACATTAAAGGCATAGTTCATCATGTTGTTTAAAACCTTTATTTCTCAGAGTGAGATGAGAGGGTTAATATCAATCAATATATTTGAACAATGTCAATTTTCACAATAATCCTGGTGATAAATGATATGTGTACTTACTGTATCTAAAGATTTACTACTTACTGTAAAGGAATTAGTAAGAGTGTTCCTCTTCTTCATTGAATTCTTCATTTCTCCCTAGTTTTTGTGGGGCCCAAATCCTCAGTCTTTAGTACAAAAACACACTCTGAGGTTCAACTGAAGCTAATATGAGACTCCAGCAGTCTGAGTTTGACAAATGAAATGGGCATCTTTCTCAGTTACAGTATTTTTTAGCTAAAATCCCTCTCTTTGTGTTAGAGTTCAGCAAGGAAACAGAGATCTGGTATTTGCTACAGATACCAGATATCAACAAAAAGTTTCATTTTAGCTGTACAGAATTCACTTTTAAGCCCAACTGAGATGAAATTGCTTTTTTAGTCTGTTACAGCACACTTATATCCAAAACTGAGAAATCCATATATTATTTTGGTTTCATGATGGCACCTCTTAGTTTTCCATTAATTTGAGGGATTACTACTAGCTATCTGTCTACATAGATGGATACCTTGTTTATTGTCATGGCATACAGCAGTGGCATCAGTGTTCTATCATAGGCAGAGCAGGGAGTCACACTGAGCCTGATAGCATCCTGCTACACAACACAATAGCCACAGACCCACATTAGCTTTCCTCCTAAAGTCTCCATCTTATCTGACTTACAAACATGAACACATGTCCTGTTCTGGGTGGCTGTGGCTCAGGAGGTAGAGCGATTCGATTCCCGGCTCCTCCAGTCCACATGTCGATGTGTCCTTGGGCAAGACACTTATTCCCAAATTGCCAACGGTGTATGAATGTGAATGAATGTGAATGAATGGTTAATGAATGGTTAAATTCCCCCTGATGAGCAGGTTGGCACCCTGTGTGGTAGCTCCTGCCATCAGTGTATGAATGTGTGTGAATGGGTGAATGAGTTGTAATGTAAAGTGCTTTGAGTGGTCGTAAAGACTAGAAAGGCGCTATATAAGTACAGTCCATTTACCATTTACATTCTGCATCTTAGCTCAAACAAATCAAACAAACATTCATCCATTCACCATTGCTCTTCACTGCCATCACCAACAACATGCTGTCTGTCCATGACTTGTAGCTACAGCACTTTCTGTGTTTTGTCTCTGTTCTGTCATCTCCAGAATGAGATGACTAAATGTGATTTCTCAGTCAGATATTTGTTGGCATAAGAGCTTAGCAAATGTGGGTGTTTTGCCAAATGGGTACTGAATCCAGAATGGAACCAGCTGTCAGATCCCAACTTTACTCACAACAACTTTACAACAACGCAACAACGAAACCAAAAGTTTTGGTATGAAATAATACATACATGCATTCTGCATCAAAAACCTTGTGAGTCACCTGCCAAACAAATTCGCTTTTTGGATCCACCCTGAGTTCATTTGTTCATGATATACGAAACAGACCTCCTTCAGTCAGCTGTGTTTCAGGACCACGGCCAGCACCAAGTGCAGTAGAGTCTTTTTCATCGTTTTCTTGAGTCAGAGTTGGACTCAGTGACGTTACACTCAGAGGTATTTCTGCAGCAGAGTGTTGTATTTTCTAATTTTCATAAGCCTTCAATCCCAGCTCAATTACTACGGCTCTCATTTTACCATCCAAATCATGGTCAGCCGTTTGTCTCATCGTGGGCTCAGACTGAGTGAGACGATTCAACTAATGAGGCGACGCCAGAAACATTGTTTGAGACATTATTTTGGGATGAGTCTTCCTATCAGATTTCCAATGATGGGAATGGTTCTTTTATCAACCAGCAGTCTGCCTCAGTTTTCTTTAGCCTTTTTAGTGTTTTGTATTGACAGGGCTGGCAATCACAAGGATGTTACCTTTTAAAAGATTGAAGGCTGAAAAAAATGTGAGGAACAACAGTGCAGAATGTCTTAGAATGTCTACATTTCTGAGGTGAAGAGCTTAGTTTAGTTTTAGTTAGTTTAACAAGTGCTGAAGTAGTTTTAGTTGAGTTTTTATTTAGTTTTAAGAATGCATCCACTATGCTGCTGTTCGTTTCACATTGTTCATTGTAGTTTTTTTAATTTCAGTTAACTAAATAGTTTTTTCACAGCTAGTTTTACTTTTAGTTGGGGTTTTCGTTAACTATAATAACCCTGGTAGATAGACTGCCAGCCACTAATGCGGTAGTAGTACTCTCAATCTGAGTCTGATGATTAAATACTGGTGAGGTAGCATTGGTAGCATCAAACTTTCCATGAAAAAGGCTTTTTGGTTATAGGGAAGATTTGATGAGCTAATACATTCATCTGCAATCTGTCCCAAGGGTTTTTAAACCACCTCAAATAACTTTAGACTGCTGGTACCACTGTGTTTACCTTGATGAAGAACATTTTGCATCAGCCTCATGACGCTCATATTTGAACATCTTTACCACTTCAGGATGTGAAAAATAAAATCGTCCAGAATGATGAAATGATGCTGATCAGAGAGAAACAGGTTTTCATCTTCAAAAGAATCAGGCAGGCTGTTCACAAATGAAATCTATTTATTCTTCTTTTGCAGTTCAGTGAACAGAGGTTGATCAGAAGTGTAAATCCATACAATACTACCAGGTACTATATTCATCACATGTTCAGGTCCAACAATGAGACATGAAAAAGGCACTCTTAGTCTTGTGGAGAAGTTTTGGTTTTGTAATTGTAAGGGTACTACAGGGTCTGTCTATAACAAACATGGGTTGTCTGTATATTCAGCCATGCTACTGCTAAAAATATGGCATATCAGATATTTGACCTCATCTTTTCATCAGCATATTTAAACATGGCGTCAAAGTAGGGCCTCATCGATTCCATCAAAACCCTCAACACAATCTCTGCCGACCTCAAACCTCTCCAGCTTGTCCTACCATTACATCTGCTCTGAAAGACTACAGACACATTGAAAGAAAGGCTGTAACTGATGGGTGGTAAACAGCATTGCATATGTAGAGTAGAACACTGAATTATTCTCCAATGTAAGAGACTAAGATATAAGCCTTAGCCCCAGTCCCCGCTGGCTCTGGGTTTGTATTATAGGGGCTGCTGCAAGGTTGTTTTTTTCCATGCTTCATGCTTAGACCTCTGGCTCCTTGGGGAGTTGACCTGACCGAGTCCAATGCAGAATCCTGGCTCTCTTCAGGTTTAGTTACAACCAGTGGAAGAGGTCCAAAACACTCCAGACCTGTGACACCCAAAAGGTCTATTTTGATTAGAAAATGAAGAATGGTCAGAATGACAGTTTTCCAAAACTAAACAGGTTATATATTTATAATAGATGCAAAAATGACACCCTGTTTCTAGTGTATACTTACCTAGTGGTTGTTGGGGTGGAAGAGTATCATCAGACTTGTTGATGCTGTTGGTGCAAGAAGGGTTGTTTGTCTCTAACCCTGCTGTAAGTCAGGTCTCCATCTCCCTGGTAATTGTCTTGACCACGTGGAACACATGCTCCAAGAGCTCCAGGGGCCCCACAGGTCTCAGAGTCTCTCCATGCACAATTTCGACCAGTAGTTTAAGACCGGGTGAAAAATACGCATCTACATCTGTAACACCCCCAAGGTCTATTTTCACAACAAAATCTCACTGCAGTCAGAAAGTTGTAGAGGCAAAACTAAACAGGCTTTATGTTTATGGAAATATGTACTTGTTTTACATTTATAATAAATAGAAGACTGAAACAACATATTGATCAATGAGTAAACCACCATACCATTGTCCGTGGTCATGGTAACGGGAAAGAGAGAGACTTGAGGGTTCTCAGTTTTTACAAAGTCCAAGGGGTGACATAAAAAGACATTAATGTCATATACCTGTATTTACTGATAGCCACATGCTTTGAGTGTCTCTTGCTCAACGTAGGTAGGATTATAAACTCACTCTTTTAACTACTTTGTTTTTGTGAAACCTACTGTTTGCTACAGTTTAGGCTTGGAACACCATGTTAGTCTAATTCATGTTTGGTTCATCTTACTTTTTAATTCCAGTTTTATTAAGGTGTTGGCTCATTTTTCTGGAGGTACTCAGTGGGAAAAGGCTCCCAAATCATGTCCATCACTTCATGGTGCTGTAGTATCACTGACTGGTGTACAGATAAACACGGGGAAGCTTCATCCTGACACAATAATCATATTAGAATGTTATGTGCATTTGGACTTTTAACTCCAGGTTCAATTCAGTGTCTCATACATCCGTTATCAGTTTATATTCTCTCTTCAGAGATTTCAGTAAATACCTCAAACCCTTCCCTGTGTGTGTGTGTGTGTGTGTGTGTGTGTGTGTGTGTGTGTGTGTGTGTGTGTGTGTGTGTGTGTGTGTGTGTGTGTGTGTGTGTGTGTGTGTGTGTGTGTGTGTGTGTGTGTGTGTCTGTGTGGAAAGAGAGAGAGCAGAGAGCTAGAGCTAGAGAGAGTTGGACTGCTCCCTAAAACGTCACACTCCATTCAGGAACTACTCACAGTCACTCACACAGCATGTTGTAACACAAAGACAAACACAAATCATTGAACTACAATTACAAGAAAAACAGGACAATTTGTCAAGGAGTGGTAATATTTCAACAATCCACTACAACAATACCCTTAGCAAAAAGTAGTATACTTGAAGTTCATTTTATTAAGTATGCTTGAGTGTAAGTATAAGTATACGGACCATGTACTTATAGTGTACTAGAAAGTATACTAATTTAATACCTCTTCGGACTAAATTGGAACATTTTTAAGTTTATAAAAGTATACTTTAAGTATACTTTATACGGTCATTTTAAGTTTACAAAAGTACAGTAAGTTCTAGTCTAGACATTCTAGACATTTTAGTTTATATACAGTCTATATACTGCCATCATACTAGTTCTATACTATATGATGTTGAACATATAAGTTTATAACAGGGGTAATACCTCAAAGCTAATGTGTGTAGTGAAAAACATTTTTATTCTGCTAAATGAAATGTAATCACGAGTCAATGACTTGACCTTATTCTGTACTTGGCTCAAGTTATACTAAGTATTAGTACTTTGTGGCAGAAAGAAGTAAAAAGTATACTAAAGTACAAGTATAAGTATTAAAGTATAAGTGTAAGTCTTAGTATTAATGTACTTAGTCTTAGACTTTCCTTTATACTTTTCAGTATAAGCCAAGTATACTTCACTATACTATTCTTAAGTATATAAAATATAGTATATAAAAAGTAAACGTCAAGTATACTGCCTCAGTTTTAATATAAAATAAGTATACTCGTAGTACACTTGAATAAACTACTTTTTGCTACGGGTAGTTTTGGGATGCTTCTTTTGCTCAGGCCTGACTTAACAGAGGATGGCTCTTAACTAGAGATTCCAACCACTATAAGACAGACTTAAATGACAAGTCCTGCACATTTTAATATTTAGTCTAACAGTGATTGAATCTCTCTGTACTGTAGAGTCAGTGAGAAGAATAAGTCATATACAGTACCTCTCAGTGAGTACAGAAATAATTTGTTTGCAAATTTGTGAGGCTTCTCCAGACTGCAGCATCAGTGGAATAAGCAAGAGGTATAGCGCAAGAAAAAGAGTGAGAGCCACAACAGAGAGAGGGAAGACAAAGACTGAGGAGATAAAATATACAAGAGGAGATGAGTCAGACCTGTCTGCTCTCAGCAGCTCACAGTTGTTTTCCAGCCTCCTTCTCTCATCATCAAGCAGATCCATACAAAGCTGTGACTCCAGCAGACAGATCTTACAGGGCTCCGCTCCAAACTATCCTCCCTCTGTCTACTCTGTTAACAGCTCGCTTCATCCACATGTTTACTCTGTGACCTCTAGTGGAATCTAGCCATGCAGATCATATTGATTTTAATGTGTGCAGGTTTTGTTATATCTGTCTCCACCATGATTCAATTCAACAACTATTTCCAGAAACAGATCATCCACAGAACACACTGTCAACAGTTTAATGGGGACTGTTGTTTAAGTAGAAGGTAAAAGAGATGTCGCCAATTCAAAGGATGCTCTTGAGTTTCATTCAAAGAAACAATTAGCCAACTAACTAGGGCTGGGTATCGTTTAAAAATGTTCGATCCCAGTACCGATACCAGTACCCTTAAAACCATACAGATACCAATTGAGTACTTCATTTGATACTTTTTTTTACTTCACTCAATATTAATCATGCAAATAGAAAGCAATCAGATGTGTAAATGTCACCACTCCTCCCCATTCAAAATGTTTACACAAATACATTTTGAAAGTGCTATTTATTGAATGGTCAAGGCTGCTGCTAGAGGCTCTGGCTGGTGGTAGACCTGAACATTAAGTATGGGAGCTAACATTAACCAAACACATAGCTTCTACAGAAGCTGACACTACCGGTATTTAGCTGCCTACCACAACATGCTGAAAGCCATTTACTTGTACCAGGCGCCACAAGCGTGTAGTACAGCTATACTTTTGAGCGTTTTGTTGGCATCTCGGAACTCTGACCAGCCAACTCTGCCACAGATGCAGCTTGCAAAGCTCCCGATTTACTGCCACACGAACTACTGTTGATGCGGTGGTGGACCAATCACACGGTGTATTGAATCGAAGAACGCTCACAGTGATTGGTCTTTTTTTCCCCTAGATCCGGGTACAAAAAGAACCGATTGCAGGTATCGTTTGACAGGTGCAGTTTCAATACTACTTGGTACTGGGTTGTTTCGGTCGATACCTGAAATGTATTGAGTACCAGTGTGCCAACTTGCTCATCAGGAGGGAGATTAACCATCCCAACACATTCATACACCATGAATGTAATTTGGCAGTAATTTGGGGTTAATTATCTTGTCCAAGGAAACAACAACATGTGGATAGCTGCTCTACCTCCTGACACACAGCTGCCCCAAAGCATTCCACGTGTATTGAAGCACAGTATGTGATCACAGAGAGCAGTAACTGGCTGTCTGTAGCTGTCTACCCTTAGCAAAAAGTAGTATATTTGAAGTTCATTTTATTACGTAAGTATGCTTGAGTGTAAGTATAAGTATAGCAAGTATACTACGGACCATGTACTTGTAGTGTACTAGAAAGTATACTAATTTAATACCTCGTCGGACTAAATTGGAACATTATTAAGTTTATGAAAGTATACTTTAAGTATACTTTATAAGGTCAAGTTTACAAAAGTACACTCATCTATATACTAGTAGTGTACTAGGTATATACTTGTAGTCCACATTTTAGTCTACTGAAGTATACTTAAAGTATAGCACAAGTACACTCTTCTATATACTGCCATTGTACTAGTTCTATACTATATGATGTTGAACATATAAGTTTATAACAGGGGTAATACCTCAAAGCTAATGTGTTTTTATTCTGCTAAATGAAATGTAAGCACGAGTCAATGACTTGACCTTATTCTGTTTCAGTATAAGCCAAGTATACTTCACTATACTATGCTTAAGTATATAAAATATAGTATATAAAAGGTAAACTTCAAGTATACTGCCTCAGTTTTAGTATAAAATAAGTATACTAGTAGTACACTTGAATAAACTAGGGTAAGGGTAAGGGTAGTCACAGTCAGCAGTGGCAAAAAATGAAGACGACTTTCTATTTTGTAACTTGTTCTGTCATCAACACACTACATGTTGGCTGTGATGCAGATTGTTTAAAGGCAGACTGTGTGGTTGATTCTCTGATGTACTGTGTTACATCTCATATAAAAAGCTTTCTATCCACACATGATACAGTAGGATATTACATATACACTATGTGATTGTTTCTGTTTCTGTTTGATGACATCAGCCTTCTCTCTCTTGGTTGTCTCAGATTGGCCGGTCCACAGAGAGCATGATCGACTTCGTGGTGACGGATACGGCAGGCAGCAGCAGTGGTCAGGGTGGGGGTGCAGTAGGGGAAGGTGGTGGTGGAGGTCAGTCGGCACAGAGCACCATCTCTCGCTACGCCTGCCGCATCATGTGTGAGCGCAGTGCTCCCTACACCGCCCGCATCTACGCCGCCGGCTTCGACTCCTCCAAGAACATCTTCCTAGGGGTGAGTACTCTGTCTACTACTCAGGGACTGGTAACCATAGCAACCCAAGCCACAGCAGGGACATGGATGGGCCACCCACGGGTGACATCATAGCTGTGAGGATGGGTGTCAGTGCATGTGACCTGGCTTTAGGGAGCAATGTTCGGTGTGTGTGTGTGTGTGTGTGTAGGTGTGTGTGTAGGTGTGCGTGTGTGTCTGTGTTTGTGTGTGTGTGTTTGTGTGTGTGTGTGTGAGTGCGTGTGTGCGCATGCATTTGTCTGTGTGTGTAGGTGTGTGTGTCTCTGTCTGTCTGTCTGTCTGTCTGTCTGTCTGTCTGTCTGTCTGTCTGTCTGTCTGTCTGTGTGTGTGTGTGTGTGTGTGTGTGTGTGTGTGTGTGTGTGTGTGTGTGTGTGTGTGTGTGTGTGTGTGTGTGTGTGTGTGTGTGTGTGTGTGTGTGTGCATGCGCATGCATTTGTCTGTGTGTGTAGGTGTGCGTGTGTATGTGTGTGTGTGTGTGTGTGTGTGTGTGTGTGTGTGTGTGTGTGTGTGTGTGTAATGGTGCTCTGGCCTTGCCTCTGGTCGTATGTTCCTGTCTAAAGCTATTGGTCAGATAGATGTCTGGTTAAAGACCCGCTCTGTGAATATACTACATAATATGTAGTACATATTATAACATAATATAATATATAATATACTACATATTATAACATAATATAATATATAATATACTACATATTATAACATAATATAATATATAATATACTACATATTATAACATAATATAATATATAATATACTACATATTATAACATAATATAATATATAATATTTCAGGTTGTGTTTAAACACTGTATATATGCTGCGTTCCACATTTTGATGGAGCTCATTTATGTGTTGTCTGGTTCTTTTACTGTAACTGTGTTGATGATGTCTTGACCAGGTCTCCCTTATTAAAGAGATCCTTCATCTCAATGGGACTAACCTGCTTAAATCATAAGTGATAGAAATGATGGCCAGAAGTACAAAAAAATAGGATTCTAAGCCTTTAATAGAGAGGAGCACACTGCTTACATCATGCAACATTGGGCCAGCTCAGCAGTCCTCATCTGGACACACTGTGTCTCACTGTGTGTCCACATCACTGGATATGACTGTGAGGAGTTTACCTAGCATCACATCAGCTACAAGCTACACACACAAACAGGCACACATGAACTAATACATACACATGTTTAAAGCATTGAAGTGATACTCTGTGCTTAAGCTTCCCATGTTACTGTCAAGGTGAGCATGACCCTCTTCAATCTACAGACCCCTCTTTATTTCATTTTAAAGGTGCAGTGTGTAGAATTTAGTGGAATCTAGCTGAATGGACCTGACAGAAATGTAATATAATATTCAACCTCACGTCTAGAACTAAATTCTACACACTGTTCCTTTAGATATATTAAAAGTACATATAGTATATTTAATGATGTGAAAGCTTCCGAACCAGAGCAGGAGCTTCTGGGATGAGGCAGTCTTAAACGTGAGCCATGCAGACCAATAATAGCCCTTTCTCATGACAGCATGACTTCATCCCATGCAAGATTCATCAGGACCCCCAACAACTAGGCCAGCAGTCAGACAGAGATAACGTCAGCAAGCAGTGCTCATCACACACACACACACACACACACACACACACACACACACACCACTGAGGCTTGTATAACTCCTCCAGCCATCAGGACTAGACTTACACTCCTATATAGAACACATTTTGTCCTTTTATTAAAAATCAGGACTGAATGAGGCTCTTTTGTTTCTCCTCTGAACTGTTTGATGCAGATGAGTATATATTTGTGGAATTGATAAATAATGCATGATTGTATATGAGAATACCTTGACCTGAATTGTTTTTAATAAGACATTTGGTCTGATTCCACACAATTATTCATGAATGTTTGGATTTAATATAAACATCTGCATTGAGGTGAAGCATGTAGAGACATCCTCATAGATATTTAAAGTTCCTATGTGTAGAATTTGTATGTGATTGTTATTTTAAGTAGCATATGAGACAATCCCAGTGGAATTAGCTTTAGTCTATACAGTATGTTGCATCTGTCATGTGTCTTCAGGTCAGATTAGTGGAGGTTAGCAGCATGTCCTGAAACAGTGCAGTATTTGATACTAACATTAGGGGGAGCCAAAGTCAAAGAGCTTTGAGCATTTAGGTAAGATGTAGTTTAGCCTGTTCGCTAACATGCGATCTGAAAAGCTACAGTTCTTAGGCTTCACACATTAAAGAGATTTAAGGATTATGCCAGTTTATTACAGTTTAGGTTTTATTGATGTAGTTTTGCCCATAATATCTGTTAGAAACAAACATTGTACTCACCAAGCTCACAGCTGGTCACATGGTAGCAACACAAAAAAACTCAAAAAAAGAAGGAGTAAGTCTTAATCACTTGGAAATAAAACCAAAAGTGATGTGAGGGTAACATCAGGGTTTGTTTACAACATGTGTGATCATGTGATTTCTCATGTTGTCATGACCCAGTGGACTTTATTGTAGTGATGTCATCTTGTTCCCAGATCTCAGCTGGTAATGTGAGTGTTCAGAGAGGTGGGGGTGTTATTCAATTATTTTATTCATAAAATTCAATCAGAGCCACAGTGGTTCTCTACAGTCAATAAAGTCTGTTAGGATGTTTCTATATCTTGCAGCTGTTGAAGTAACATTTATACAGTAATTATTCACTTCAATTAAACAATTACAAAAAACTTGAACTTGAGACAAAACTTGAATTTGAAGGAATATTTTAACCCATTTAAAAAAATGAATTCATCAGGTAGCATGATATCACTCTCAGTGATGTGCTGTCACACATTCATGACTCATGCTTTCCTCATCCACACACATAGAAGATGTGATCCTGTACAACAAAACAAAAGTTTCATGCTAATTTAACACGGCAGAATTAAATCACCCAACACTCCTTTCACTGCTCAATCAATCAATCTTTATTTATATAGCACCAAATTACAATAAAAGTTATCTTACCCATAGAGCAGGTCTAGACTGTACTATTTAATTTAATTTAATTTAATTTAATTTATAGAGACCCTGTGGATATCACCATATGGTCTATGGGTGTAGCAGCATAAATCAGGGGGAAACATTTTGTCCCCATTGCTGACAAAAATAACTCAGCAGAAGCATCCCACCATCGCCACCAGCAGATTTCACCCTGTGGACATTAATATGGAGTACAATGTTATTAATGCCAATAGATGTAATGGCTGAAACTATAAAAATAAACCTTAAGTAACAATATTGGATGGATAGTTTAAGCACAAAGCACTTACTACCATCAGAGCTTGTAGTAAGGAATTATCCTTTAACTCATCCACTGAAAATATTCTTTCCTCTAAATGAATGCTTCCACAGATAAATGCTTATGCTGCATTTTAAAGTGTCTTAGCCCTTTCAAAGCCTTTTTGTTTTAATTTAGCTGCCAGAAATGTGCTGTTTCATTCCCTGAGAGCTAATTTGTGTTCATAATGCATCGTTTCTTTCTCTCAGGGAGTTTATTCTTAGGTGTGGGTGTATCTATCTGTGCATTAGTCAGTACAGTAGTCATTCTGTACGCAGCTAAATATAGCAGCAGAGAAAAGCAACGCTGGCTGTTTTTCTAGCCAGCCACCTCTGACATCCACCTACCTCCACCAGCATCCCTCCATCCCTCCCTGTGCCTCCCCATCATTCTCATAACCTTTATGTCTGCTCTGCTCTGCGTGTGTGTGTGTGTGTGTGTTTGTGTGTGTGTCTGTGTGCGTGTGTGTGTGCATGTGTGTGTGTGTGGTGGGTGGGGTTCTCTTAGGAGCGAGCTGCCAAATGGAGGACGTCGGATGGCTTGATGGACGGCCTGACAACCAATGGGGTGCTGGTGATGCACCCGGCGGGGGAGTTTGTGTCTGAGCCAGCTCCGGGTGTCTGGAGGGAAATCTCAGTTTGTGGTAACGTCTTCGCCCTGAGGGAGACCCGCTCAGCCCAGCAGAGGGGGAAATTGGTAAGATGAAGGGGGTTATTGGGGAAAATGAGTCCTAAATTCACTTGACAAGGGTTGAGGTTACTGACTTTGATATGACTCAAGCACATAGAAATGCACGTTATCTGCTGATGGATCATTACAGAAACACAGTACCAAGATAAACAGCTGTGTGACATCAGTGTGAAGTCAGTGAAACAGATTTAAGACCTCCACAAACATGTTCCACTAGCTGAACCTTAAATATAAACCCAGCCAGTATGTCCATGTGGGCCTCATAAGGGTTACATTTGGGCTGCAAATATGGGTCCCAAGTGGGTTTGTCCGCAGTTTCCATGGTGGCCACACCTGTGTTTGGCCATATGGGCTTCAAATGGGTTCTGACTGGGTTACAGGTGGGGCCCAACTGGGTGAAACCCAGGTGGACCCCATATGTTTGCTCATATGTGATCTAAGTGGGATCAGAATGGACCCATTTAGCCATCCCACATGGGCTTCCCATGTTTCTGAAACAATATGGGACCTATACAGTTTGCCCTGTTTATGTCCATGCCCGCTTAGCCCACTTACATCGCTTATGAGGCTCATACAGTCAGCACATGTGGTCTTCACATGTGGGGCCCATGTTACTGAAACCATGTGGGACCTGCAAAATTTGTCCACTTCAAGCCCATGACCACGCAGTACCCACGTAGTCTGCATTTAACCCATGTGGGGTCCACATGGACATGCTGGCTGGGAGTTTGTCAGTTTCCTGTCTTGACCTGAGGTGTTGCCATCCACCAAGTTACTCGTCAGTTACTTGTCAATATGTCTTCAAAAGAAAAGTCATCGCTAAGCTTTCTGTTTCAGTATTGTAGGAGACAGTTACTCCCAGTAATGTGTAAATCTGTTGAATGCCCTGATCATTTATGAACAATGGTCAATGTTACGCCCACCACTACATCCTGCTTTATGGAAGTTCTATGTAGCTTCAGAAATCAAATCCACTAATGTGCTAACATCTGTAAACAAGCAATATAACAGACTGTACATTATAAAGATACTGTTTTAAACTGATTGGTTTATAGACACTTGATGCCTATGTGCTGATAATATTGGTATTTTGAAGAATATGTCACCTGTCAGAACCAGAGCTCAATGAGCATAGTGCCATCATGTGGTGATCCTGAGGGAGATTCCTTTATAGTCAGTAAAAGTACCCAAACAGCAATGTAAAAGTACTATACTATTGTATTATATCTAAAAGTCCCACCTGAAAAATCCTACTATGAGTGAGTACTGCAGTATTATGAGTGATGTAGTATGCAGTATTACAGTAAAAGTACTGCAGTATTATAAGAGATGTAGTATGCAGTATTACAGTAAAAGTACTGCAGTATTATGAGTGATGTAGTATGCAGTATTACAGTAAAAGTACTTCCTCTGTTTTCTTCTTAGGTGGAAAATGAGTCAAACACCCTCCAGGACGGTTCTCTGATTGATCTGTGTGGGGCCACCTTGCTGTGGCGGACCCCTGCCGGACTGCGCCACACCCCCACCCTCAAACAACTGGAGTCCCTTCGCCAGGAGCTGAACGCCGCCAGGCCTCAGTGTCCCGTGGGCTTCAACACTCTGGCCTTCCCCAGCCTGGCCCAGCGCGAGATCGTGGACAAGAAGCAGCCCTGGGTCTACGTCAACTGCGGCCACGTACACGGCTACCATAACTGGGGCTACCGCAAGGAGAAAGGCCCCGCCGGTCCAGGGGGCACGGCACCCGCCAGCACCGGGGAGAGGGAATGCCCCATGTGCCGGCGAGTTGGCCCCTACGTGCCGCTGTGGTTGGGCTGTGAGGGAGGATTGTACCTGGACGCGGGGCCGCCCACACACGCTTTCTGCCCCTGTGGTCATGTATGCTCAGAAAAGACAGTGGTGGGGTGGAGCCAGATCCCGTTACCCCACGGCACCCACGCCTTCCACGCTGCCTGCCCCTTCTGCGGTACTTGGTTGACGGGGGAGCAGGGCCACATCAAACTCATCTTCCAGGGCCCCGTCGACTGAAGAACAGACCTGGGGGAAGCACTCAGAGGACGGTGATGGTGACGATGATGGGGGAACCTGCTGAGTAAAGACTGTGAGACTGCGAACAAGAACATGAACAGTGGAGTGTGTGTTTAAAAAGAAAGTACAGGAAACAGACTGTTGACGTGATGAACAGAGAGCGACATGCAATAGTAGATGCCAAGGCTTCAAATGGAACATGAGGTGTATGGAGAAGCTGTAAATAAATTGTGTTGAAATGAACACGTGTTTGGTGAGTGTTTGTTCACCACTTTAAAGACAGTGTAAAGTGAATTCAGACATTTTCTTCTAAACACATTAAATAGGTCATAAATGTATTTCTAAAAAAGGTGTAAAAAGCATTTCAACCATTTAGATTTGAATTGTGGAGCTAGGCTTCACAAACTGTGTTTCAACATTTCTGTGTTCAGGATTTAGTGGGCGGGTCTGAAACTCATAAACCCGCCCCTGCTGCTGTAGAGGTATAAATACATTCAGCACACACTACTACTACTACAGTCTACAGTTAGCTGAGTTAGCCAGTTAGCTGAGTTAGCCACCGAGTTAGCAACCGAGTTAGCCGCCGAGCAAAGCGTCCATGTTTCTGGTAGAGGTGATGACTTTGATTGACAGGTGACACTTGGTAGGGGGCGGGGTTTCAGCAAACTCAGCGGGCACTGCCACAGTGTTTGGTAGCAGAGAAAGAGGTTTTACACAACTTTGAAGCCTAATTTCATATATTTGGCGATTGTTTTAATCATTCAAATTTGGCAGGGTGGTTAACAACATACTTTTCTGTGGTATGTCAAACTCAGAACACATATTTATTCTTACTTTACACAGACTTTAAAGGACAGTTACAATACATTTTTGAAGTTTTGTCCAACATATATAAGATCCCAACAAGTTATAATAAACCTGACAAACCTCCTTATATGTAATATTGAGGTTGCTCTACATGTGATGTAGCTGGATGAATATGAGCAGCCTTCTCTCTGTAGGTGCAGACTACATCGTGGTAAGCTGCAGACTCCACAGAGTGTCTCTAAGCTTTGCTCCCAGTTTGCAGCGCCCCCATTGTGCTAAAAATAACTCAAGGTCACTAGCAGCCCCATTCCTCACCAACAGGAGAGAGAGAGAAAGAGAAGAAGAGAAGAGCTGCACATCACCTATTCAACACCTGAGTGAAACAAATATTGAGTGAGTTTTCAATTCATCCTGATGGAAAAACTCCACAAATTGCATCTTTTCATGTACTGTATGTTACATGTAGGTAAAGATGGCTTTTTTTTGGAGTAGGTGCTGTTTGCATATGATTGCTGCAGACTGGATGGGGGGGGCGGGCAGCTGCAGTCCCTCCACAAGCTGCTGCAGGGTTTTTATATCAGAGTCAGAAACAGTGTGAACATCTCTGCACAACAAGCGCCAATGTCAAGCATCTCTTCAGGTCCAGCGTTTCCGTTTGACACAGTGATATATTAGAGCTACCTGCACCTACAAATGATCTGTGTGTGTGTGTGTGTGTGTGTGTGTGTGTGTGTGCGCGTGGTTATTTAAAGGTCCACAGGGAGAGGCAAGGGGGTACAAATCAAGGGCGTCTGCCATGTGGATGACAGGCAGCAGAGGAGATCTACAGTATGTGAGGTGGGGGGGGGGGGGCGGTGATGGATGCTGGGGAGGGACTCCCTTCCTGTGGTGGCTCCAGTAGAGTGCAACAGTGCGCTCCTATGGAGAGAGTGTAGTGTGTGTGTGTGTGTGTGTGTGTGTATAATTATTGAGCTTTCATCAATATCAATCAATGATAAAATGAACTCATTTTTTTAATGGTATGAAATGTCCATCTACTCACCACTTTAGTCCAGAGTAAGATTCACCAGCAACTACTGGTCAGGTCTGTTTCTCCAAAGTAGATGGCAACATGCTGAGATAACTTCTTATATGAATAGTTAACCCTTACCTATCTTTACATTTAACAGCTGTAAAAACACCTCAAATGTCTTATACTCTGAAATTTGATGACTTTTCCTAGACTTTCCCATTCTCAAAATGCACTAAAATGAAAATATTTTAAAATGTTATACTTTTGTACTTTTGTGTAATAGAAAAAAACTCCAAAAAATCTCTTTAGTGGGGATAAATATTCAATTTACTATACAGAACATTAAAGAAACCAGAAAATAGACACGTTTGGTGTTTGGAATAAGAGAATTTGAACTTTTTTCTTTAAAAATCAATCAATCAATGATCAAGATAGTTGGTGATTCATGTCATAGTTCATGTCTAAGCTTTGCAGCTCCAGCATAGCATAGCAGCATCTAGTCTTGTTTTTTTAATGCAACCACACGGAGTCACTGAAACCTTCACCTCACTCACCTCAGTTTAAAAAAAACAAAGATTTCAATGATCCCTGAAGTCATTTCAATCCTTGTTTTGACACACAGGGTGACACTCGTACATCCAGCCAGATGTTTTGATGTCCACATGTTCTACATATTGATCAGAGGACAGAAGACAGAGAGTGTCTCCATGTTTCCCATAGATACAGCACAAGTAACAGAACCAGAAACACAGAGAGCTGTCAGCTTGTCATGGTTATGTAAACGTCTATAGAGCATTGCTAAAATGTAATGATGTCATCAAATCAGATCAAGTTGGATTTCTTTGGATTCTTTGGTTTGGATTGTGGCAATGCTGAGTTCTTACTGTTCTTACGATTATCTTCTCTTTAGTCTTTAGTAGAAAGTAGCTCCAGACTCATTACTCATTATCCACAGCATCATGTTGCTTTTAGAGGGGAGTTTTTTCTTTCAACAGATTTCACCCTTCCCCATTTTTATTGGAGTGGAAGCAGAAATTGCTGACACAGACATTTGAAAACCTCAGCAGATGAAACAGAAGCGGACGTGATTGGACACCATGAAGGCTATGTGAGAAAATATGATTTGCGGTTTTGTGTGACGTGACCCTTTAAACTTCTCTCTCCTGCCAGCATAATGTCATTGACTCCCACACTGTGGCTGAAGATGGTACTGAGCTTTACAGACAGCTGACATATGATGTAGATAATGATCACACTCTCTATCAGTGAGTCTTTGTGTTACACACTCAAACACACACACACACACACATTTGTCTCTGCTCGTGTCTCCCTGTGTGTCGTATTAAGACAGTGCTGCGTTTCATTATCCTGCTGCAGGGCAAATACTAGAATGTAGTCAAACAGGAGACAGAGAAGAAGCTGCAGAACAAGCCTGACAGGAAATATATCAGTCACTCTGCTGCTGTCTGTGGGTCAAAGGCTTCTATCAGTTATCACTGACTAAAAACGACTGATAATCCAGCAATAAATAAGATTGATTATAGATTGAGAAATCTATTTACATATATATTAGTTTACAAGTTGCTAAAAGCAGTCATAAAATGTTAGACCTGAATTTGATCTGATTGAATCATTCAGGTTGTTAGGACAGCTGATCCTGTGAAAACCTTGTCAAGTCACCATGGTGATGCTATAGTGATGTCATCAGGGTTATATGGACTTAATGGGAAATGTAGGAATGTGTGTTTTTAGAGATTTACCTATGTTAGGGAGTTGTTTATATAAACGGATCAAAAACATATTTATTAGTTATATCAATAGTACATGATCATCAATAATCATGAATCATAATTGGTAATTGATTAGTGACTAGAGCACTACTACCAGTACATAACATGTGTAAGAAGCTTTTTAAATTTCTGCCCTAAACTCTTATTCTATGTTCTTACATAGATGTCACACACTTACATACATATATATATATACATATATACATATATATATATGTATAGAATACATACATTATTTATCTGATGAAAATGTTTATGCTTAATACTAAATATAAGCATATCAGTTATGTTAAGAACTGTACAAAATGATTCTTTTAGCTGAGGTAGATTCTCCCTCTATGACTTTTATTGTGAAATAATATGTATATATTCTAATAACTAACAATTGATAGTTACTGTACCATCTTAAATTATTCATAAACTTGATAAAAAGTGATGAATGGTGAAATAGACTGTACTAATTCAGTACTGATATATATTTTTAGATATTGGGGAAGAGCCATGCTTTTTAATTAGGTAAAAAAAAAATGAAGGTTCAGCCCTCTTTCCCATCCTAATGATTAAAAAAAAAACCCCATCATGAGTACTGTGAGTTAAAATAACAGACGAGCTCTCATGTTGACGATCTTTTTCATCATTTTATTATATATATATTTATAATATGTACAGAAAAAAACATGATCAAACTCAGCAGGGAGACAGCACCAAAGTGAACAAGCAAAACAGAAAAAAAAAGACAGAAGGTGACTGACAGGCGAGCTCCTGCCCGGTGCTTTTTATTAACAAACAACACCTAGTGAGTGTCTTTATTAAGCCAATGAACAAGTGTGCAAATGACAATGGAAAATCCCCCCCCCCCCCCTCCCCCTCCCCCTCCCCCTTCAGCCCCAAATGAATATAAAAGAAAAAGAGAACTAAAGAAGAAAAAAGTCAAGCATTGTTTCATCAGAATCACATTCATAAGCATAAGCCCCGCCCCTACATGTTTAACCCCTCCCCCTACACAGTGTCCCCTCATACTTCCATAGACTAGACAACACAGTATAGTTTAATGAACACATTTTTAAAAAATCAGTAGAATAGCGAGACTCGTTTTGAAAGAAAAGATTAAAAGAGAAAATCAAAGCGCAGTAAATCCTGTATATGTGTGAGTGTGACTTTTTTTTTGAGTGTTACGTTTTCAATGATTGCTTGTTCTGCATCTACTCAAGTGAGAGTGGCGTGATGCCTGGATGCCGACATGTGTCTGAAAAAGCTGAGGAATGTTACACGTGATCCTGCTTCGCTCTATACATACACACACACACACACACACACACACACACACACAAACACGTCATGATGTTTCCCCTCCCTCCAGTCCTGCACAGACTAGTGTTTCCAGGTTAGTGTGACAAGCCTGAAAAACACAAGTCTATAAATATTTGATGCCAACACACACACACACACACACACACACACACACACACACGACTCGTCTCCAAATGATGCCGACGTAATCACACGTAACACATCTGTCACACTGGAGTTTAAGAAGATGACTGAGCATCAATCAGTGATAAGGCTTCACAGATGGAAGGCTGTTTGTTCTGGAGATCATGTGACTCATCTAGATTCAGTTCTTTTTTTTTTTATTTAAGAAAAAAAAAAAAAAAAAAAAAGGAGCTGAAATTGCACTTTTTTGGAAGCTGCTGATCTTGGCGGAGCTGCGATGGAGAAGCTTCACCGCAGCCTGAGGAGCTGTTGTACCTGAAAATGCTGACGAGTTTTGTTTTTTTTGTTTTTTTTCCGTAAAAGGATGACGCCTCTGTGAAAACACATCTGAGTGGAGGAGAAGGAGAAGGGGAAGGGAAGGGGGGTTAAAGGAATTCATCAAGTCGTAGTGACATGGTTGACTAGTTAAGAAGGCGGGTGAGGTTTGGGGGGGAGTTGGGAGTTCATATCCGGTCAGCAAAACCAAAGACCAGTCAGTCCCTGAACCTCCAGGTGCCCCCTGTACACACACGACACACACATGATGAAACTAGAGCCTTGCAACAGAGCTTCTGTTCAGTTCAGAGAGGACACGTGTCTGCGGCGGACACACTAACACCACAGATTACACACACACACACACACACACACAAATAAAAGAGTGAGTAACAAGGTCCTAATGCTACTTTAATACATTATATCCATTCTTCAAAGTACGACCACTCTATGACGACCACATTTGTTTTCCAGTTCTTTCTATATAACAGGGTACAAAGTTGTGGCTCAGATTTAGGAGCTGTGTGGTGTTAGAGGCCCCTTCTGTGAGGGTGGGGGGTCAGGGGTAGGGGGGGGGGGTGGTCTTTTCCTCACATTCCTACAAGGTTTCCCTGGCGATTACCACGGAAACCTAACACAGCTATGACAAGCAAGAAGCTGCTCAGAGTCAAACACTAAGAGCTGGCGGTGAGATAAATGTCTCATGCAAGCGATGATGATAATGATGATGATGATGATGATGATGGTGATGATGGTGATGATGATGTAATTAAATCTGGATTATAAGGGTCATAATAGTATCTGGTAAATGTTTTCTGTAGTGTCGAGTATTGAAAAGTGGCATCAAATTTGCACTGTTCTTTTATCTTTTATTTTGGTAGTCAAGGTCCACTTCCTAGACGTTACCAAGAGCTTCCTATCACATTTCACAGTCTTCATCATTAGCAGAAGGAGTAAGTGGAGCTTTATACTTGAATACATAAGGAAATGATAACCTGTACCTCTGTTTAAAGATGACCATGAGGTATGACTGAAAGCTCTGGAAAAGCTACTTTAGTTTAATCTTTGTTTTTAACTCTAGATGTTAACCAATCACATGTTTTAAGCTTTGGACAAAGGACTCAGGAGGTAAGGAGCAGACAGCATAGCAGAGGGGTGCAGAGGGGGGGGGGCAAAAAAGACAATCTGAGTGTGAATCATGTGTAAACTACCATTAGTGACAAACCGATCAGTCTCAGGGAAGGAACAGCAGCTTTTTAAGACCCCCCGCCCTGCCCCCCCCCCTCCCTCTTAGCTAACAGACACACCCACAACCACATCTCCACCCCAGCTTCATCTGCAAACAAGCACAAATGAAACGACATCCCAAAAAAAACCCAAACACCTCAGTCACGTACTGAACATGAACATGAAGCTAATTGTACAAAGTTGTCTCCAAAATAAAAAACAATAAAACCACAATAATAATAAAATAAAACAAGAACTGTTAGATCAATGCAGATATTGCCAATTGCTTCTCCTGTGTGTCAGAATAGATCGAACTGAGCCCCCCCCTTCCTCCCACCTTCATCATGCCTCTTCATCTCCATCCTCACACTGGAATATTTAGTGTCATTCCAGGAAGTCACCATCCAAAATGATTTCTTTCTTTTTACTATTTAACATGAAAGCTAATGAATAAAAACTCTATACTAACCGTATATTACACTTCTCCATCCCACCTCTGCTGTGTGTGTGTGTGTGTGTGTTTGGTTCATGGTTCCCTTGGTTAATGCTTCCATCTGATCTAACTACAGCTTATCTTTGGATGCAGATGTTCCTCCACTATCTACCTGCAACTGTAACAGCTGTTTATTATGTTGAAATCAGCTTCTATTAATGAATGTGTGAAGGCAAAGTAAATGTGTAGAGTTGATCCTCATCCAATTAGATGTCAATTAGGTACACGGTATGAATATTTTGTTGATACTATTTGAATTTATTGTCCGCTCAGCAACAAATTTCAAGTTTTCTTAACAGAGTCTCAAAGCTCCTCTGGAAGCTGTGTGCTACTCTCTGTGAGGACTATTAGGATTATTTAGGCCGAATGAAACACCTTTGAGGAAGTGCTGTTTCAATGCTTGGAGCGTATTGGGACCTTGAAGTGGTGTTCAGACAGAACGCGATGCAAATGTTTTAGAGGTGGGATGAGTTAGAAATGTTTCAGTTTGAAGACTGTGTCCCTTTTTGAACAGATGAGAGGAAACAGTGAGGGAGACTTGGAGGGAAATGACAGAAAGAACTGGACTCAGTGTGCCTATTTTAGAGCATGTGACGTGAGGCTGACGTTGCTTTCTGTCTGAACACACCTTGAGAAAGAAATGTGAGTGGAAGCTGAGGAAGAGGAGGACAGACGGAGGAAGAGGAGGACAGACGGAGGAAGAGGATGCTCACTGAACGGGCTTTTCCCTCCATCTTTGTCAGTAAAATGGTAATGATGAGTCATTCTTAGCGGGTTGCTGCTGCTACTCAGCAACACTTATTTACCATCTACAGTGCACGCTGCACCTGTGTGTGTGTGTGTGTGTGTGTGTGTGTATGTGTGTGTGTATGTGTGTGTGTGTGTGTGTGTGTGTGGCCATAAGATGACACAAGCAAAGACAGACACAACCTGAGGAGAAAAGTGTATGTCCAAAAGGCTTGAATCTCTTTAACCCCTGACTCCCCACTACAGTGTGTGTGTGTGTGTGTGTGTGTGTGTGTGTACAGATAAGCTGACTGCTATCTAAACCTAATCTTCCACTGCCTCTGTCCCACTCTGAATCAATACCAATCTTCCTCCGTATCTGTTTTCTTTCTGTCGTCTTGGCAGAAAGTAAAAGTTGCCTGTGTTTGTCTGCCTCACACACACACGCACACACACAAACACACACACACACACACTGGTTGCTCTCTGTAGTTTGGAGTACAGGCCTGAATGAACCCTCCTAAAGTAACACACTGATGGTTCACTCCTCTTCAGACAGGCTGCTGATGGTGATGGTTGGGGGGGGGGGGTGTCAGGGGGCTGGGTGGTGGTGTAGGTTACAAGGTGTTATGGAAAGAATGGTGGGCTTGAGTGAAGTGGCAAACAATGATGGGAAGGAACACAGAAAGGAGAGGAGAGGGAGATCTGATGGTGATGGTGATGGTGATTTGGGGGGGCAGGGGTCTTTTAGCAGCAACCGCCTCCGGACTGCCTGACTGGGGTGCTCTCGATTTTTAAGTTGGGCTTGTCTCCGCCGGCTGTGGCCCCGGGGCCCATGCGCTTCTTGATCTCAGCTGCCATGGTCATGAAGGCCTGCTCTACGTTGGTGGCGTTCTTGGCGCTGGTCTCCAGGAAGGGGATCGCCAGAGAGTCTGCAAACTCCTGTCACACAACACAGGAACACACTGCTGTTAGAAAACACAGACACACACACACACACACACACACACACACACACACACACTATACAACTAGGGACTGACAGTAGATGTGCTGGCAGTTCCATTCATGCTACACTTCATGTATCATATAAACATGTACAGTCCATGTGTCATATATTTGAGCATCATTAAGTCTTTTGACTGTTTTATATCATTTTAAACTCTTCCAAATATCTGTGAGTCACACAAACAAGACATTATAGAGGAATTATGAAATTGTGGTGAAGTTTTCAGTATTTTCTGACATTTTACTCTCCAAACTATTAATCAGTGATCAGAAAAAATATATAATTATAAAGGTAACAATATGGCTAAGGTAGTGAAATTGACTTCCTGTAATGTAAATGGGATGAATGGACCAGTGAATAGTATGATTTTATAAAAAAAGTTAAAAAAAAAAACTGAAATAGTATTTATTTATATATAAGAATAGAACAGAATAGAATAGAGTGGTAGAAAACTTCAAGTTTAAAAAGTGCTTTTAAAGATAGTATAACTATATATTAAAAAAATAGTAGTAGTAAACTAAAAGGAAGGTGAAACGCATAATACACACACACACACACACACACACACACACACACACACACACACACACACACACAAAAGACACTCCACATTCTGCTGTCATAATTGCACCATTTCCCTCAGTATTGCACATATCAACTGTACACAAATCAGGTTTTGTGAGCATTTAGAGCAGTTCTGGCTCTTGCATCAGAAAGCCATCCTGAACTAAACACTACTAACTAAAAGAGAATGGCTGGGACTAATGTATGCATCTTTATTTAATTCAATTAGGAGGAGCAGTCACATGATTACACTGTGGAAAAAGCTAGTTGAGATCCAGCAGGGTGACAAGTCCTCTGAAACGTGGATATTTTTGAATGTATATGATCTAAATGATTTCTTAGAGTATATTAATAAAAGGAAGCTTCAGTTTCAGCCTTGACCCAGTTCAACAGATCCTCACACACTGTAATGACAAGAAGAACCAAAGCAGACACATGCTAACTAGCCTTTATGATCATCTAAACACAGTTTCCATCCCACATTCATGCATCCATAACTCCCATACAATGCCCAATCAGCCAGACGGTGGCGCTGTGATTCCTTTAGGCGAGGCCACGCCCCTCACACTTAAAGTCTGTGTAAAGTAAGAATAAATATGTGTTCTGAGTTTAACATACCACAGAAAAGTGTGTTGTTAACCACCCTGCCAAATTTAAATGATTAAAAAAAAAATCACCAAATATATGAAATTAGGCTTCAAAGTTGTGTAAAAATCAGCCTCTTTCTCTGCTCCCAAACGCTGAAACCCCGCCCACTACCAATTGTCACCTGTCAATCAAAGTCACCAAAGTCGTACCTTAGCTGTTGTGTAGTCCACCACTTTCTTGGTGGTCAGGTCACACTTGTTGCCCACCAGAAGCTTGTTGACATTTTCACTGGCGTAGCGGTCGATTTCCTGCAGCCACTGCTTCACATTGTTATAAGACTCCTGCACAGTGACAACAGGAATATGGGCATGTCACAAAACACATCTGATACCAGGAAGTGCTTTTCTATTGGTTGAAACTGTGTCAAGCTTCTGATTCATTTGTCACAGCTGCATTGCAGTGATACTATATTATATATTATAAGATGTCTGACAGGATACTTCTATTCCCACATCCTCCTAATGTAAAAAGGGTTATGTGGAAGCTGACTGTTCCTTCTTTCATTTTTCCTTCGTTCTTCCCCTCCTCCCCTCTTTCTTCGCTCCCTCCTCCTTACATACTCCTTTCCTTCCTCCCTCCCTCCTTACTTTCCTTCCTTTTTCCCTCTTCTCTCCTTCCTTCCTTCCTTCCTCCCTCTTTACTCCTTTCCCTCCTTCCTTCCTTCCTTCCTCCCTCTTTACTCCTTTCCTTCCTCCTTTCCTTCCTTCCTTGACCTGAGGACAACAGGAGGGTTAAGTAAATAAAATGAATGATTATGATCATCTGTAATTGACAGATTTACAAGTTCACATTTAAACAGGGCTGCGTGCTAAAGCTCAATACATTTGGAGTGCTGACCAATGAGTATCCATAGCAACTCTCTTAGCCAGGAGTAAAAAAAAATGAAATTAAAATTAAAAAAAAAAAGCAAAATAACAGCCAGTATTTGAACTGCTGACTCACCTGATCGGTCACATCATATACAACTATGATGCCATGAGCTCCGCGGTAGTAACTGGAGGTGATGGTACGAAACCTCTCCTGACCTGCAGTGTCCCACTGAGAGAGAGAGAGAGAGAGAGAGAGAGAGAGAGAGAGAGAGAGAGAGAGAGAGAGAGAGAGAGAGAGAGAGAGAGAGAGAGAGAGAGAGAGAAGTTAGAAATTAAACTCACTAGCTGTTTCATCGCAGCCAATAAAGTGTCTGACTAAATTAGTAGTTAGTAGTAGTATTATTATTTCCCTCCTGACAATGTAAAGCTGTCATGTGTTGATTGTGTGATATAGAGGAGCAGCGCATGAAACAGTACAGGTGCTGTATGAACTTTTACTGCTTTATGAAAATTAAATTCCAAATGATTAAACCCACACATTTAAATGAAAAACCATGTTTTCTCTGTTCTTCATTGGTGCAATTAGATGACAGTGAAGATAAGAATGTGCTTACTGTGCCTTTTTTTTTACTTTAACTGAAGACAGA
This sequence comes from Scomber japonicus, assembly GCF_027409825.1. Lineage (NCBI taxonomy): Eukaryota > Metazoa > Chordata > Actinopteri > Scombriformes > Scombridae > Scomber > Scomber japonicus. Next base: position 3,767,651 of record NC_070599.1, read on the forward strand.
GCCTGACCTTTATTTCAAACAGTCTCATTTTAAAGACAGACATGTATTTCTCATTTGTATTTATTATTATACTTATTCCATGAGCACATACTCACTCTTCTCTGACACTAACTGTGTTTTCATTCATTGATCAAATCGAGCTGCTTTTTTTTTTTTTTTTTACAAGCTGCAGTCAATAAAACATGTGGCTTCATGCAGAAGTTTAAAGGTGGAAGACATTACAGCCTGTGAGCTGTCAGATGGCTTCATTACAGCATTACTTCATTACTAACAGCAGCTCAACACTGATAAAAAAACAGCAACGTGGAACAATCCCAGCTGCTGTAATGAGTCACAGTGTACATCATTAACAGGTGAGCTGTTACAATACAGAGAACCTACCACATATTACTTTAACAGCAGCTTCTGTTTGAGCAATGACAGTATGTTGCTCACTTACTGTATATCACTACATCAGCTCTATTTGATGGCTATGAAGGACACACACTACATTATTTTATTCTTCTTTTTTTCCTGACTTTTCAGAGGAATTTACATATCAGCTGAGAGCACAGACTCCACTTGATCACCTCTAACAGAATGCACCTTTAAAAATGTAAGCATCCAACACTGGCTGACTGGCCACAACTGTTATTGACACTGTTTAGTTGTGCTGCAGTGTAACAACTCCTCCTGTTGTATGTTTATTTATGCCCTAACTGTATATAAAGTAGTGTAAACTAGCTCCACCTCCACATGCTGCTCTAACACTGATGCTTCACTATTAATAATCTAATGATGTCATATATAATAATATTTGTATGAAATTGGAAATGTGTTAGTGAGCTGGATTTAGGGTCTTCATGCTGTATGTATGTGTGTGTGTGTGTGTGTGTGTGTGTGTGACTGTAACTGTAACTGCGGTTCTGTCTCCAGGACAACAGATTTCTATGTGAAGGGACTTTCTGGTTCAATTAAAAAAAATGAGTCAAAGGAACCAAACATCTACTTTTACTTTCACTCTTTTTAAAACAACATTTTCTCCCTCTTTCATTTTCTCATGTCACAAATGTGTTTCCAGATGTTCTGAACAACTTCACTCAAAGACAGAGTGAAAAGCTGAGTGTCACAAAGAGAGAGAGGGGGAGGGGAGTGATGCAGTTTTGTTTCACTACAGAGATAACAGGGCAAATTTGACTAATAGTGTTGCACTCAGTCACTGTTTGTCGGCCACACAGCAGCAGCAACACTGCATGCTAACCAGGCTAGCATTAGCATACACACACATATAATACAGCTAAGTCATGCACTGTGTTCTCCAATTACTGTTGTGCATGCAGGAGTGAGTTGATTATTAAACTATTTTGACAGTGATTGTTTGGCTCACAGAGTGTATTCTTTGTATGAGTGTGTGCACTCAACTGTAACATTGATACCATTACACTCCTATAAACAACAGTGAAGTATAAGCATGCTTCCTAGGAGGGGTTCTGAGATGCTTGATAAATATGTCACGCTTAATAAGTCTAACTTTTGTGTTTGGACTGATGGAGAATAAGTGAGAAACAGAGAGATTCAATCTGTATGTATGAAGCAGAGCGAAGTGTGTTGATTAAACTGGTTGGGTTTTAGGAGGCAAAGCCTGTTCTTTCAACTAAACCAGCATCCAGTTACAGCTTGGTCTGAATGCACAACACACACACACACACACACACACACACACACACACACACACAACGGCTCTCGTGTGTTTTGATAACAATGGTTGGATCCAAGCCCTTGCTCAGGTGAATGTTACAGTGTTGTTTGTGTGTTTTTGTGTGTGTGTGTGTGTGTGTGTGTGTGTGTGTGTGTGTGTGTGTGTGTGTGCGCGCGCGCATACTCACAATCTGCAGTTTGATGGTCTTGCCGTCCAGCTCGATGGTGCGGATCTTGAAGTCCACTCCGATGGTGCTGATGTAGCTCTCTGTGTAGGTGTCATCCTGCAAGATAAAGTGAGGAGCGGGTTCAGGGCCGACAGCGCAGTGAGCAAAGAACAAAGGTTACAGTTAGAACAGAGACATTTAGAGCCTGGCACTAAACTGAAAAACATGAGCTACTTACGGCAAAGCGGAGCAGAAGGCAGGACTTTCCTACTCCAGAGTCTCCGATGAGCAGGAGCTTGAACAGATAGTCACTGAAATAAAAACAATCAGGTCACAACATTAAACTCACTGCATGTATAATATCTCACAGTGTAAGATCTTATAGTTAGCTCAGTTGTTTATTAGGTCAATAATCAACTTTCACACTTTGTGTATAACTTAGTGATCAGGGGTCAGGTAGTATTCCAGTATAGACATTCTGAACAGAAAGGGGAGGGGTCAGAGGGGAGGGGGTGGGGTGATAGTGTGATAGTGGCCTAACAGCCTCCAAAGCAGGTTCATCCAGCCATGTAGGTAGTGCTGCTGAGTATCATTTGAAACTTTTTATTTATTTCAATGCCTGACCTTTGACCCTGAACCTTTAAGAAAAAAAAGCTTGTTTTTTATTAACATGAGAAGCCAAAGTTTGATCATCATCACATGTTGAAGTTGAAAGTTTTAAACTAACCTTTGGATTCAAATCAGTGAGAAAAGAGAGAGAGAAGGTGTGAATCTGAGCAAGTGAATAAAAATAGAAAAATGATGAAATGATGGTGTATAGGTTAGAATAATAAGGAAAGCACACTAACAAAGAATGTGACTGAGACTCCAGTTCAGACTTGCAGTAATGATGTAATTAATGTAATTCAGTGAGTGCTCAGTGAGCTTAGAGACCCAGCCCAACTCACAGGTTCTGACAAACTGATACAACACCTCCCCACCACCACCACCCCAAATCACTGAGAGGAAAACATCACATGAATTTGACACACAGCACAGACAGCTGTAGAGAATTGCTCAATGCCAGTGCTATTCTTGTGTCACAAGAAACTGAGACCTGTCGCATATCGCAGCCTGACCCTCAACTGATCAACTGACAATATCACACAAACACTGGATGGCAACGGCGCTGTCGCAACCTGCTCGCACTGCTCGCAATGTTTCCACACACACACACACACACACACACACACACACACACATGTTGATGTGGTCTGATGCTGGAGGCTGTCAGCAGGAAGAGCAACACACTTCTCAAGTGCATAGCCTTATTTAGTTTAATGAGGTGGCCAATTACAGTGAAGCTGTCAGCTAACATCAATAATACTGTTTACTGCCACACAAGTAGGACTGGGAATCATTAGAAGGTAGAGTTGATACCAAAACAATATTTTTGTAAACAAGTTTTCGTACAAGTCCTTTTTACTTTTACCAAAGTAAAGCTCCACACTGTTAAAATGGTCTTAACACAAAATATGGAACTAAAAATGGGCAATACCACCTTAAAAAAATCAATTATATGGCTGGGTATTTTTGTGGTAATAAAATTAATACAATATAATAAACTACTTCAATATTAACGCAGCAGCAGACTTCCCATAATTCCTGGCTCTCTTCAGCCATGTGATTCTGCCTGTGATGCTCAAATAAGTTTGTTGTTGTTGTTGTTGTTGTGTACTTTTTTTATTTCATCATCCTCTCACTCTGTTTATATTTTGATGTGATGATTCGTTGTTGATGTGACTTGAAGTAACCAGACCTCTGCTACACTTCTCAAAGCAACTTCTCTCCACACTGCTGAGCCAGCAGCACAGTTACTACATCACTCAACTACATGTGTTGCTGCTGTACAGTCATAGCATGAATATGCAACATCAGCACTCTGATTTTGTGAACATCATAAAATGACAAAGTCTTAGCACACTGAACATTATAACACTATTACTAAGAACAACATATGACACACGCATGTAGAATTTCAATACTTTTTGAGGACAAACCAAATTGTTCTATAGTGAAAAACACAAATAATAAAATGATCATTTTGTGATAGCATTTTCTAGTAATGCACTCTTAATAAAAGTTTCTCTAGTTGTATCTAATGCTTTATAAATCTATTATAAATCACTCATAAGAAAAAGCTGCCAGTTTTATCAGTTGGTGAATCATTTAAAAGGTGGGTTTTTAAACAAGCTCTCAGGTTTGCAGATGAAAATGTTCATAAGCCTTTAACAAACAGATTATGATTCAGCCCTATTTCAAAAGCTAAGTGGTCAAACTTAACATTAAAGACGGGTTTGCTGATGGACTTAAGTTCTAGCTTCAAACTGGGGGAAGACAAATAGAGCCAAGAGATGTTTCACAACCTGGCAACCCAAAAATTGCTCTTAATAATGCTTATGTAACACTATAACCACTAATAACGCCATCACTCTTTATATGAAGGAGTAAAACCTTCTATAGCCTAACAACAGACAGTAGATATCATAGTGGATGTAATAGTGAATACGCAGAAACCAGATTGCACAGGGTGTGTAAACATTCAGGGGAATAAAGATTGTCTGCTAAGGGTGTGGAGGTTTTAGCTAAGCTAGTTAGACAGGGTTCCGCAAGACCTGAAAGGAAGCCGGCCTCTAGCTGCCGGCCTCGGGACAGCCGCTGCGCCAGCGTGACGTTACAGCCGGTTCACAACTGATACCTGCCGTATCAGCTAACGTTTGCCCCAGAAACGCTCCACACCTTCCAGGTACAACACCGGGCAGGATACGGCCCTTTAACGAACCGCTAGCTTAACAATGATATCATTCGGTAGCAACCAAATATTTTAACATGGCAAATAAATTAGGTAATAATTGATGTGGAATTAGGTCTAAGTCTGGCGAGCCATTTCTAAAATGTAAAAAAAAAACAGATAGCCTAAATAACAATGTTGGTAAATATAAGAAGGTATTAGACGTATGTGACACGTCAGGATTTAAGTCGTGTTTTTAAGACAACTTAAACGAATGTGGAACAAAGGCTACAGGCTACAGGTCAGCCCCGAGTTACCACATCTCTTATTTTACTACTTCATGTCACGTTACTGTAAGCTAACGCCATTTGTTTCCATTCCCGTTTCCAGTCAAAAACTACTAGAGCATAGCCCGCTACCGACGCTTCTCACATCGTTTATTAGTCCCGTGGAAGGTCGCGTGCCACAGCCGACACGGTAAGGCACGAGCAAGCTGTCAGCTGACGTTTAGGAGAGAAAACACGTAAAAGAAGCAGTCCGCGCCCTGTTCAACCGGAGCCTGTTAGCTGACGTTTGCTAATACATTTTTACGACGTTCACGAGCCTAGACGTTATTTACGTAAGAATACACCATTAATACACGTAGCATATTATTACGCTTTCTCACCATACACAATAATTATTGCATTATTACGTTAGCGGAACATGTTAAACTCACTATTCGGGATTCATGGTTTCACTCTGGATGTGTTTCTGTCGGCGACTCGACTCTTCCTTCCTACTCCGGCAAAAAAGAGATGACTTGTAGGTCCGGGTATCCGAGGCACTTAAATGGCTGTTATACCGTCTCCGTTAATGTTCACTTGTCGTTCCACTGTATCCGACCTGTATTATTTCATATATCCTTGAATCTAGCGGACATATCCTTGTTTCCTCAGGCTCGGCTGCTGTATTTTACTCCTTTTTTTTTCTGCCTTCTGTGTCCGTAGCTTGCTAGAGGTTCAAGATGGCTGCGCAGGTGCGGTAGTGACGTTAGGTGACGTGGCGTTTGTGACAAATCAGGACACATCTAGAAGTATAGCAGTGATGGGATTTGTAGTTTATTATGAAAAGCAGTTTTAAAAACACCATGTTGTTAAGTAGTCTACATTTGCTGAGGACAACATTATATACAGTTTCACAGGGTGGGACAGGGTGATATGTACAAAAGTAAAATTAACAACTTGATATTGTTACACATGGATGCTGACTATTTTCAGTATTTTAAATCACATTGCTCAACTTTGACTAGTGAAATTGGTTGTTTTTCTCTCACATTTCAGTAATATGTATGTATCTATGTTGTCCAAGTGTAACTTTATTTGCATTTATTTGCATATTAGTTAACATCTATGTGTAAAATGTTATCCGTTATCATTCCTCAATACATGAAAACTGTAAGGTACAATATCTAAATATAAGAATATTGCCTTGATCCAAATATATAAGGTAGCGATAAATGATAACGCTTAATATCCAGCCTTAGTTGAAGAAGTGCCTGTTTTAAATAGCAGATATTTTGATATGCCACAGTATGAAACACACATCTAAATGATAAAATGAATGAAAACTGAGATGCATTTAGTTGCTTCAGTTTCAGGGTCCTGGCATTATTTATGTTGGCTCACTGGACACTTGAATACAACTAATGTTATTAGTAACACCTGCACTTTCATGGCAGGTCAAAATCTCTGTTGTGAGAAAAAATTGTGTTTGATGATATGTATGAATGCATGTTCTACCCACACAATATATTTAATACATTACTGCTGCTGTCACAGCTAAATCCCTGGAAATCATCATTTACAGACTCAAAAGTGCAATTATAAGTTTGTAGATATATATGGAAGACACTTTCCACCAGAAAGAGAAAAACAGATTGAATGTCAGGAATGATGAAATGATTATGCATGATAGGCCAACATTATGAGATACTGTGCTAAAATGGATAGGTTATTAATTATGAGGTACTAAATGGATTTAAACTGAAAACCTAATTATGAGATAGTCACATATGATCACATGTTAGACTTTTTGAGTTAGCAGCCTGGAGTATCTTTTAATTCTGACTTGGCTCACCATTTTGACTAATTATCTCCTCAGCTTTTATTTATTATAACCCTAACCCTAAGTCAACATTTGTTCCTATTGTATCTTTGTGTCTAAAATGTAATATTAGTGTACTCTTTTGAATCATTCCTAATATTTCATATGTTCGTCATTTTCCTGACAGTAATGATCTTCCATACACTTCTGTACCTAATCTAAAAATATATATTTTATAGTAACAGATATACAAACATTCTTTTAAAAAGTGCAAAAGGTTTTAGTTCCTGACAGTTTTTCATCTTCGTCAACTTGCAGATTTAATAAGAGGGGCATCTATGGTGGGCAATCAGATTTATGACTGGCCTCTACCCTCCTGGGTGCCCCTCCCAGCCTTAAAATGTCCCTGAGCAGTTTACACACATACATACATCTCTATCATTCTATCACAAACGCATTTCATAAGTCCACTTTAATCCACTTTAACTGCTGAGCCAGGAGCACACTTAAGGTAGCCATCCTCTTCTTCTATATCTTCCTCTCTGGCTGCAGCAGCTCCAACAGGAGTGGGCAAGTAGACATTTCCCTCTCTTCCCCCAAAGTCTATCTGTGGGTCTTGAGAAGTAGCAGCAGCAGCAGTGGCGGCAGCTACCTCCAGGCCCTGGTTGATGTAGCTGGCCTCCTGGCTGGCCTCCAGGACCGGCAGCTCAGACAGAAGAGCTTTCAATGCCTCGCCCAGTTCCCTGAAGCCAGGCCTCCGGGTCGGCTCCTCATCCCAGCAGCTCCGCATGACTTCATAACTGTGTTTGAGTTAAGACAGAGGCAGGAGGAGGTGAGCAGAGAATAAACATATATATTTTAGATTTATACATCTGAATAAATATATTTGCTGTATATGTAAAATGTAAAATACAAGCACTGCAGTTGAATCCCTAATTGTAAAACTAATTGTGTAAAACTGCAACAATTGGTCGATTAATTGTCACCAACTGTTAAATTAATCGCCAACCATTTTAATAACCAATTTATAGTTTTTACGTTTTTTTAGATGTCCAGATTGTTTGATTACAGCTTTTCAAATGTGAATATTATCTGTTTTCTTCAGTCCTCTATGAGTGTAAACTAAATATCTTTGGTCAGGGCAAAAGATGTCTCCTGTACCTTTAGGAAACAATTATTGAACTTTTTCACCATTTTCTGACATTTTATGGATCAAACAACTAATCAATTAATCAAGAAAATAATCCAAATATTCATTGATAATGAAAATAATGGAATTTGTTGCTCTATATTATATAATGTATTAGTATGTAAAATCTGAATGGGCACATATGTGGAAAATTAAATAATATGAAGAAGGATTAAACATAAATGTATAAATACAGTGATGTGTCACACTGGCTGACCAGCCTTCTCAGAATTCCTTTTAACATTTCTAATGCCAAATAACATAATCTGCCCTTTTATTTTACACATATGAATATTATGGCTCCTGAACCTGTTGCAAAAATCAATCCTTACAAATATGATGACAGCTGCAGAGACACACAGTAGTGTTGGAATGGAACTCATCCTGTTTATTTAACATTGAGTGAAAGGGACTCACAGTTTCTGGTCGCAGTCATTTGGTGCTTTGAGTCTGTGACCTGACAGCAGCATGTCAAGCAGCTCATGGTTGTGGATTCCAGGATAGGGAGTCTTTCCCCGGGACACAATCTCCCACATTGTCACCCCAAATGACCACTGAGAGGACAGGAACAAGAGATAAAAGTTTCACATTCAGTCATTCAGTTAATGCCACAGCTAAGTAACACTGAGTCAGATCTACACTTTCAAAGCCGGTCTTCCACTTAACACTGAACTCACCACATCACTCTTGGTGGTGTAGATGGACTCAGACAGACTCTCCATGGACATCCACTTGATGGGCACACGGATTGCTACTCTCTGACGATAATAATTGTTGCTGTAGATTTTCTTTGAAAGGCCAAAGTCAGCCACACACACCCTCAGGTCATCACCCAGCCTGTGGATAAGAAAACACAAAGTAAACAAGTATTTTTGGATAATCAGCACAGGCTATACTCTCTGGAGTCAGATCAAAAAAACAAAATGAGAGTTCTGATGCATTATTTTGAATATTTTATCCCCAAAACCCACAGTTTCCTGTGAGGCCCTCATTCTGTTTCATTGATACCTCTAGCTGCTTCCTTCCCAGATACATGCCATGGTTGAATACAAATAGCTGAGGACAGAGACACAGTTATATATGAACAAGGAGTCCTTGATTTCAAGCTCCCCCTGCTCTGATATGACTGCCTCTCAGTGTCTCCCCCTGGTGGACTCACATGCAGTTGCGTGCAGCCAAGTCTCTGTGCAGAAAGCCCTGTGAGCTCAGGTAGTCCATGCCTGCCGCGATGTCGATCATGAAGCGCAGGAGACTCTGATGGGGTACAAACTGGGAGAGAGGGTGGAGAGGGATGTATGCTGTCATTTATCTGAAATAGTTAAGGTGAGCTGTGGGTTTTGATGAGGAGAATGATGGATGTAAAGCATGTTTAACGTAATGGAAAACTCAAAAAGCACAAAAGCAGTATTCATTTTGATTTATGTGGGGGGTTTTTTGTTGTATTTTTAGTTTATTTTGAATGGTGTTGAACTGATCCTATTTTAGTCTTAGTGTCTTAGTCTTAGTGTCCAATTTCTATCTTGAAATGTTATTATCATTTTCATTGTGCATTTCTGAGTTGTATGTCTGTGAAAGCATTCTAACGCTGAAGCTGTCAACATCCTTGGTCTGTACAGTTACCATGGCTACAGGTGTTGTTTATGGTGAAGTTATCCACTAAAATACAATTTGTCTGGTATAGCTGAAGACAGTGATCACCAGTGTTTTAGGTATCACTCCACTCTAACACACCTGATTATAATTATTAACAGCTGCTTGAAAATTAACTTATTATTAGATTCAGGTGTGTTAGAGTGGAGAGATACCTAAAACATGCAGGACAGAAGCTCTCCAGGAGCAGGGTTGGAGACCTCTGGCTTAAGATGACCATCTAAAACACTGGACAACATATTGTAGATTAAAATGATTGGCATTAATCCTGCAGTCATTCTTAGTGATAGCCTATAAATATTAAGAATTGCCAGGTGAAACTAATGTTAATGTTACATCCACTGCCTTTGATAATGTTGTAATAACATCAGCTTACCGTTCTATAAATGTGGACATGCTGCTCTGCGTGTTTTTATAGTTTGTCCCAAGTATTTTGTAGCCTCTGTTGTCAAATTGTCAATGGCAGTGCAAATAAACATTTCTTTTTCATTTCAAGAATAACATTAGCTAATACTAAGGCAGAGCTGTAACTCTAGATGTTTTACATATTATTTTTGTTGCCAAAAATATATAAATTTTGTCTTAAAGGTCAACACTTTTGTATTTAATGTTCATCTCATTTGTGTTTGATGTCAGCATATTGTGTAATAGGTTTTAATGATGATGGTTAACCTGGATTTGCAGAAATCTCTACAAGGGGCTGCTAAACGGTACAATATTTATTACACCATACAGTAAAAATGCAGTAATCATACTAACACCTTGTTCAGATCTACAATGACACTACCTTAAAAACAAAGCCTTTTAATTCCAATGTGATTACTGCATTGGCAGAGGCTGGGTTCCAGCACATAGTGTCATTAAATACGCCTCAACTTTTGCAGAAACACAATGCAACATCATCTTGCAAGGCTTGTAGAAAGCAAGCATGCATTTTACTACTTTGTAATGTTAACAGAAAGATTTGACTTTTACAGTGTATAGGCAGGATCAAAGCCTTTTGCTGGAAAATGTGGCAATGTGATATTTTGTCCTGAGGGTGGTGCTAGACTGTCCAAAATGGAAAGGGTTCATTTTGGGGGAACTGTTCTCAGTTAATTACATGATCTTCTGCACAGTCAATATTGATATTTTATGTGGTCACATGTACATGTTGGCTTGATAGAGGGAAAGTCAGAGTGCCTATGTTTCTTGCCCTGTTGTACTTCATTGTAGCAATGTTATAATAGCCAATAGACACGATGACAATCCAGTCTTCTCTGGGTTCCAGACGTGGAGTAAAATGTCAGAGTGTCCTTGTGTGTATCTGTCTAGGTAAATATGTGCTGACATTGTTGCAAAAAGTATCACTGACTGTATCTCACCATAGGAATATCACCATAGCGTGTAGCAATGAGGAAGCGGCGCAAGTCTCCATGTTTCATGTATGGCAAGATGACCAGAGGAATAGGCAGAGGAGAATCCTGCTCTCTTTGTAAGGTGACCCCTGCAGGACGAACACATACACATATATTTCACCAGGTTGGTTGCTGTTGTAATAGAGAAAAGAGAGATGGCTGCACTGAGTGTGTGGGTAGAGTGCCTCTATAGAACCAGGGGCAAACTATGTCAGATTTAGTTTTTCCAAACCTGTGAATGACAGTACAAGCAGCAACACAGCCAGGTCAGAAAATGTGTTTGCTGTGAAAATGGTAAAGATTTTTGATATATGAGGATTTCAAATAACTATGTTAAGGGTTTAGAAGTCAAATGTAACGGATTGCCCTAGCATAATTTACAAGTGAAGCAGTTTTTACCAAAATTGTACTCAAATGTGCCAATGGTTAATCTGGCGAGTTACTGATTTATTGGCTTTACTGTCCAACCTGTAGTTATGGTAATAAGCTTTGGGTTGTGGCTAAAATAACAACACAGCAGTTAGAAGTGGCCTAAATATGTTTCCTTAGTAAGACCTTAGAGATAGGATGAGGAGCTCCGGCATCCAAAACAAGTTGGATCAGAATTCCTTTTTGAAAGCCGGTTGAGGCAGTTTGAGCATCCAATAAGGATGTTTTCCTGTGGAGGTATTCTGTCAATATGGGAGGAGACCCCAAAGCCTTGAGTGGCAGTTCTATGGTTGCTATGCCTTCTTTTACACTAACAATGATGCATTTGTAGTATTTGACTGTTGACATGGTGGCTTAGCATTTGGTTGTTAACTGTGAGTTGATGTATTGTTTGCAAGTAGGGTGTTTGCAAAGGGCTGACAGTTTATAATGGTGTTATATCTGGTTTCTATTGGACTGATGATTTATTGTTCGCGGTCTCTATGTTACAGTCACCTGTACGAGTAGTGGTTCTTGTTGCAAGAAGACTTTAGAGTTCAGAGTTTATTGTTACTCTGCTTAACATGATATATTTTCTGATGTGCTGAATGGACCACCCCAAGACATGGAATCAGCCTTTTGAGGATGGATTTTCATTCTTGACCTTTTCATATTCTCTATTCATTCACCAAATATATATGGTCAGTCATTAAACACTAAAATCTGTCTTGGTATAGGACCTTCTATCCCTGCCAGAGAGGAGGACAAGAATGATCTATGGTGAAAGAGACTGGATTAACCAAGAGTCAGTGGACGGCTACATATATTTACATATGTTGTTTTTTTTTACCTGACAAAGTTCCACCATCATTTCTATTAAATGATGATAAAGACCATAAGATAAGATTGAAAACTCTGAAAGGTAATTTGGACCGTTGAGCTGAAGTTCTCTTTACCTTATACTACTGAATAAATCTATTACTAAGGAAATCAATAGCATGTCTATCAAGCATTACTTTTGATAACTTTGAATCAAATGACTATTGACAGTACTGCTACTCCCATGAGAATCAGCAGCTTTCTGTTTCTTTCTTTCTTTCTTTGTAGCTTTCAGCCAATTTCAGTCCAGCACTTTGATTTGTCAATCTGTAAAGTTGACTCCAGGCTCTTCCAAACAAACAAACCAAGTGATAATTGGCTACAGCTTGATAAGCTAATAAATTGTGTCCAATTTAAAATGCACATCTCATTTGAAAGACATGGCAAACAAACACTAAAAAGCCTTAACCCTTTATAGGCACTCATTGAAATACTTGGACATTAACCTAGAGAATTATTGGGGAATATTACATGACTTTTTTGCGTTTGTGATTTTTTTATGTTGTAAATCACTGAAGTTGCCATATATGGTTCCTCACCGGTCTAGGGTAAAACATTTACCAAAAAGTCTAGATATAAAATGGCTCTACAACCTCACAAAGACTCATGGGGAGGCTATTTTGGATGTTTACGGAAGTTACCAAAGATAGTCACTTGCTACTGTGACTCAATGAAAGTATCAACCCACTCTAAAAGTAAACAAGGGACAAGTATGCAAAGGATTCGTTGATACTGCAAACAGCAAAGGATACAAAAGTTGTTTCCTAAGAACTGAGGAACATGTTATTACACTAGAAAACTCTTAGCAGTCAAGCAGTAGTGATAGGTGTTGCATCTTACCAAGCAGTCTGACCACATTATCATGATGAAAGTTCTTCATGATATCTGCCTCACTCAAAAACTCATGTAAGTCCTGCTGGCTGTGGATTCCAACTAGATGAGCAGGACAGAAAAAAATCACAAACATCAGAAACAGTAGAGTTCTGATAAAGACTTTAGGCTATCATTCAGTAGGCTACACACCTCTCATGGTCTTCACAGCAACCTTGATATCCGTGCCTTCCTGTGATGAAAAGATTCCTTCGTAGACTGAGCCAAACTCTCCTGTAGAAAAGAAAATGACTGATATTATCACCATTTTAAAATGTGGATATCTAATTTTGAAAGTTTTTTGGTTAACTGTTAATGTTAAAGGAAATGATTGATGTCTGTAATTGTGCTTTTCAGTGTACTGAAGTGTGCAAATGACTTCACAAATCAATCATCTCTCCTGTTGAAGATGTACTAAAGTGTAGGCAATTAACAACATGAAGTTCTGGACTACCTCTTCAGATTCTTGTATTGCTTTGGTACATGAAGAATTGCAGTTCAATACATTTTCTGTCCCAGACTTGATTAGCAATGCAAATCTGATCCTACAGTTTTAGCAACACTAGCAGCATGGCTAGCTAGTTGGTCAGTGGTCCACCACTTTGGTCCAGATGGAAATATCTCTAAATATCTTTACTGAGTTGTGATACAATTTTATACTGATTTTCATGGTTCCAAGAGGATGAATGCTAATGACTTTGGTGATCCCCTGACTTTTCATCTAGCACCACCAGTTGGTCATAATTTTAATTTGTCTAATACTTCAGTTATGACCAACTATTTGCTAACTAATGACATTCCAATCAGTCTCAGCTGTACGTGCTGTATATGAAAGTAACATGTTAAATATTAACTGCTAAACATGCTTACATTGTCATTACTTGTAGACTCTTAGTCTTGTTATAAGGTTTAGTTCTGGAAAACATGCATTAAGAATTATTTCAGCCTGACTGGAGTCAGGCCAATAATCTGAACTACATGGAGCATTCAGATGAAGACTTAACTCACTACCTCTTAAAAATTCCCAAACTTCATTGACAACAACTCAAAGAAGCTGTCATAGATACAGTGTACAGTAAATCTGCAACATCACAGCCTTTGTCTCCCTTTTGATCAGTTCAGAAGTTGATTTTAATGGATAGTGCAGGGCTGCATGATCACATATACACTTCATACAATTCATTTTTCAAAGATTTCTAAATCTAATGGGAGTCCATTCAACTTTTTAGGCTCTTTCACTTGCCAAAATAGATGCACACAATCCTGGTCATTCTACTGGTCATACATAGCTACAGTTGATGTGGTTAGGACACACCTCTTGTTCACTGATTTTTATGCATTATGGGATAATTTGCATCCAATATATCAAGATGAATCACTAGAGAATGTGTATAAAGAAGTCAAACACACTGCACAGTATAGTGAATATTAAATCATTTGAGAGTTTGCAAAACACTGATCCAGCATTCCAGGAAGAGATAAGACAGGATTGTTGCTAATGAAGAATCAGGAACTGACCTTTGCCGAGTTCCTTGCCCAGTGTGAGCTGGTTTCTCTCAACCAGGACTTCCTTCAGGTTGTCCAACAGCCCTCCACTGATCCCCTCCAACAACTGGACCATGCCTTCAAATGTTATAAAATGAACAGGCGTTATTGTGTGCTGAGCTCATTAAGTTTTTCCTATGTAACACAAGGAGATATACATTTTCATATATGTGCTGCAAAAACACACACCATGTATGTTAAGTTGTATGTTTTAGATGTTTCAAGTATCATACAGCTCATGTCACACTTACACATTTGGGCACAGGACTATTTTTTCTCAATTTTTAATTGCACCATGTTAAAGGAACACGCTGGTTTTCCATCAAACCATACAAGTGGAAAAGAGGATTGGTATCAAATTCATCTTTGTGCATTCTGTACAGATAAAATCAGTTTCTTGTATGCATGATGGTCAATATATAGGAGGATAGAAATTATGTGTACTAGCAGTAGTATAAAATATTCATAGCTATGTGCAAAAACAGAGATGAATTTAAATGTGTAATAAAAACATTGAAACATTGGATTATTCACAATTACACGTGTGGCAATCATTTTATACTTAACTTTCAATTTATTTGCTGTTAATACATCAATACACACAGTGATTTGAAATGGTTAAATGCTAACCAGTCCTACTTTCATAATTTCTCACAATATGCTTCAGCACGAATAAGAATTTCCATTCTGTCCTAACACTGATGTCCAGTGGCGCAAAAAGTGGGTATGCACTATATGCGGCGCATAGGGGCGCCACAATGGAGGGGGCGCCAAAGCGATGGGGGTAAAATTATTTCGAGTCTGCATTTTCTGTATTTAACAGCGTTTGTGCATGTGTAGTAAATGATATGATCAATAACAGAGGCACGTCATTGATTAGGCGCCCCTCCGCCTCCCTCCCCTGCCCCTCCGATAATCGCCTCTCCTCCGGGGAGAGAGGTGAAAGCACCGGAGCGCCTATCCACACTATGCGCGCCGGTGCGCGCCCCCTCGAGCACGCGCTAGAGCAGGAGTGTTTTCATTTGATGACAGGGACCTAATGACATGGAGAGACAGAAAATAAAGCTCTCGGGGGCACAAAACAGAAAACGGAAAACGGAAGAGGGAGAAAGAGAAAGATTTTGCAGGGATGAAAAAAAGCTTTTCAAAGTGGTTGAAAGACAGTAGGTAAGTTATGTCAGTGTATCAAGAGGAGGCTTGTAAACATTCAGGTTAGCTAAAGCTACTACTAGTAAAACAACAGGTTACTGTTGTCTGATCAGTATTTACAATATAACAGATCATGACAAGAAAAATAAAGGAACTGGTTTGTGGTTATTTTGTTGTTCAGACAGTTATCTTTTTTTTAACTAGATGGTGAATCATAAAACAGATAAATTATAGAACTTGGGATACACTTGAGTTTAATGTCTTCACTCTGATATAACACTACAGTGCTGTTGTGATGTATCTGATAAGTCAGATCAGATGCAGCGTCCAATCAGTAACTGATATCCAATAAGGACAGGGTTAGGGTTAGGTCCATGTGGTTTGACTGCTTGCTGTATTTTTGAAACCTCCTTAACACAAAGTTCATGTCATTCAGGTGTGAGGATGGAAAGAAAGAATCAGGACACACATCTGAGCTGGCGATGCTCACTTGGGGCACTATCGTAAATCTCATGACTGTGATGTCGTCTTAACCCTTAAAGGGGCATTTCACTCAAATCATACAAATAATACAAACACAAATAATACTAATACAATAACATAAAGTGACTGAAATTACAGCTGGGTTACATAACCATTAAAAAAAAAATTCAGGCGGGGGTGCCGGGGGGGGGGGGGGGGGGGGTGCCTGCAATATATCTGCATACCCCTCAGAAAGTAGGTAGTTGCGCCGCTGCTGATGTCATTCAGCACAACCGCAGAGGAAGAAAACTGATCTTTTTAGGTTTAAGGAAGTAGACACGCTGATTTTGGAAGGTCAAAGATGGTGAAATAAGACTGGGAAACTGTTGACCTATGACACTCACTGTCAGCCTGCTGGGGTGTAACCTCCGGCTCTTGTTCACGTCGGTAGGAGATTCCAGTGTTCATCGGCAAAAGCTCTACTTCGTGCTCAGACCTGTGTAAAAAATCATTTTTGTCATTGTCAGCAAAAACTTCAGTCATTAAACATGTTGAAATTTCTCTGTACATCGGCAAAAATATACGTAGTCAAGTATTCAATCATGGAAAATAGGCCAAATACCCTAAAAACATTCAGTTGCACTGAAAAAGTGTTGATTGCTTAAAAAATGTGGCATCACAAGCCCCAAAATTAACTTTTCGGCTGAAGTCACCACAACAGCTAACTAAAATTTTAGGGTAGGGGAGGTAGGCTAACTTTATAAAATTGGCACAACAGTGTTCTGGTGTAATTGTCTTCAAAGTCCTGGGAAATGGCAAATACTTTTTATAGAATGTGAGTATTATAACATCTGTAGCTACAACAGTGTATTA